>NW_026947510.1:3000000-3577500 GCF_034190915.1 Cavia porcellus | reverse complement strand
GGTGGGCTGGAGGGAGGCCCAAAGGGGAGAGAAACAGGAATGCAGGTGGTCACCAGAGCACAGGGCCTGGGGTCTTCTGGCAAAGGCAGCACCATATTAATTTCTAACTTTTGGCCACACCTATCTTAGCTCCTAATTGGGAATTATACAGTTTCTGTTCATTCTAAAATTCAAAAGACTTCAGAAGTTTCCTCTTCACTCTCATCTAGATCTATGTGGCGGAAAGAATGGGCAGATCCTTTAGTCTCTCTTGCTAGGGAGAAAACCGGGACACAGTCCTTTGTCCCTGTGACTCTGGAGACAGGAAGGAGAGAGGGGCAGTCATCCTACAGCTGCCACTCTTCTTCAGCCATCTCTCCCGTCTTCAGTCTCCTCTTCAGACTCACTTCATTCGGCTAACACAGCAGTCATTTAGGGACGTTGGGTCAAGTCAGGCCTAAATCACTCGATCTAAGTAGCTTGTGGTTTTCCTGTCTATTCCAGGAAACCTGGTAAAAGTCTTGGCAAATATCAGAGCTTGGATACTGAATCTGGTCCTTGTCATCTATGTCCACTGAGCAGCAGGAAGAAAATCTTACACAGACCTCCCTCCAACAGCCAGATACTCAGCAGATTCATGTCAGAACTCTGACCCCCAGGAACATTGCCAAGAAGAGCAGGAGGAGAATGCAGCCCCCAGAGCTCACAGCCAGGGATGTGAACGGACTACAACCACTTGTGTCCTACACCTGCCTGCCCCGAAGAGGCAGCTCCAGCCCAGCTCAGGTGCCGAGCCAGTGAAATCACAATGGTGAGCTTTCACCTAAGGTGGAAGAAGACACAGCCTCCTGTGTTCAGGGAATTTTTAAAGATGAGAAAAGTGAGCTAGTGAACACTGCATAATCACACAAGAAGGCTACCACTAATTCCTTTTCACTTATTAATCAATGCTGATCTATGTGATCCTCAAACAGTGAGAGGCATTTGGAAATGTGTGGAAATGTTTCTGTAGTCATGGTGACTGAGGGGTTAAGCTGGTATGCATCCTGAATCATTAAGGACTGTCCCATCCCAGATGACTACAATATCCCTGCTACAGAAAACCCAATTTTAGCTGATGACTGTCAGTTGGTTATTGAGTTCCTAGGAAGAAGTCTTCTTCATACAAGAGCTCACTCGCCTGCTGAGGGTCCACACACCCTCTCTCCATTCTGAGACCCCACAGCATTGAGGTCTGTTAAGGTTAGGGAAAGGTGTCATTGTCCCAGCTTGCCAGAGTGAGTCCTATTCTTCTAGACACTGTGGATTGCCTTCGGAACCTAATCACTAACTCTCTTCGTGGCCCTTGTCTCTGCTTGTCAAATACCAAAGGGGCTTCCCTCACGGGCTGGGCAGAGTCAGCTGCTTGGAAGTCAGTATCTGTGGGTTGGCACCATGGGTCCAGGGCAGTTGCTGAGTGCTTGGAGTAAGACAGGAGCTTCTGTGAGCCACACCTACCCGCGTCCCCACCTTCCACACAAAGAGTGAGCAGTCCTTAACCTCTCACCTCCCAGAACCCAGATAGGCTAAACCAGATGTTGGGATGAGGGCTCAAGGTTTGTTCAAGTAAGGCAGTGTGTGTGTGTGTGTGTGTGTGTGTGTGTGTGTGTGTGCACGTATGCATGTGTGTGTGAATGCATGCATGCATGCATACATGCACTTTCATGTTTTTGTCTGTGTAGGATACTGCACTGGGTAGACGAGTGACCTTGGTCCAAGACCTTTTTATCCCTTTAGGGCAGCCTCCCTCTGCAGTCCGTCCAAGTGGAGACCTGGACACAGTCCTTCTGACCCTGGTCTTGCGGTCTTGCTCATGGGCACCTTTCTCTCACCTGGGTGACTCTATTCATGCAACCAAAGCACTTGCAAGCTGTGCTCAAGAAGCCTGGCATAACCTCCCTAAGCTGACAAAAATTGAAGACAGATGTGTGCCGTCAAAGAGTAATGGGAATCATGAAAAAGAGTAGCAGGCTTCCATGTGGAGGAAGACAGGACCTGGGGAGGGAGCAGAGTGGGCCATGGTGGGGGGCAGTTTAGAGATGTGCAGGCAGGCACCAGATGGGAGCTGCGTGACTGTGACCCTGTGAGCAGGGCAGCCAAGTTCCAGCACAAAGATGTTTCCCCACAGGAGGAGGGCTGTCCTCTGTGCAGGGGGCCTGGTGGAGCTTCCATTTGCTCCACACATTAGGCTCCAACTGAGACTTCAGCTCTGACCAGGAAGAGATCAACTTTGGTAGTTTGTCAACTACCAAAGGGGCTTCCATCACAGGCTGGGCAGAGTCAGCTGCATGGAAGTCAGTATCTGTGGCTTCCACTTTCAAATCGCATCCACAAAGAAGCAGAGGACCAGGTCAGACGTGACTTGGCCAGGGCCATGCAGCTCCTTGGCAGGGCTGGGGTGAGAACTCCTAGCTGCCTGAATCTCTGTGGCCTCTCCTAATCTGCTGCCCCATTCACTGCACATCCTGCTCTTCTCTACCACTTCCAAACTCACCTTCATCCTCTGCTTCCCAAGACCCTCTATCCCCCACCCCTTTCTTTCTGGTTATGGATTGAACTATGTTCCCCAAAATAACTATGCTGTAGTTCTAATCCAACAGTAACTCAGAATGCAACCTAATATGCAAATAAGAGACCATCAGGTTAAGTCAAAGTCATTAGGGCATATTCCAATCAATAAACTTTGTGTCCTCATAAACAGGGCATACAGAAGTAGAGAGAAGGTACTGTAAATATTACAGAGATGGCTGTGTGAAGATGGGGATTTCAGGGCCAGGAAATGCCTGAGGCCACCACACACTAGTAGAGAGGCTTCCCTCATGCCTTCTGATGGAGCCAGCCTTGCCCACACCTTGATTTTGGAATTCTGGCTTCCAGTACTGCAAGACAATAAATTCCTGCAGTCTTAAGCCATCCGCAATCTGGTGCACTGTCACAGCAGCCCCAGGAAACTTACATATTTCCCTGTACTCCGCGGTCTCCCTGGGCTTCCGCATTTCCCCAGGGCCTCCCTGAGTAGACCCTGTAAGATTGAGTTTCTGTTAACATGCCACAGAGTACAAGCTTAAGCACGTCTACCCATGATCAAAAGAGCTCCTGGAATGTGTCTAGGAAACTCAAACTGTATCTCCTAAGTAAGTATTTCAGAGTCTTGGTTACCTGGCTGCAGGCCCTGGGAGACTTTCAGGATAGATAGCCCTAGGCTGTGGTCAGCTAGGGAAAAATCCTAAGCAAGAGGGCGACTTGAAGGGGTATGGGGTAGGCAAGTAGGGAAAAGAATCCTCCAACCTCCCAAAACATCTGCTGGGAGGACAAACACAGCTAAACACGATCAAAGAAACTTCTAAGTAACAGAGAGAACAGTTTTACAATGCACCACACAGACGAAGCCAACTGGAAAAGCTGCCAGCCAGGCTCCAGTTGCTTTTAAAAGGAAAGAATAAAGTGATAAGGATTCAGAGTAAGGGTAAGGACGGGGGAGAGATGAATGCATATATGGGCAGCCCGGAACCCAAGGAAAACTCACACTCTATAAAACAGTGAGTTTCTTAGAGGACCAGAGAGAGAAAGTCGGGAAATCACCATGAAAGAAGACAGAGATGGTATCAGAACTGGAAGAAATCTTATCAGGAAGTCACACACTATAGTGCTAAATGTACTTGCAACATGCTTTGGAAGTCCAGACAATAGAAATATAGAATACAGATATTAATAGTTATGATGTTATTAATTTATTCTCATTAAGTTTTTTTTTAAAATCACCATTTATTAAATGCTTCTTACATGCCAAGTGCTGCTCTTAGCAATCTATGTATGCTTCATCATCTGAACCTCACACAATCCAGTAAGGTGGTTATAATATTATTCCCATCTTGTAAATGAGGAAATTGAAGATGACAGATTTATAAGTATGCTGGTTAAAGTCATCCTGCTTGCATTGATGGTGCTGGATTCAAAGCTGAGGTAGCACAGTTCCCATTCACAGGTTCATTTCTCCTATACCGTGTAAGACTCATGCTACGTGGACGGTTTGGATGGACAGGGAGAGAAGACAGGTCAAGGAAACACATAGACCCAGAGGAACAAGGTGACCTAGGAAAGAAGAGGTGGCAGTTGTTCTTGTAACCCAATGCTCTTCATCAAGGCTGCCCTGTGTGTGTGTGTGTGTGTGTGTGTGTGTGTGCTCATGTGCGTGTGCGTGTGCGTGTGCATGTGCATGTGCATATGTGTCCATGGGGCCTCTCTCCAGTTCTACATGCTCGGGTTCTACATGCTCAGATTTCCCACTAAGCAACATCAAAGCTGTCACAAATCTCAATTTTTCTTTAAAATGTTGATATACTCAAGTCCAGAAAGATATCTTCTAGAAATTCTCATGGCCTCAATCAGCTCTATGGCATTTCTTTGACCTTAATCTTAATCTAGGAAAAGTCAAAACTTTTGAATTTTGTTTCTCCAATTAAAGAACTAAATTGGGTTAACGCTACCTGCTAATTTAAGGACCATGTTAGGGAGGCTGAGTGGTTGAGACTGCCATGAAGAGGGGGGATGTAGCTTATTGCATCTTGTAGAAGACAGCAAGAAGGGTCAAAGGCACTGGAGAGGGTAGACGGGAAATTATAAACACATGAGAAGGTAGTGTGACATTGTGGTTAGAGCTATTTGGACTCTGGATCAGGAATGAGTGATTCCACACTTGGCACCACCACTTTCTAGCTATTTAACCTTGAGCATGTTACCGGCCATTCAACAAATATTTATTGAACAGTTACTGTGAACCATGGAGTATTCTAGATGCTAGAGATTCAGCAGTGAAGCAAGGACACACCAAAAGCCCTACCCTCCTTGACTTTGTGTATAGTAAGGAAAACAGACCATATAGTAGAAAAATAAGTAACATATACAGTTTCTCAAAAGACTTGAGATCCAATGAAAAACAATTTGTGGACACCCCAGCTGCCCTGCTTGCAAAACAGGATGAGATGATAAAATCGGTATTTCATGGTGCATTGTGAGGATTCACAAGTTCACATCCAGTGCACTGAGCACAGTGCAGTAAGGATGAACCATTTCCTTTCTTTAACAAAACTAAATTTATTCTTCTTGTCTGTGTGATGACATGGAAAATAATAAGAAATGGCTCAACTGTTCAGAAAATGCAGAACAAAGTAGTGAGGAAAATTAAACCAAGAATAATGCAGCATGGCCTTGAGCATTTCTTTTTAAACCTTCAATCCTTAGGATGGAACCCAGGACTCCGAACACGTTAAGTGGGTGCTCTATCATAAGCTATTCCCAGGCCTCCACTTTAAGATTTTATTTTAATATTTGTGTATTTATTTTTGGTAGCAGGATCAAACTCATGACTTCATGCTTGCCAGGCAGGCACTTACACCACTGAGCTAAATTTCTGGCCTCTAAGCTTTTACTTTGAAAAAAAATCTGCTAAATTGGCATAATGGTCTTGAAATTATAGTCCTTCTGTCTCAGCCTCTAGCATTTCTGACATTATAGGCATGTACCAATGGGATCAGTTAGGCTCAAGTTCTCTACTGGCTAAAACTGAAGGCACAAATTTTTTTTTCACTTTTTTTTTTTTATCGGTACCAGGGATCGAACTCAGGACTGCCTGCTTGCAAAGCAGGCGCTTATACCACTGAGCTAAATCCCCAGTCCCCCACAATTTGTTTTTAAACATTGAGATTTACCTGATTTTCTTTGGTGTCTCCCATCCAGGTTAGAGTTTATCAAAAGTTGTGGGACTCTAAGGTCATTTGCAATAAGGCTGGTTCACCTTAACTTCCTCTGCTCAGTTTCTAAGAATAGCTGGATGCCAAACTGGGAGTGGGGGGAAGGAGTCTGGTGCTTGTGAGTCTACTCACTGTTGGGGTCATGTTATGGTTTGTGTCTGGATGTCCTCCAAAGCTTCATGTGGTCATGGGGCCAGGCATTTTGGAGGTGGCTGAATATAGAGTTTGTGTTTAGTTCATTGTTTAGTTATGGGATTGGAGATGTGAATGCTACACCAGCCCCAGAGTGGCAGCCGGCATACAGTATAAGGGAAGAAAAGCAGCTTGTTCCTCTCCCTTTTTGCTCTTGTTATTTTTCCTGTGTTCCACCACCATGAACTGTTGCCTCTCTGTCATTCTACCTTGCCTTGGAGTCAGCTGATTATGGACTGAAACCTTCACAAACTGTGAGCTAAATAAACCTTTCCTCCTTTAATATTGGATGTTGGGTATTTTGTCTCAGCAGTGAGAGAAAAGTAGCTAACATGGCCCGTTAGAGTTTTCAATCTCTCTCAAAGTCTAGTGGAGCCAGACAGCAAATCACTGTGCAAATTCCTACTCAGCCTTTGGGTTGCAGCCCCAGAATGCAACGACTGATTGGTCCAACCACTGAGTCAATGGAGAGAAATGACCTTGTCTGGGTGAGGAAAAGAATAAGCTCCTATAAAGGCTTCTTATTAGAAGCCTTGGATTCCAGTCTTCTCTAAGGGAAGACAACATTAGAGGCTAGGGAAAGGCACAGAGGGATGTAAGTGCATATTCATATGTGTACATGCCAGCAAATGCATGTGCAAGAATGTTTTAACCAATTAAACCCCGGGCTTATATCAAAAAGAGTATTTTGGGCTTTCACAAACTAGTAAGTAGGGATTGGTGGACTTTAGAGGGGCTAAATGATTTGTTTGCTCATGATGCCAGAGAGAGCAGTTTGAAAGGCCAAATTTGGAAGAGCTGTGTAAACTTGGGTGTCAGAAATATTAAGGTTTGCTCTCAAGTCCTGCTGCAGTCCAGGTAAGTCTCAGCTCTCCTGGGCCTGGTATGGAAGCTAAACAAAGAAGCATGGACCCAACAAATGCTGAATTCAAAGGAAAACTTGAGGAAAGCTGAATCCCCAACATCAGTGACTCCAAAGCAGAGCCCTGTGAAGTGCAGCACAGTGTGAAATCTGGAACAAATGAGAAGCCCCTGAGTAGAGTTCCTAAAACATTCAAAACACACTCTGAAAGGAAAATAATGGAAACCCAAGATGGGAAAGGGACAGAAAGGGGGCCTTTACCACTGCCAAACTGCAATGCCCAGGGAAGTGTGAGGAAGCAATTCTGAGACACAGCTCCCTTCAGTGCTCTTTCAGGAATACTGGTCAGGCTCCAAACACTCTGTCTCGTCACCCTTCCATGCCTCTGCCTGTCCTGTCCCTTGCTCTGCAATCATCTCACCTAACCCGAAGTCTCCTCAATCCCCCATCAGAAGTCACTGGAACTCCTGTTATCATGACTGTGTACTATTCTTATGGGCAAAACGTCTTTGTCTTGAGCCTTAATCATTTGCATGTCTTTCCTTTCCACACGTACTGTAAGATCTGGAGGTGAGGAACTGTGGATTTTGTATTCCTTACCAGGGCAGAACACAATACCTTACCATATCAGGCACTTGGATGCAAGTTGCTGAAGGACTCACATTTTTGGAACCAGAGTTTATGCTGATTACAGCAATGGGCAGAGCTCAATTGTCAGATTAGATAAATGAAGAATACTGAACATTCCAACAAGTTTTCTCTCCCTTGTCCTGCAAGGATGGCACCTAACCATTTTTAAGTTCTTTTTAATGGGTCTTGAGAAGCCCAAAAAGACAAAAGTGTATATCCTTTCTCTAGTTGCTCCTTCTTAGATGATATCCTTCTCTTTCCCACACTCCATTCATTCATTAACAAGCCCTATTTTTATTTTTTCCCTTATTTTTATGTTTATATTTTTAAGAGAATAAAACAAAACTAAACAAAATAAAGCAAACCAGAACAGAACAATGCAAGAGATACAGGATTTCAAAATAAGACAACAGGAAATCAACAATGGCTACCATAATGTCTCTCAGTTTCTTTAAAATAGCTGTTCATATCATCACACACAATAAAATCAAACAAAACAAAACAGAATAAACCAATCAAAAGAATGAAAACATTATAAGACTTCAAAGCAAAAATAGTATGAAACCAACAATGGTTGCCATAATATATCCCATTGTCTACAAATTAGCTGCCCATTCAATCAGAAACAGTAAAATTTAACAAAACAAGACATCGTAAAACCAAAATAACAGAATTATGAAAATAATACAAGAATTCTCAACAACATAATAGGAAGTTAACAGTGGCTACCACTTTTCCTTTTTAGGTATTTCCTCCCCTATCACTTTCATAATGCCTATTGTGCTTTTTTGGATCTCATTAACTCCTTCAGTTTTTTATGTTAGGGAGATAACTTGATGTTCACTTGTATGAGTCCAAACCATTTCACCTATGAGCATGAGTTCCAGTTGCATCCATTTACCTACAAAAGCCTCGAGGTTATCCTACTTTATAGCCGGGTAGCTTTCTATTGTATGAAAATATCATATCTTTCTTATCTATTCTGTAGTTGATGGGCAAGTTATCCTTGCTTTTTTCTGGTATCCTGTCATGTGGAACAATTATTTTCTCCCCTTTGAGTTTTAGTCTATGAATTTCATTTTGAGTTAAAGGTGTTTCTTGTATATCGTATATTGATAGATATTATTTCTTGATCCACTCTCCCTGTATTTCTTTTTATTGGTGAGTTGAGGCCATCTACATTAATGGTTACAACCAGAATACTTTGGTTCATCTTTGCCGTGCTATCCTCCTGTTGTTGGCCCTCCACTTTTCTCCTTCTTTCAATTGCCTGCCCTGTTCGGCAATCCTCCTCTGCTGCTGTTCTTGGAACCATGATCATCTATCTCTATCTTTCTCTAGAATATCCTTCAGCACTCTCTGTAGGGTTGGTTTGGTGGTAATAAATTTCTTCAGTTATTATTTATCATAGAACTATCTTATATTTCCATCAGCTTTGAAAGATAGATTTTTTTATTTAAAGAGAAAAAAACAAAGCATTAATAGGGTACATGTAGAACGGGATTTCAAGAAAAGAAAGATAGTTTTGTAGGATACATTAATCTGGGCTGGAAGTTGTTTTCTTTCAGGATTTGAAACACTGCACTCCAAACTCTTCTTGATTTGATGGTTTGTGTTGAGAAATCTACCACAATTCTGATGGGTTTTCCTTAATAAGTGATCTGTTTCTTTTCTCTAACAGCTTTTAATATTCTGTTCTTATGCTGAAGATTTAAGATCTTGATTATTATATGTCTGGGTGTAGATTTATTTTGATTATGGCTAGTTGCAGTGCTATATGCCTCACTCAGATCCTTTTCCCTCTGCTATTGCTTCTGTAGATGTCTTTTTATTCATTTGTGTTGACTGTTGCTTCTTTGCTCATACCTATCACTCTTAAATTATTTTGCTTTGTGTCATCTTGTAGCTGTAGAATTGTTATTTCCTGGTTCTTTGTTGTTTTAAAGAGATCTTTCCTTTCATGATTACTAGCTGTGATCCTATCTTCAAGGTCTCAAAGTCTATTTTCAGTCTCTTTTAAGCAGTTTTGCCAGCTTTAAATCAACTTTTTAATTTTCCAGATATCTCTTTGAATCTGTTTCATGCATTGTAATTCCTTTCTATATTGTTCATTCAAGATTTCCATCATTTTACTATGTTGTTGTATCTTCTTCAGATATATGCAGCAATTCATTCATTATGCTTGTGATTTCTTCTTTTATCTGAGACATTATTTCTGATCTGATTATTTTTACAGTCTTATGAAGTTATTTCTTTACTTCAGCTGCTATAGGCTTGGAGACTTCAGGTGTGTGACTTCCATTTCCTTCCATGACTCTCTCTTTCAAACTTGTTCTGTGTGGGCTAGAGGTCTGAGATTGCCTTTTGCTCCTTTGTCTTGACATTCTCCTGTGTTCCTCCCAACAAGCCCATTGTGGGGTCGCAGGTATTTCCCATGTTGGATGCCCTTCCATGGTGTAGGGCAGTGGGGTGGACTTATTCAGACCTGTGTAGCTACACTGAGGCTTCCCTGAGCTTCTCCCAGCCTGCATGATTACACTAGCACTCCCCTAGTGGTGGCAGGCACACAAATAGTCTGATTCTCCCAGTGGATTCTGGCTGCCTGCAGGAAGAGAGGGTCTTCATTGGTGGCCTGAGGGCACACAGGGTGTATCTGGCAGCATGTCCCTGCCTGTGCTGGCTGTCTGTAGGAATCAAGCTTTCTTATACAAGTCCTACTTTTCAACAGACTGAATCTTTTAGATTCTTCTCCTTCCTTGCTGACTACCTGAGTCCAGTCCACAATTCTCTCCTTCATTGTATTGGTGTCCTACTCCCACACCCCATGTCCAGCAAAACATGAAGAGTAGGAAGGATGACATTTTACAATGCTACTGTACCAATTTAAAATACCTTCTCCTATTGATTATCAAGTCATTTTGTTTTATTTTTCCATTGACTATAATGCTCACAGGGAGATTTTCCCTATTATCTGTCTATAAGCTTACTACCTCATGCTTATGAATGGTCTCCACTGGAATATAAACTCCACCAGGGAATTGGGTACATTTTTTTGGTTTGCTACCCTGTTGTATCTAGATGAATGCCCAGCACATGGCTGGAGCTTGCTAAATGCTGGATAGAAGAGATATCTTTTTTGGTACTGATGTAAGAATCACTTGATATTGGGGTCTCTCTAATATCAAGATCAATGTCAAAATAAATTTTTAAAAGATCAGAAGCTGCAGGCCAATATTCTGTACCCTTGGCTAATACTCAGTCTTCATATCCTCAAAGTTATTTAGCTAAAATTTCCCATGATGAAAACTTTTATAGATCACCACAAACTTTCCTTGAAAATAAACTCAACAAAGAGATCCATCAAAATTAAAGACTTTTGCCAGCTTCTAGGACTCTTTGTGCAGTTGAAGGTCTAGTTAGGGTTCAGTCCTGAGCAATCAATCACTAGCTATTTTAGTTCCTGGTGGATATAAAGGTGACTGGACTAAAGCTCTTACTCATGAAAATTGTCCACATTCACAGGGGAGACAGGCACATGAGCATATGTAGCCCATGATAAACCAGAGACACATGCTTGATTTCAAGGAGGCTCCCTGATGACCTGTAGCATCTGGAGTTCTCATCAGGGAAAAGGATCCTAACCAATAAGGAAGACATGCACCAAAGCAAGGCCTTCTAAGAGGTAGGGAACTACAGTATAAAGTGAGTGTCACAAGGGGATGCAGAGCCCTGCCTAAGCTGCTCTCACTGTATCTTATAAATGGTGATGTGTCTTCTGTCATACCTATACTAGTGCTCCATAAGACTGGAAGTATTCACTTTTTCCTTTCCATAAGCAACAAGCTGTTCATTAACAGAAATCCCAGCTAATGTAGCAAGCAAATAGAAGAGGAAGAAAAATCAAGAAAATAGCTTGAGGCCATCAAAAAATTAACCTAATAATTAGAAAATAGGTTACACCGAGAATTTTACTATTGGAACTGTGTGTTTCTTATAGAAAGTCACATGGTTTAGCAGAAGGATAAAGGTACTCAGACAGACAAACCTCCTAAACATAAGAGCTGACTTGTGGCGCATGGGGTGGTGCATGCGGTTTGGAGTCAGACAGCTTCAGCTTCTGTTCACATTGTGGAACTTCTGAGTCTCAGTTTCTTGTCTGAAAAATGGGAGAAATTACTTGTCTCTTATAGAGTTTCTATGGGAACTGAAATCTTAGACCTGGCACAGTGCAATAGCCAGGCTCAGAATTCCATATGCAAATAAGTGAGCCAACAAATTCTGAACAGATTTTTTAAAAATTATCACATTAAAAACTGTCACATTAGATCAGAAACTGTTTGTCTAATTACCTAGGATTTAAGGATCTGAATTTTTGCTGTTTGAAATATCCCTAAGACTTTATTGTTCTGGTTTGTGTCCAGCTTGAAAAATGCAGGGAATTAAAAGGAAAAACTTTAATTATATTGGGATCTGCATGTCTACAGGTAAGACTGCACTTTTTGAACTTCAGAGTCCTGGCTAGGTGCTGCATGCCTGTAATACCAGCACTCTGGAAGGCTGAGGCAGACAAATAGCAAGTTTGAGCCCAGCCTGGGCAACTCAGCAACTTGGTGAGATCTTGACTTGAAGGAGATGACAATTTTCTGGATCCTGAGTTTAGTGCTCAGTACTGAAAAGAAACACATGAGCTCAGGGCAGCTTCTTAGACAAGAGTCTAAGATCCACATTTGGGAAAATACTGCTTGGGTCCTGGCTCTGGGTGCTTTCACTACATGTGAGGGGGCAAAAACAGCCACCTGCCAAACCTCTGGGAAGTTAGACCTTAACTAAATAATACAATTTATGTCAAGCTTATCTCCTGTGGTAAAGGTCCTAATTAAATCATTAGGCAAAGAAAAAGATCAGGGATGGTCTTGGCCAAGCCCTAAGGCTCTAGAATCCTACAGGAATACATGTGCCTCTCCTTTCCTTGCCTGGAGCTTCTTTGTGGTCTGCTCTCTTGTCATGTGTAGTCGCCTGGGTCTTGCTGACTGCCTCCCTGGGGAGGATCTCCTAAGCAGCAGGGTCTCACTGTTTTCCGCCTCAGGATGGAGACCCTGTATAGCCCAGAAAGTGACTGTGCTCTTTCAGACTGATTCATTCAAGCTCACCTGAGAATCCACACATGCCCTGTATGAGTTATGACATAATTTACAGATCATTTTAACAGATAAGTTAGGAGTGCATGGTCAGTCCACATGTTGGACACTGAGGCCTGAGCACTTTCGTTGAAAGCTGGGCTCCTGAAGTTTTTTGAAGTTAATTTGACTGTATGATCCATGTGGCTCCCTGACCTATAGCTCAGTGGACTAGTGTGAACCTCTGATCCAGGGGGCTGATCAGATTCTTTGTGTAAGGGACTTGGAATTGGGGGCTCTGGCGTAGTCTCTGAGAGGCCTAAATCTAGATCTAGAGAAAGACAAACATATGGATGCACAGAGACTAGAGCTAGGATTATTCAGATATGGGGTGGTCTTCTTAGTACTAATTTAGTCTCTTGTAAAGTCTGTTTAGAGATTTTGCCCTTGAATTTCTTAAGATGACACTATATCTTTTATTTTTTTCTTGGGCTAATTAATAGCATTCAAAACAAGAATCTCAGAAAAGATACAGCTAACATTCATTGAACCTATATGCCCAAGACTTAGAATTACTTACAATATACTGCCTACAATAGCAAGAAAGGATTGTCACCCATTATCACTCACGCAAAACAACTGAACTCTACAAATGTCGTTCACTCTCACAGCTAAGAAGACATCAAGGTGGTGTTGAAAACCAGGCTGATGCTCTCTCTGTGGAGCCTTTACACTAAATTACAACAATATATGGCTAAGAAAATAGTTCTGTCTCTCTAAAGCCAAGCCCTGCAGTGGAGTAGGCTCTGTGCCAAGGGCCCAAGCTCTTTTCTCCATTACTACTGTGGTGGCAGATGGCTTTAACTTTTCTTTTGACAAGAGCATTCTAAAGAACTTTGAAGGGATCCCTGCTTTAAGAAGCAGACGGAAGAGCCTCTGCAATTCTCCCCTTCCTGTAACACATCTATATTTGCAATACAAAGTACATTAAAATAAACCGATAACTGCCTCGTCTCAAAAACAAAAAGGGGGGACTTACATTGGTTAAGAGTATGAAGAAACCTGAGATAGAGGTAAAAGTTCAGGAAGCCACAGACAATTTAAAAGGCTAAAGCTAAGCACAGAAGTCACTTGCAAGGCATATAGGAGAATGTGTCACAGAAGATCAACTGAATAAAATAAAATAGCCATGCATTTCAGGAAGGCCAGCACCATTAAAAGAAATAGCAAACTCTGCTACTTAAAAGCCTCAAACTCCATGAAGCCATTCTTTGATGACTTAAAATATACACGGCTCTCATAGTTCACATCCAGAAAATGAGAGTATGAATTTTTCAAGGGAAAAGGGATTTTCATAATGAAAGAAAGAAAATAAAAAGAGAAGGGGTTATTGTGGCAGAAGTGGGGTGGGGCTCATTTATTAGGAGGATCACCAGATCCAGCATGACACAGAAGACACTTAGTTTCTATGGACACGGATGTAACCCTGGGTTAACAGCCAAGGTGCACTAAGCAGAATTCAATCACAGCTAAAGATAAGGTAGGGACCCACTTTACAGAAGTGCTGGACAACCCAGACTGAAATAAACCGAGATTCCTTGCACAGCAAGCCTCCTGGCCAGCACACACCCATCTTAACATTCTGCCCTCACCAAGCACAGGGCCTTAAGTCTTATAATCCCAGGTGACATCAGCACAAAGGGGTAGAGGACTATGTTTTCTCAAGCCACAGCTAGAAAATGTTTTTCTATTTCTTCTGGTGTCACCTAAGTTTCTCTGAAACTATTCGTGTGCCAAGAGTAACTAACTAGATTCTGCAATGTCTGGGCAGGGAACATTTGCACAGTCAAATTTGAGGGGAAAAGAACAGTGTGTTATAAACAAGAAAGCACCAGGAAAACCAGAGTCATAGCTGTGTATGAGAGTAATCTGTACACTCTGGGAGGCTGAGAAAGGGAGAACTCAAGATTGAGTCTAGACTGGGCATACTGATGGCTTAGTGAGAGCATATCCTGTTCCAAGATTAGAAAGAAAAGAAAAGGAGAGAGAGAAAGAGAGAGAGATGGAGAGAGAAAAGGGGAGAGAGAGAGAGAATATATATATATATATATATATATATATATATATATAGAGAGAGAGAGAGAGAGAGAGAGAAAGAGAGAGAGAGAGAGAGAGAAAGAGACAGACAAACAGACCGACCAACTAGTATGTAGCTCAGTGTGAAGGCCCGGGCTTAATCCCTAGTACCATAAAAGTAATAAAATCAAATAAAGTAAAATAAAATAAAATAAGAAAGAAAATCATACTGTGTATTTGTAACTTACAAAACACTTCCCTATCCATGATCTCATCTGAAACTCCATGTTAAGTGTGTTATACAATTAGGGCTTCTTATCTTACTTTAAATGAATTTTTTTTTTTTGATACGAGGGATCAAACTCATGACCTTGTGCTTGCCAGGCAGGCACATATGCCACTAAGCTAAATCCCCAACTCTGTTAGCCTGCTTTACAAAAGAGGAAACTGAGGCTCCAAGAGATCGTGACTATTAGTGATCAGCAGTAGTGGCAAGAGTCTAAGTTCTTTTGCTTCAATGTTAGTTCATAATATTTCATTGTGATAAAATTTAGATTCCTTAACCATAAGCTCAAAGGCAGAAATAGCCTGAAGAATATTTTCTCTTTTAATTCCTGTGCATAACTGCATTGTAAGATTACTAGTAAATGACTCTTCAGTTTTCTTACAGTCATTCTGACTAATACTCTGAAACCCTAAAGTCCACTTTCCATTTTGGCTCCTAGTCCTTTGTCAGCACATTATACCCTTGAAAACAAAATAAATGACTGAGTGTCCAGAATGTACGTCTCTGCTCATCCCTCAGCCTCCTGGAAATAACTGCATCTCTTGATTTGAAAAAAAGGCCAGTGCTGCAGGTGTTGCGGTGTGTTTGGGGAGTGGAGCAAGTATCAGGTGCACACAGCCAAGAATGGCCTCAGTTCCGTATACACAGTGAGACAGTGTAGCGCTTCTCTGTGTCTGATACTCTGTGCAGACCTTGTCTCTGTTGCAGGTTACCCCGTAGTCTCTTGTGCAGATCAAGGCCATCTCCCTGCCTCACTGCAGATCATGGCCGCACCCCTATCCAGCTTGCTCTCCTGGACCACCACTCTTCTGACCAACATGCTTCGTTACACTGCATAATGGTCCCTACATTGCACATAGGCCCAGAGAATCTAAAGCCCAAAACTCTTACTGAAGCACACAGTTAGCATTGGATGCTAGACATCCAAACCCAGTATACCTGGAAGTCTCAGCTTCTCTCTGTCTCTGTCTCTGTTTCTCTCATCCTTGTGCATGTGGTACTGGGGATTTGGGGATTGAATTTAGGCCCTTTACACTGAGTTATAGCCCTGTTCTTTTAAAAATTTTGTTATTGAGACAGGATCTCATTAAGTTGCTAAGTTTACCAGGCTGGGCTCGAACTTCTGATCCTCCTGTCTCAACCCTCTCAAGTACTCCCTTGGTGTAGCACCCTCCCAATCCTAAGTGCTGGGATTATTTTTTGCAAGAATCATAAATGAGATATCCAGGGATTACAATGATTCCACATAGTCCACTTTAAAAATCAGGGAATATATGGTTGGAAACAACATTTTTGAGTCTGCTTTTTTTTTTTTTTCTTTTTCCCCTAAACTACTTTCTCCAGTCCTCAGAAATGCAAAAACAGGGAACAACTGCTTTCTCCACATGGAGACCTTCTAGTTAAGATATATTTTCAGGTGGGCCTCTTGGAAAGACCAGCCTAACACTGGAGCTTGGGGCTAGAGCTCAGAATACAGAGAGGGCACTGATGCTTTCTTTCCATTGATTGAATCAATGGAAGTCAGCAGCCCTGATCTACAGCTTCCCTCAGAGGAGGGCACTGGCTGCTAGGTAAATTCTTGGGGAGAGTCTGAGTAGGACAGGTGATCATTCAGTATCATGAGCCATTTTCCATGATGAAGGCATTGTACAAACTTTGCACTCCAGCCGGAAGTAATACCTGCCCTTGAAGGGTACTGGGAAAACTATGGGATAACATAAAAATCCCTGCTCCACTGATAATGCCCTAGGAATCCGGGTCTGCTCCATTTTCTCCCCTCTCCATCTGCCATTTGCCCTCCATGTTCCCTCTAGTAGATGAAAGATGGTGGGCACTTCCGAATCCGCTAAGGACCTGTCTTCCTGGTCTCTAATTTCTCATAACAGTGCTGGACAGGGAGGAGTGAACACTCCAGCCCCAAATCAGTTAAGCATCCTAAACTAAGTGTTGAGTCTTTACAAGTATGCCAAGGGTGCCAGTGGGACCAATACCACCAAAGAGCTGCACAGAGGCAGGACAAGGGCCCATCAGGCTGGTACCGTAGCCTAGCAGCTCTCAATCTGGGTTTCACAGTGGGCTCATCTCCATGAGATTTAAAAACTACACTTCTCTTTCCCAGTTCTGGGCAATTTAAATTCAATTGGCCTGAACAATATCCTGAGAAACTAGGTACAAGATCTCCAAAATCCATCTTCTTCATGATGTTGACAAAAATCAAATTAGGAAGAAAATGGTTGGGAGATTTTCCCACTATTATCTATTCTGAACTCTCAGCATTAAGTATTATAGTATCTTCGTCTCCCAAGATGTCACAGACCACAGCTATTCTTAAGACCTCAAACCTGCTACAACCTCCCCTAGAACCAGCGCTAGTTAGACTGATCAGGTGATTAGGAGTCAAATCAAGCTTGCTGCTCTCTCTCTCTCTTTATTTCCTTGTTCATTCATTCATTTTTCTGTCCATTCAATCACTGGGCATTTTTTCTTTCCCTGAACAGCTATGCATTAAGAGCCACCTTCCACATCATATCCTGCAGAACCCTTTCACAAACGGAAGTGCTCTCACCACATGACTCCAAGGGCTCCCAGCTCCACTGCCCTCAGGGAAAAGAGCATGTCCCTGGTGGACCCCTGCTCAATTCTGCACACTGGTCCATGCTGTGCTCTGGCTGAGCGCCACCTCCTGGGCTTCTCTTAGTTTGCTAAGCCCTGTTCCTGCCCATCTATGACCTCTTCCCCTGAAGCAGCTTCTACCTAGAATTTCCATCTCCCCCATTTCCTTCTGCTGTCTCCTGTGATTACAAAGGGACAGGAAAGTTTCTGAGAGACTTCCTGGGATTGTCAACTCAATGTAGATTGTTGGAAAGTGACTGCCTCCCTCCACACTGGTTGACCAAGGAGAATTTCCCTTTTATCTCTCTTCTACAGGCTGCCCACTGTCTCTTCTTGGACAACAGTCAGAGACAGCACCATGCCAAAGGAAAATGCACGATGAACACCAAAAATTCTTCTCTAACCTTCTCACATTTTTTCCCTCATAGTCAAAAATCTGGCCTTCTCAAAGGCTTTAACTTTTACTATGTCTCTGCTGAGCAGTCCCCAAGAACTCAGGAAACTTACTCACAGATGGTGACTTTATACAGTAGCCCCAAAATGTAAGCACTGAAATGGGGGACTGGGAAGATGCAGTCCCGATTTGTACAAGAGCCAAAACAAAAGTAAAAGAAAAATGTCACAGGATTGCAGTGATGAGTTAAGGTCTCTCAATTAGTAACCCAACTGGATTTCTCTCTGTCTCTCAACCTTTCTCCTCCTTTCTTTCTCTTTCACAAACCACAATACAAAGCATCTTTCTTTCTTGTGTTCTCTCTCTCTCTTATACACACACACACACACACACACACACACACACACACACACACCATGTGCATATTAATATGAGATAAACTGATGGGAAATTTTTTTGGTGGTAAATTAATGTCTAAGAAAGAGGAAAAAAGATAGAATGAATTGTTGGAAAACAATCTTCTCACAGCCATAAAAGGTTCCAGCTATTTAAAGAAATAAATAACAAAACAAGCAAACAAACAAAAAATGGCAAAAGGAATGCTAATGTGAAGGAATCTGACTTTAGCTATGACCAACCAGTGTCAAGGCTTCAGTGCATTTTATTTTGGGGCTTTCTTGACCCCAGTACCATACAGATGCATTTTTGGAAGGACATTTTTTATAAGAGGTATGGTGACAGAAGCATGCAGGGGCCATATGGAGTTTTTCACACCTTCAAATTTCAGCAGCACCCAGAATTCCCCTGGGAAAATCCCCTCCATCCTACAGGGTTCAGGGTCATTGCCCTGGGATCTTCACATCCAGGACTCTCTCTGCCTGGGATCCAAGTGGCTCGCTACCTGGACTCCAACAGGCTGGAGCAAATGTGGATGTGTGCTATGCGATAGTATCAGGGGTCAGAGGGCCTTAGACGTGAAGAAAACCAACAATTTAACTTTGTAGATGAGGACTCTCAATTCCCTGGACATTAGGCTCTCCATGGCTCCCAACTCCTATTTCTAGGTCTCGGCTAGGATGTCACACAGCTCTCAGGAGCTTTTCAGTAACCTCAAACACTGCTGCTATATTGAGGTTCTTCAAAGTAGATCTAGGATCAAGTTGGCCATGCTTTCTTAGGTTCTCCTGACTGCAAAGACCTTCCTCCAATCTCCCAAAGCCACTCCAGTCTCTGCCACTCATCTACCCTTGCCAAATATATTCTATCACATTCTGCTGTGTATTTTTCTGCACTGCGAAAGGGACCACAAGGGGCTGAAGGTAAGGCCTTGCCTTTTACCACTCAGCATTCCATGTGGCACCTAATACAGAGGTTAGGAAGACTCAGGACCCGACAGGTTGCCTTTCTGAAATAACACTTTGGCAACAGATAAGACAACCATCTAACAATTGTGCTGTATTTTATAAGGGTTCCTTTCTAAATCCTAAAGAAACTACTAAAGACATGGTATCTATTTCTCCTTGGCATCTGGATCCATTAAAAACAGAATGGGGGGAGGGGACAAAGACAGAGTTCCCTGGGCAGGAGGCACTTAGAGGACAGAAGTGGACAGTAGATGGCAGTCTGTCCCTGTGTCAGAAGAAGCCACAGAAACAATACATATTGCATGGAGCTGAAGGGGGAAAAAAGTGCAGGAGGCAGAGTCCCTTTTCCTCCCAGGGCTTGGTACCTCTACCAAGAGCAGGGCTACTTCTACAGTATGCCCTGTGAGCTTACATTCCTAAGTATTCCCAAGACCTGGCACCTGCACTACACACATCTTCCCCCAAAATTCCCCCACTAAGAGGCAGGACTCACAGGCTGATGGGCTCTGAATATCAATCAACTTGATGTTGACCTGGCTCTGTAATCCAGGACCAACAAAACCAGTGTCATCAGAAAGAAGAACCCTTCAGGGACCTTCCATCCTGCTCCCACACCCAGACGACCCTCTATCATTGTTCACATGAAAAAGCAGCTGCTGAAGTGGGACCTCTGCTCTCTATCTTCCGCTTCCACTTTCTTTCCCTGGAACACACCCATAACCTGCCTGTCTCTCTACCAGCTTCGCGACCTTGAGGCCAGAGCCCCATTCACCTCTACTTCTCCAACGTCTAGCACAGGGCCCCTTAACGGTATATAGTCACATGTGTTGTGAGCTATTTTTCTGAATGTTCAAAGAGGGATTAATCTATTTCATATAAAGAGGTACCCAGTTCTCCATGACCAAAAGATAAAGTTTTCAGAAGAACCAGGCAGGCTGAGATAGGGGGAAAGAGAATCTCAAAAAAGCCAGCATAACCTTTTCTGGAGAGTGGGCAGTGAGCATGCATGGTCTCAACCTTGGGCCAGACTAAACAGTGCCCCAGACAACACAACTTCTGGTCCTTGGCAAGGTGTGCCACCTCTCTGAGAGCTGCGTCTGATATTGTCTTATTAGTACTGTACAATCTGAGTGCACAGAGAATCAGTCACATATTCATTCATCCAGTGCATTCTTATGCTGGATAATAGTCTAGGTGTTGGGGGACACAAAGATGAAAAGAACAGATCCTTTCCTTTGTGAAGTTTGGATTCTAGTAGCAAAGCTAGGAATGTAGTATCAGACTCTTAGGGGGATGGAGGAGGCTTCTCAGGGAAAGAATAGTTAAGCAAAGATGGAAGATATGATTTTGACATCACAGGTAAAGATGGAAGGATGAGCATTCAAAACACAAAATTCTTAGCATATCTTTCCAATGCTACCTTGAATGCAAGAAGACACCTATTTTGATGACTCATCATTTTCTAATCAGGACACTTTTTCTCTCATTAAACCTATCCCCTCTTAACCTACCCACCCAGCCTTTTCTACTAGCCTCCAGTCTTCACAAATTAATGAGAAGGCAGGAAAGATTCCAGCAATCATCTAAGCCAGTAGTCTTTAAATTTCTCATCTAATATACAAGGAAAGTAAGATCTGGTATGGCTCAGACTATTCTAAAATTACAGTTAATCTCCGGTAGTTAGAGGTAGAATCTGGTTTCCCTGCTCATAGTTTGGGATCTTTCTTATTTAGCTACTGAACTCAGCTACCCACAGACAACTCCACCCTATATAAGCCTCTCCTATGCTCCCAACTCCCAATCCAAGATCTGCCACAGATCTGGCAAGCTTGCTTCTTTAGCACTTTATAAACATGCACTCATCCATATGTTCAATAACTTATCTGGCATCACATAACTTAATTTCCTCCTCCACCCCCTCACACTTGTGCACTAAAGTCCTCCAGACAAGCAGGGCTACCCAGAAACACCAGGCATGGTCCACTGGGAACAGAGAGAACAATAGAAGCACAGAACAATCACAACAATCACAACCTCATAACCAACCTCAAAATCAACCAACAATAGAAGCACAGAACAATCACAACAATCACAACCTCATAACCTTGACCAACTTGTTAGTCCAACTCCCTTATTTTCTGGAAAAGTAAACAGCAGCACATGGAGGCAAAGTGATCTGCTTGAAGCCACACAACTCATCCAAGTTCTTTTCAGGTAGAAAGGTGACAAGGTAAACAGCTGGGTGTCAGGAGAGCTTGGCCTCTTCCCAACCATTAGATGCATTTGTTGGGAAATCAAGTGATTTCCAGAGTTTCAGCTTCCCTTTTAGCCCAGTAGAAGTACCTTATGAGCCATCAGAACAAGTCTTCAGGACCCAGGATGGAACTCTCCCAGTCTGGCATCCTCAAGCATCTCCAAGGGATAACTTGGAGCCAGACAAAGATGTTTTTACATACTGGAGCTTAAGCTGAACTATCTTAAATGTCTTATGCCACGCTATGTGGAACACTGGGTGCAGGTTGAAAGGCATGCTGCTTTGTGAGGTTGAATATAGGAGCTGTGTCTACAATTAGAAGTGAAACATCTGACCTGTTTGTTAATTCTAGTGTCATTTAATAACATGTAAGGCTCATAAGTAACCTTTTTAAAGCTAATGAGGAAATTTTGAGATGTAATGCCAGTACTTAAAGATTTCATTTTGGTGTTTGTGTGAAATCCTGAAGCCTTGATTTAAATCTTTCATTGTATTGTGATTTCCTTTTAGGTATATTGGTCTAAGTGAAACTCGTCAAATAAATCTTTTAAAAACTGCTATATATGTACACACACACACACACACACACACAAACTGGGGGTTTTGGCTTAGAAACAGAAAGAGGGGGTAGCAAATTGCAAGGGCTGGCTATGGCAAAAACAAGCAAAACAAAACAAAGCCCTATTCTCTATGCAAAGAAGAAACTTATCACAATACACATAGAAAGTTTTAAACAAAGTAAACAAATATTTTTGGGCATCTGTACTTTAACAATTCAACAGCACCTGGTTAGTGAACTACATCTATTTTCACATGAAAATATCTTTAAGCAACGGATCAAAGTTATAGCTAATTAGCTGGCTTGAAGGTGTATGTGTGTGCACGTGTACTAGTGCTAGTGGGAAAATGTGTCTACAAAGAACAAAAACTTTCAGTTACAGCCTTCAAAGAAGACAACAGTCATCCAAAGACCCTTTGTCTTTTTTTATTTCTGGTCCTGCTCAGAGAACAGTGTGAGGAGGCTAATGCCAGTGATGGAGGACACTACAGCTGTTCTGACCTGCATCAAACATAGTTTAACTTGATGCATAGACAAATCCCAGTCCTTACAAGAAATCTATTTTAACTTTGGCCCTGGTCTAAATCATGCAAGTTTCTAGCCTATTAAGGAAAGGTACCTTCTAAATGATTGGTGGAGGGCCACATTGCCTCTATTCATAGTTCCTTGAACATACATTCTTCTTGATTCTCATACTAGGACTCAAGACTGCTGAGACCTACCACCTCTTGTGGGCATGTGGATCAAAACCAGATGTCCAGCTTGCATCTTATAGAGTTAACAAGGAGGCAATTGTGGCTTAAATCAATACCTGAATTCTGGAAGGGCAAATTCCCTTGTCAACAGACTAGGAAGGAAGCGGGGAGGGCCTGAGGAAGCTGAGACAAATCGGACACATGCTTACCAGCAGGTGGCTGGAAAACCTAAACATTTGTCTTACACATTGAAAGGAACCTTCCCTTGGAGCAGGTTACCCTGTGGGACACAAATTTTGCAGAGGCTCCCAGCTGGATGGCATCACTAACAATGAAAACAGAAGCTGAATGGCAAATGGTGGATGTAGGATGGCCACAGGCTTATTCAGGAAGGCCACCCAGCCTGTTAACATCCAATTGTGTGACTGCATACAGGCATGTCCTTACCCCCACATCACTGCAGGACCCCTATCTGTAAATGGGATTATTTGTAGCAGTGTGATAATGTACTGTAATATCTGTAAAAATGTCAGTGGCATTCAGATATTGACTATCATCACTATTATAATTATCATTCATTTTTAAAAGAGGGGTTTGTCTTAGTAATAAATGCTGAGAGTGACTGATACAGAAAGATACCTGGGCAGAAACCAAATGATTAGCAGCAGGTCTACTAGAAGCCAATGTCTTGAGCATTCTTGGCTAAAAAACAAAAAAACAAAAAAACAACAAAAAAAACCACTCTAACAAATTCTTTGGGTACCTTTGCCTCACCTATTCCCCAAACACAAAAACAGCTCATTAAAAATGTGGCGAGGCACATTCCAGGTGTGATATATTAGTAAGAGGATTTGGCTACCGTGGAGTCCCCAGTTGGTGGAGCTGAAATGGGACTCTGAGATCTTCTAATTAGACCTCCTCATTTATAGATGGGGAAACCACAACCTGGAGAGAATGTCCAGGTCACTGAGTAATACAGCTCAGTCTCAATATCTGACCTCCACACCAGCAGGCCACTTGCAGCCTTGTGCTGCTTAGAATCACCTGCCTGTGGGGTCTTTTGATATCTATAAGCAGTTATTTACTCCAAAAGCTCAGGCCTTGTATGTTGAATAACCTCGCTGTTTTCAGATCTCGCTGACTGAACAAATTCATATGGTGTGGGTTAGACAAACACCCTAGATGATAAGCTATCACAACAAGCCACACCAAATTTCACTTTGAAAAATATGTTCTCCAGCTAAACCACTGTCCCATTCAGAGACTTGTCCTGTGAGAATGTTCCAAGTTCCTTAGAGGTTCCTGATCAACACTGTCACACAAATAAAGACACAGACAGTAGCGACATTCTGAACACCCAAGGCTGGGGAGGTCTCCAGCCTCTTGGAATTTCTTGGCAAAATGAAACAAAATGAATGGAAAACTGTTAAGGATAAAGAACAAAGCTCTTGGCCATCAACATGCATTCTCATGGGTGTGAAATTCGATCCTCTAAATGGTGGCTTGTGTTTGTTTTATTTCATTTGTCTAGTCTTGATCTTAACAGAAATTTGCCCAGGCAAGAATGAAGTGGTATAGATGTTGGCTTAAAAGCTCAGAATCCCTCTATACAAATGACCTGGGAGATGCTGTGCCTAGCGTTTTCTAAGGGCTTGATCCATCTGTGAGAAGCAACGTAAGGACAACCCATTTTGAGTCAGATACCCACAAACCAGTCACCTGTAGTATAAGATCTACAAATGCCTCCAGACCATCCAGGGAAGCTCCTGGGCTCTTGTGTCCCCTAGCACACACACACACAAACACATGCAAACACACATGCACACACACACCCCACAGCCACTTCTTCCTTTGCACACACCTGTCTGTACATGAACTTCATTTACATACCTTATGAGCAACACCACACAGGGCTTAGACTGGTCTTCAGTAGAAGACTTTATCCTTCTCTGACAAAGTTGATTTCAAATAGAACTAAGTTCCAAAAGCAAACAACTATCACTAATTCAGTAGCCCCAGTGTCAGATGCTGCTTGGCTCATTAGAGAGTAAAACAGTAGTTGGTAATGAAGACAGAACAGGGTGGTGAGTGTCAAGAGTCTTGTATGTCAGGCGCATTCCCCTCTCTCACTTTCAGCCCACACATAGATTTGTAGCACTCCATTTGGGGTGGGAACCTGGAGCTGCTCAGGCAAAGGACTGGGGAAAGCCCAGAGCAGAAGCTGCCTTCTCAATTAGGCATCCTGAATGGAGAAGAAAGGCCTGAACATCTGACACATCTGGGAATGGAACTGCGGAGATGGCAAATGTTATGTAATTAAACTCTGCTGGCCTGTCCCGCTTGGGGAATGTGAGGCCCATCAGCAGTGACCTCTTCCAATCAACTTAATTGGCCCGATCTCGCCAAGAAAAGCAACAGAATTGGTTTAGTGCCTCATGGAAATAGCTTAGCTCCTGACTATTTATGGCCACTGAACTCAAGGATGGGAGCCTTGACTCCAAGCCAGGAGTTGACAGCACGCGCTAACTCCTGGAGGACAGCGAGGTTTCAGTGCCTCCACGTCCCCATCTTCATCTCCAGAGGACCTAGCTGCACCAGACTTGTGTCACTGGGTACACAGAAGTTTGCAAATCTAAAGGCCAGGCCTTTCTCTTCCCAGGCAGGCTCTTGCCCACCAAAGACCTAGAAAAAACCAGACCTTGATAGTAATACAGAAGAGCGGAACTGTGCTGCTTTTATTCAAATATCAGCGATGCCGAGAGCATCCATTATTTTTTCTGTTCTCAAAACCACATTTGTTTTGGCATTGTGTTCTGCATAGCTGATGTTAAAATAGGAAAATGTCTCTGATAATTAATAACTGAGTTTTGGATTACCTTTCACCTAAATAGCTCAGAGACCTTAAGGACTTCCATCAACTGAAATCTAGTCCTGGCTACCTTCTGATTCTGGATAACTAAACTGGGGCACCTGTAGAAAGATTCATTTGCACAGAGAGAGCAGCAGAGGTGCAGGGGCCACCAGGCCTATCAACTTGCACTGTAAATGGAAGATTCAATGATCCCATTTCCACAATGATTTACAGACATGACAACACCTGGGTCCAATTAGATGTCATCTCTGTGCAGTTTGCTGTAACTAAATACATCAAGTGCTGATGGGAAAAAAGAGGTTTGCCTTCACACGAGTCATTATCAAGATTGTTGTTTTCCAAAAAGAGAAAAAGATACATAAGAATATTTTCTTTCAAAGTCACATTGTTCCAAAATGACAGAACCCAACTAAAATCAAGATTACTAATCAGGAGTCTCCTACTTCACTACAGTGTCTTCAGAAATACCTATGGTCAGATCTTCCAGCCAATGGTCAAGCTCTATCTGAACTGTCTCTTATAGATACAAGTTTCCCTTAAAAGCATAGGCTAGAGGTGCAAAATGCCCAAATTCCCCCATACATACCCTCTCATGATCAGAAATCAATCTAAGAGGAGTTCCATATTCCCATGTATCACAAAAGCATACCAGTCCCTCTGCTGTGACTCAGTTACTCTTTCTGATTTCTAGCGTAAGAACTACCAGCTTCCTTTCTAAAGCCTGTCGGTCTTCTTTTATCTGTACCTTTTCCCCTTCAGATCACAATGGGCATCCGGGAGGATTTTCATCCTCCCACAGAACTCCTGCAAAAACACAAACTGTACTTGCCTACAAAAGCCAGGATGGATGCATACACACACATGCACACACTCAGGTTAGTTTAAACTCATAATCCAAGAAAATCCAAGATGAACAAACAATTTCAGCCTACATCTTTCCTGCTCACCACTTCAGTCTCTTCCAAATCCTTGTACCAAGACTCTTTCCTGCTAGCAAAGAAACACCATACACTCTTAGAAATTCAGACTTCAAAACCTCTCCTGGAAAGCAGCATCTCCCCATTTCCAGTCCAGCCTCTCTACAAGAAACAGTGATACCCTCCAACTCCCTTCCAGCCCACCCAAAACAAAAAACAATAAAGAAATATTCACCATCCCCTCCCTTTGCCCCCATTTTACAAGACCGCAGATATATTTCAAGCCATCTTCCCTTTGTCCCCAACATTCATAAACATTTCTAGAAACTGAATTATAGATCTTGAAGAAATCACAATAAGAACTGCCCTCTCTGCATTCCTGGCACAACTGCAGAGGTCAACTGAGCCCCAAGAAGGAATTTTTCCAGGGCAGTGTGCCATGCCCCAGTACCCAGCAATGGGTTGAGCATCTGGCGTTCCATTAATTTTAACTGATAATCAATACTAACTGGTGATAGCGAATCCCCCTATTAAATGAGAACTCCATTGTGGGATGCTATGCAACATGCATCCCTATCCCTAGGCATGTGACGCATTTCCCCACCACTCCCCTCTTAGGCACACATCTCTCTGCCTATTCTTCTACCAGTACCATTGCAAAGCAAGTTACCCCTTAAATGCTCAGCTCTCATTCCAAACTTTCTCCAATTTGGGTGCAGAGAAAGGAAAAGGGACTCTAACCCAGTAGCTTTTCCTGAAATGTCCAGTCTCTCCCTTAAAAGTGGTAGAGCCCACTTTCATGTCCCTACTGCCATCCCTGCCAGATCCCCAGCAATTGCTCATACAGATCCATACACTCCCAGTTCAGCCCTCCTCCTCCAGCATTCACTTTGTAATCCTCAGGCATCCAGCCTTGCACATTTATCCGTGTCCACCTTTTATTTACATGGACAGCCACCTTCCCACCCCACGCTCACTCCATGTGTCTGTGTAGGCACACATGTGCTGTATCTCTCCAGCACACTGCACTGCTCAATGATTTCTCATCAGCTACACCTATCTGGAAGCTCCCATCTCCTGCTGCGCTATGCATATAGATACCCACAGGCTTCCCTCAGACCCACCCTGCCAAGGCCTGCTGAGCTGGATGAAGCACTTCTGTGCTCTCACAAGCTCACAGAGACAGGTTTGAAAAAATCTTCCCATCTTTCCCCAGTCATCCCAGGTTCCTCTCCTTCTGTAGCAAAGCAGACTTTGTTCACACAGAACCAAATCTTCCAAGTCCAGCTTGCAGTACCGTCCTCAAAACCTTGCACACTCTCCTAGGCAAAGGCCACAGACTGGCTCCTTTCCTTCACTGCTGTCTCAGAAGCCTGCTTTCTGCCCCTCTCTCCCAGTTTACTTCCAGCTCTGTGTGTTGGAGCCCAAAGCAGAGGCAATTGGATTTCAGCCCCGGAATTAATTCTGCTTCTCAACTTTCTTTGTGCAGAAGCCCCGGGAAAGAATTGCAGACACTACAAGGGAAGGGGCATGAGGAGTATGTGGGAGAATATCAAAGAGTTGCGAAAACAAAACCAATTGAAAAGTTCCCTGTAGGTTACAGCCCTCTCTCACCCTGAGGTTTAGGTTTAGGTTGTGTCCGTAGGGTAGAAAAGAGCATCTCTTTACTAAAAATAGTTTCCCTAGCTCACACCGGAGTGGGCAGACTTACAAACACCCTTCTGGGGAGTCACATCCTACCCACTCTAGGCTCTTTCCCCGCCCCCACCTCTGCACACACATAAACATGGGCACAGTCTGCAGCCTGAGCCTCGGAGGCTCCAGTCCCGTCAGAGAAGCTGCCTCTCTCAGACTGAACCTGCTCCCCCACCCAACGCCACCCTAGGCTGGGACGAGGCCAGGCGGTCTGTTAGATATTTCTCCCATTTGGTTTTCCACCTGGGCCTCTATTCCAACAAGAGCCCCCATGCGTGCCCTCCACCCACACCCGGACCTATCTAGCGCACAGGGCGCACAATATTGACCAAGAGGTGCACAGGACAGCGCAGGGGTTCCGCACACGGAGACGAATTTCTGCAAAGCAGCAGCGCCTCCTGTGCGCGCACCCACTCAGGCCCAAGGCAATAAGCAGAGCCCCCTCCCCCACCCCAGTCCCTAGGCCACTCCACCCTTCCTTTCCCGAACCTCCTATTCCCTGCCAGTCAAATTCCCTTAGGACCGCACACCCCAGAGTCTGGGGCAAAGGCACTGTTTGGTTCCACCTAAACCCGCCGGTTCCCAAATCTCTCAACCTTCCCACACCACCGCTGGGGTTCCTAGAACCGGCTCCGAGGGACTGCCAAGAAGTCCCCTGGGACGCCCCAGCCGTGGCGCCTAGCCTCCCAGACTGGGTCCCAGCTATGCAGATTGAGCACAAGCTCCAACATCTGCGCAAAGACCGGGAGTAGCCACTGGCCAAAATAAACCCTGGGCTCCGGATCGTTTTTTGAAAAAGGCTCTCGGGGAACTCCAACACAGGTAAACGGCGCAGAGCGAGGAGTTCTAATTCCCCAGCCTGAGAAGTGTTCGTCGGGGTCCAGAGCTCTGAGCCCCTCCCTGGCCCACGCCCGGGCCGGCCTGCTGGTGCGGCCTGCGGAGAACCTCCGGCTAGGGCGGGCAAGGTGCGGGGCGCTGCGGCCGCACCTTCGCCGACTCCTGGCCCAGAGGCTGCTTGCTACCCCCTTTTGTTACAAGATGCGGGAAGCCTTCTCGGGGAGGACGAGCGTGGATGGGAGTGGGGGTGGTCCTGCTGAATTCCTCTCCTGCCCTTCCTTCTTCCCTATTTCCCCTCGCCTCCACCTCCCCTTTCCAATCTAGGTCCCTTAAACCTGATCACTTTCCCAGACAGAGGACGGTTTCTTGGGCAGCACAGAGACCTGAGGGAGGAGGTGGTGGGGAGGGGTGTCCTTGTCCGTGCATGTGTGCGTGTGTGCGTGTTGTGTGCGTATTTAGGGGGTTGGTTGTGGTTGCGCCTCCGCCTCAGCAGAGCCCAACGCAAACTTTGGGGAAGGCACAAGCCCGGGGAAAGTAACTGCTGGAGGAGCGATCGGGGTGGGGTTGGGTGCAGAGCTGGGTACCCTGCCGGTCCATTGGGGCCCACTGCGTGCAAGAGCCCCCACGCGTGCCCTCCACCCACACCCGGACCTGCTCACCCAGCGTGCCCGCCGCCTCCCCTTACCGTGGCAGAAGTAACCATGGCATCCGTGTGACTATTTCCAGGGAAGTCGACATGAAGAGAAAGGTGGGCGCGAGCTCGGTCATTCAAACTCTCCCCCACCCCGCCGCAGCCACTACCCAGTGGGGGAGCAGGAGAGGAAGAAAGGAGAGAAGAGAGAGAGGAGAAAGTTGTGCCGGGCTCTCTCGCGGGGCGGTGCGCAGAGCTGCTCGGTAAGGAGAGGAGCCTTCAACTCTGAGTCCCGTGAACATAATCTGCGCGGTTATAACCAGCCAACCCGGCCAGATGGCTCCGCGCTAGCGCTTAACCCCTTGCGCGCCACGCGTCCGCCCCCGCGCCGCCAGCGGTGCGCCCTGCGCCCAGGACCCGGGAAAGGGGGCGTTTCTCAGGGCCTCTCTTAAAGACAAACAAAAAGGAACGAGAAAGAGAAATTAAGGAAGAACGAAAGGAAAGAAAGAAAGAAAGAAAAAAGAAAAAAGAACTTCCTATTTAGCAGTATTCTTGTGTCTCTCTACCCTTGATTTTCCTCGTAGTGATGGGGTAAGGGGGAGAGAAACGAAATATTCACTTCATCCCTATATTTTGCATATTAATGTCTTCAACTTGTCTTATTTGTTCTTTTTCTTGAAAATTTCTTTTTGCAATTGTTTTTTATTTAAGATTTTCTTATAAGGCAGAAGTGCCTTCCTTGGCCCTAAACTCAGCCGGGTTGAATTCGAACCATAAACTCCTCCTCCAAACGGAGCTCTAGGCTCCCCCTCCTCCAACCACACATCAAGCCCACCGGCCACCAGCCCTTTGCCCCCAACAAAGGCAATACTCCCAAGGATAATTCCTCCCCCACAAAATTCATTGCTCCTCGGGACCAGGACCCAAAGCACAGTGCTGGAGGCCCTAGGAAATTAATTCAAAGCAGAGAAATGGGGGGGGGGGGTGTCGGAGAGACCCTGGGAGGGCTGCTGTGTGTGTGCCTGCGCAAAGCAGAGACTGACAGACCAGAGGCTCCCATTTCATCCGGCCTCCAAGCCCTTTCCTTCTATAGTAGGATCCAGCCAACCAAATGCCGGTCCAGTGCCATCAGTGTGCACGTGGGCAGGGGCAGCTCCCGAGGCAGATGTGGCTGGGAACAAACCAATCTCCTCCTGGCCCCTGTAGCTCATTTCCCCACCTATAGATTCACACTGGACGAAAAGACATTCATCTGGAGACCCTTTCAGCTGTCTTTAGACCTCACTTGTTCTGAGCTCTTTCTAAATTTGCCACGTTGATATCTTGCTTTTTCAGAGAGAATTAGGGGAGAAAGGCTACTTGAGGTCAAGAAATTCTGAGCCTGAGCCGAAGAGCTTTGCACCCTTTCCGTGCTTGGTGGACCTTTCCAAGAGCCCTCCTCCTCCTCCCTGCCACCTGTGCCACTCTTCAGGGCACCTCTTGTCAGGATGTTTAGACCCAGGCACCCTTGGGGGAAGGCAGTCGGTATCTGTCTCCTCCCAGCCTTGCTGTTCTGTTTTACAAGCAGCCCACGCTGTATTTCACCAAGGGTTCATGTTCCAAAAATGCCAGATTCTTCGTAATTGTTTGTTTGGTCAAATACCCAGAGAAGTCAGCATAGCACTCATCTGTTGAGGGCGAGCCAGGCAGACAGCAGAGAGAAGCTGCAAGGTGGGGTGGGGAGGTGAGAAGGTGGGGGATGCCAGGAGTTGTGAGCTAGATAGATTGTACCTGCCTCATCATTATCCTGGCTGATGGGGGCTGCCACATCGAAAACAGCTAGCAGTGCCCTCAGAGGCCCAGGGCAACACTTCCTGTGGTCTTGGAAGACTGGGGTCCTCCTTCAGTGGCTCCCCTCGAACCAAAATACTGAGCTCTTCCTCCAGGCCCCGTTAGGCTGCGGAGTTATCCCTTCCACCCAGCCACACATCACCGTGGAGCTTCGGATTGGGCGTGCTCTGTGTGCTCTGCGGGTTCTGGTTTTCTCCTTCTCTTCTGGCCCGCCTCCCCGCTCTCCCCTACTGCCAGCCTGTGCCTCCTCCTTCCCTTCCCGCCTGGGCAAAGTGCTATAGACAACTAAGTTAGCTAGAAATATTACAGACAGGACAGTCCCTGGAGGGAGTCAGTGAAGAAGGTGAGAACACATTACAATCCTGGCTGGAGGCTCCTTCTGTGAAGGCCCACCCTCAAGATAATCACCACACCTACCCACTTCTCCTAGAGGTAAATAATAATGATGGATGTTCTATGTAGGTATCAGTCACCAGGGTGGGTGACCAGGACCTCTTGACTCATCTCTTCCCCAAAAGGTCCTTGAGCTTTTCAAGTACCCTTGCTACATGACTTACAAAAGGAAAGATCTGGGACCCATTTTCAGTTCCAAAGGATGAGTTCTAGGGATTTTTTTTCTCAAATTTCAGCACCTTAAGAAATCTGCAGATTGAAAGGAAAGAGGTGCTTGACTCTGGCTGCAGCAAGTAATGAGTTAAATGCATGTGGAGCAGCGGCAGTGCCTGGGTCAGTGGCAGTCTGTAGGGAGGAGGGGAAGAGGGGCAAGCTCAAATAAGAAAACTTAGAAGAAAAGAAAAGGAAGAAACAGCAGCCTTGAGTTGAGGACTGCAATTTGTTCTGCAGATGCCTTGCACTGGTTGGCCAGTTCATTTTGCCAGGACCTGGGCCATCACAGGAAGAATCTGCATTGTTTTCCAGCTCCAGGGAGCCCGTGGGTCTGTCTCTGCATGCAGTCAACAGGCCTTGTAATATGAGAGGTGACACCTTAATCTTGCCAAATATATGCAGTGTCTTTGAGGGGGAGGGCAAGGAAGGGTTAGGGAAGGAGAGAAAAGACCCAGGCAGGAGCAGAGGATGAAAGATGCTTTTTTCTCTCAACGGTTTCTGGAAAGGAGAGCATGGGCCCTTTTCTTTTGGAGGAAGTCTGGGACAGATTTCCTTGAGCAGCGACCTGCACATTTCATGCCTGTGTTTCCCTCTACTTCAGAGCTGAAGGCGACTGTGACTGTCTACCGAAGGCTGAGGAATGAGGTGCATGGGCTTCCTTCCTGATTTACAGGAGTGTGGCAAGGTCATAAAAGAAGAGGGTGGATGGAAATGAAGTAGAAAGGTGTATTTGCCTAAAGATAAAGTATAAAAACTATTGAATGCAATTCAGAATCACTTGGGAAGCAGGATGTAGTGAATTCTAAGCAATCTATGTTTCTAAACAGAGACTTAAAAAAAAATAGATGGAACGCTGAAGCAAAGAGCAGAAATGTGACCAAAGTTGGGGAACTGGTGCCCCACAGACTGTCCGGGCTGTGGGAACCCACGGGAAAGCAGCCCCTCTTAGATTAGCCAGGTGATTGTCTCCACGCTGACTACAGTCATGGTCTTGACTGCCCATGTGTTGGCTGTATTTTTAGGTCTCCAGATTTTCTTTTTCTCCCTGCTGAATCAGAGTCAAAAGCCCTGATGGCTCAAAGTGGTTCCTAAGAGTAGGAAGCTGATCAGGTTTTTGGAAGCCCCCTTTAAAACTCTCGGCTACCGCGGGTTTCTGCAGCGGGCTTCCGCCTACCCTTATCTTTTGCAATAGCGCCACTCTGTGGTTGAAACACTGAACAGAAACAAAATGGAAAAGTTGGAATGGAGCATGGTTTTACTTTGCCAAGATCAGCATGTACTTGCTGTTTTAGTTCTGTGAACTGTGTGCATGTGTGGACCCGAGTACGCTTCACATAATGCAGGGGAGGGGTGCGTGGTTAATTTTTTTGTGACACGTTGCCCCAGGAAAATGAAAGAAGTGGACTAAATGGGCTCCAAGGACCTTTTCCTCTGTGGCTGTGCATGGCAAAGCTAAGCTTGGTTATTGTTTCTCATAAGCACATAGTTTGCCCTGAATATCTGTCCCCTTTCATTGGATTCCCCCCCCCTTTCCTTTCACGTTACTAAAATGAACTCCATGCAAGGTAGGCTGTTGGAGGGTGCTGTGGAGCACTTGGGCAGAATGGCTTCCAGTAATGGTGCCCCCCCCCCCTTTTTTTTTGTCCTTACCCCAGCCATCCCAACCCTAAACACCTGCAGGAGCTCATGGAGGCAGGAAATTTATTTTTCTGAAACAATTAAAGTGAATACAAAAGATTTGCTCTGGAAATGGGAACTTAGCTTGGAATGGTGGCACATACCTGTAATGCCATGAGCACTCTAGGATCACAAGTTTGAGCCCAGCTTGGGTAATTTAGCAAACTTTAATCTCAGAATGAAAAAGGGCTCAGGATGTAGCTCGGTACAATGCATTCAATCCCTGGTACTACCAATAAATAAATAAATAAATAAATTAATTAATAAATAAGGAAGTGAGGAAGGGGAGAGGAACTTACAAGTTAGAGAAGGCCGTTTCACGCTACTTTGGCTTCAAGCTCTCAGATTTATGTCTACCTATTACTACATACATAGTGACTAGAGATCTAGGGACCAGATCAATTAACAACTCCTCCTAAATGCCTTGGAATCGGATGGAAGGCATTCTTTTCTTTTTTAAAAGTGGGAGCAAAAAAAAAAAAAAACCCTCTGTGGAAATAGTGACTCATTTATTTGGGAAGCTCAGTTCTTCTTTAATTGTTTTTATCATCCTAAGAAAAGAGAAAGCACAGTTTTCTAAAGACTGGCCTTGATCTCCACAAACAGCAGAGATGTTAGAGGTGAAATTCTATCATCACTTATGTTTCCATCTGCGTTTAATAAATGAAGAAATGGGAACCCCAATCTTTCAGTGACTTTTCTCTGGGAACCAAGAAACAAAACAAACTACAGTAACAATCAGGAGCAAGAATTCTCTGAAAGTGTCAGTCAAACCTAGCTACATATTGCCTCTCTACCTAGTAGCTATAAGTCTTTGAATGGGTTCCTTAACTGGTCAAAACCCATCTGTAATGAGTAAAAATAATGCTAGTCTTTTAAAGAGTATTATGAAGACTAAATAAGCTAGATTCAACCTCTCAGCACTAGCTAATGCCCACTGGAAGCCCGAGATCTCAACCCAATAGTCCTTATACTGAAGTCACTGCCACCCCAGTGGCAATGCTTGATTCTGGAGCAGCCCGTGCACCAGCATGGCATCATTTCACAATTGTAATTTTAGGGTATAAATTCTCCCTTCGAACAGACTGCAAGGAGTTGACAGAATGCAAGGAATTGACAGAATGTACTTAGAATTAATTTCCTAATGCAGACCTCAAAAACGTGAAATATGTAGTTGAAGGATTTGAACATTTCATCCGATTTGTTTTGTGCCTCTCAGGCAGAATCACTTCATCATTTAAAAGGAAATTCCACACTATCCTTCCACTGCTAACAGATTGCTTCATACATTATAGTTTGTTGTTATTGCTAATTATGCTTACACTGAACAATATAATGAATTACATTGAACAATGATGAATCAACTCCTTTTGTGAAACACAATGCATATTCATAATTCATAATTATGTTTTAAGAAATTACTAATAATGATAGAGTGAAGGTATGTATTCTTACCACACAGGTGGTTATAGAAGTCATAATAAAGTGTCCTGTTTCCGCAGTCATGACATGAATTTCTAACCATCCTATAAATTAGCTCCATGGTGCACCAAACTCTACTCATAAAAAACTGACATTAAGGTTTCCTAGGTGACTAATGCATTTCCAAAGGGAATAGGCCTCAGGAGACAAAGAGGGCAGGGAAGAGGGTGGGGGAGGGCAAGTAAAGAAAAAAAGATCCCCAGTGCATTAGACCCAAGTGACATAAACAAAATATTTCATGGGGAGGAATCATAAAGTTTTATTATGTGTATTTGACATAGATATGGCATTGTCATTAATTCCATCTTTGGGCAGTAAAGTACTCCATAGGCTATCGTTATCGCCAGTGCCAGTGCTCAGTGCACATTTGCTTTTAGAAAGGTTGAGAGGACCCGGCCCTTCAGATCATCCACAAAGCTGTTTCCACTTGCCAGCCAGCTGACACTTGGATCCACTGCAATTGTATTTAGACATCCCCAAGTGTCAATATGAAAGGAAAACACAGGGTCAATTTCAAGAAACATACAAATGGTTTTTGATCATCTAAACTCTGAGAACTGTAAAACAGGTCTGGTAGTCTTTTGAGATTGAATTGAGAATCAAGGGCAGTTTTCCAGAACCCTTGGTTAGTGGTCTTCCCATTGTGGCTTTCTTTACTGGGGTAAGGTCTCAGTGCTAAACGGGACCTTGAATTAAGCATTCAAGGGAACTAGAACTAGAGAACTAGAGAGAACTAGAGAACAAGAGAACTAGAAGGTTAAGTGGAGTTTAAGGCTTTAATGCATGCTGTGAGGATCGTAATTCTGAAGAACAATATAATCCAAAGGAATTATCTCTGGCCTAGAGGCTGGGAGATAGACTGGAAGAGCTAGTCTATCTCTGTTTTGTGAGCTAGGGGACAGCAAGGAACTTTTCAGTTCCTTGGTTTTAACAGTGTGTAAAGACACTTAGCATTATTTTGTTTTATGATAAGGAATACAAATAAGAAAACAATATAGTATTCTGAAAACAATTGGAGATTTTGTATTATCTGTTCACCTCTACCTACAATAGCCCCAAAGGACATCTCTTTTTTTATGAATAAAAAAAGCCAGGTGTCTGATTAAAATGCTAAAAGACACAATTCCAAGTGACATAATCACAATTGTTGAAAATTGTGAAAAAATGGTTACTTTATAAACCATGAGTTTAAGTTGTCAATAGACAGGGTTTGTTGGAAGCTATGAACCTGCTCAGGTCATCTTAGACAGGTAGACTGATTAGACTTTTGGAATTTTAGACCTTAGGGATTTTGATCTTTTGGTATTTCAACAATTGGGCTTATTGCATTTGAATTTGTCTCTTTTGGGACTATGACCTGAGAAACTATGTATGTTTCTATGTATAAAGCATAACAAAATCTCCCCGCATATATCTGTCACCACTGGGTCAGAGTGGACTGAAGCCTGTTTTTTGAACTTGCCCTGACCTACATGGGAAGAACACAAGATGTCCATAAACAGGAATCTACTAGAAGACCTAGATACTTCCTATCACACAACTCCTTCCATTGGGTACTGAAGTACTTTCTGGGGTTTACTTGGGGTGGTTTTAGAGTTGCACCCTCTTATGGGAGTAAGAAGCAGGAGATATCTGGGAAGAAAGTATGTAGCAGCCTAAAGGTGCAGACTGGGAACCTGGGTTTCCTTATTCCTCTTGTGGGGGCCTCTCAGTGGTGGTGCCAAGCATGAAAAAGCAACACATGCTAAAACACTCTCTGAGAATTCACCCTCCACCTCACAATCTGAGGTTGGGGGATCCTGCAAAACTTTCTTCATCTGCCTTCTTGCCTCCAAGACCAATTCTTCCCTTTCATTGACAGGTCTAGCCAAAGTAGTTGAGGTGGGCTGGGTAGCAGAGGAGTTTCATCTATTCTCCATGTGCTTTGAGCGTATTCTCTCCAATCCAGAGTTCAACAAAAGCTGAGGAAAGAGTGTTAGTCCCTGTGTCTTTTACTTTATGAGCCCTGTGTCCTAAGTTCTCATAACGTACTAAAAAGAAGTATCAGTTCTGGGGGTGAGGAAAGCTGAGTTCAAGTTAAAATTAGCCTACATACCACTATTATCCCTAGTGCACACAATTGCATACACACAGACACAGTTTATACCCTATGCAACCAGCTCATCTGATGGTTGGCTATATTTACCAGTCCATTCACTGATGGTCTTGTGTCTCTACCCTGAGAGCAGGCTGTCCTCAGCCCTGGTCAGAATGCAACTAATGCTCAAGCAGCCAAGTTCCAGTGCTAGAGGTTAGCAGAACCATAATTTTCCAGGGCGGGAAGGAATGTTGACAGGTGGAAATTCTCTTTATAGATGATAAATAATAAGATTTAATGAGTACTTACTGAGTGCCATGTACTTAGTAGTCTTAGTGTTACATTCTAAGGACTGCTGTAAGCACTTTTTACATGTATATATGTATATCTAGTTTAATGTATATAAAGATATAAAGTAGAATACATAAATATATATATATATATATATATATATATATATATATATCTACACACACATATATTCAGGTATACATTATAGGTCTCAATAGTTCATTTTTCTTCTCTTCTTTATGATATTAGGTACCATGAATATAGCTCAGACTAAGACATTGAGACGGCACATGGGAGAAGAATTGATTTCAACATTCCTGTCATGGTTGAAGTCTAGAAGCTGAATTAAGTAACTTCGAAGTTCTACATCCCAGAGTGTATAGGACATGCTATTACTGCTCTAGGATGTTGTCTATTATGTCAACTTGAGAAATTCAGAAATTTAAGTAACTCAGCAGGGATCATAGTTCTCACTTGGTAAACATCCTAAGCCTGGGTAAGGAAAGGGCAGGGAGATGGTGTGAGTGTAGCACACTCATCATAGGAGGGGAAGTAGCCTGCTTACAAAATAAGGGAGGAAGAGGGAATTTGGTACCAGAGAAGAGGAGTCATTGCTGTGACTATACTTGACCATGTGGCTCAAGAGCCTTTGGGAAAGGCTTATGGGAAAAGATTGGAAAGGTTTGGAGACGTTGCCTGAAAGAGCAAAGCTAGAATGCCTTGGCCTGTTTTGTATGGAGATTCTGGTCAGAGTTCAAAAATCTAGAAAACTAGTAAAGACTGAGTTCAGGAAGTTTTGCTGGGAAGGACAGCATTGGCTGCTGGACTCCAGATGATGTATGTTATGGCTTGGCAGAAAGTTTGTTTGCATTTTGCTTTTGTGCGAAAACTTTGCCTGAAACTGAGATTAAGAGTGGTGTACTAATTAATGTGACAGAAGAAATTTAAAAGTAGTCAAATGTTGAGGTTGTGGCATGGCTATTACTGGGAGCATTAGCCAGACCTATGTTCAAAACCAAGAGCAGAGAACTCAATAGAATAATTTAAAATGTTTTGAATTTGGCCAGAAAGGAATCTCCAGTAAAGCTGTGAACTACAAAGATATCACTGAGGAGATCTCAATTGCTGAGAAGTAACAGGAGAATATAAAAGATGGCCTGAAGGCAACACAAGAAGCAGCAAGTCTTCATCCTTCCTTTTCAGCCTCAAAACTGCAAAAGTAAAAGACTTTGCTTTGAAAAAAAGCCCCAGAGGCACCAGGTTCCAGAAAAGTGGCAGCATAGAAAATTTGAAAATTTGTTCTTCAGAATTGAATTCAGAGTGGTCAGGCACTCCATCCCTATAAACAAGAGGGAGGGAAGCCTATCTACTGCTCTAGCTGATATCAAACCTTGATATCATTCATTTGGTGCTGGTTTTAAGGGCATGCAGATTTTAAACCCTGATTTCAGATAGTTTAGGAGGCCAGGTAGTGAGTCCCTGAGAGGACAGTATGTGAAGCTGTGAATGTGAAGCCAAAGGTGCAGTGGAGACCCCAGAAGTTTGTAGAGGCCATGACTATTGATTGCCTAAAGGAAACTACAAGCAGGGAGCAAAGCAGACTTAAGAGAGATGCCACGGCAGCTACAGCCACCAGAAGTGCTGTAGGGCTGGAGCCACTCAAGCCTTTTGGAGCTTATACCTTGCCACAGATTGCATCAGATGTTTACTCTGATGGATTTTGGACTTGCTGTGGTCTCAATTCTTTTTATTTACTTGTTTGTAATTTGAAATAAATGTTTATCTTGTTCCAGAGAATATTGGAAGTATTTAACTTTTCAGTTATGTGGGAGTTTGAAGCTAGAGCTTGCCTTGCCTCTTGGAGAAGGCAATGCAGAAACTGTTAGGATCTGGACAACTCTCAAAGATGGACTAAATGACTTTTGCATAAAGGTAGGGGGCGTGAGCATTTGGGGGATTAGGCAAAATGTTATGGTTCCAGTGTAATATAATGCTGATAGTTTATAATGGTTCTTAAGGATTGCTAAACTTGTGTTACAGTGTTCAAGTTGTGAAATATTAAGAATAAGCATGTCTTTGTATCTGGAAACTGATTTAAAGAAATTGTGTGGTTGGCAAGGGGTGGATTGTAATAGTTAACACATTGTGTCAATTTGAGAAGCCTAGAAGCTTAACTAAGTAATTCAGCAGACATGCCCTTACAAGGATGTTGCTCATTGTGTCAACTTGAGGAATATAGAAGTTTAACTAAGTGGTTCAGCATGGTTCTCACTTTGTAAACATCCTGAGCCTGTGAAAGAGGAGGACATGGAGATGGTGTGAGTGTATACTCACCCTAGAAGTTGTGTAGTTTGTTTAAACTATAAGAGAAGAAAATAAGCTTGTTCTCCCATTTTTGTTCTTTTGACTTTTACTGTCTCCTGCTACCTTGAATTGTTGTCTGTCACCATACCAACCTGCCTTGGAGTCAGATGATGATGAACTGAAACCTCCACAAACACTGAGCTAAATAAACTTTTCCTTCTTTAATTTTTGGTGCTAGGTATTTTGTCTCAGCAGCAAAAGAAAAGCAACCAAGACAATTCCTCATCCTCTCCACTGGTTTCTCTATGCAGGGCACATCTACATCATTACTTCTGACATGCTTGGATGTAAGAGTTCCCACAAAATGACCAAATTCACTAGATATAAGGTTACTAGAGATTCTGTCCAAGGGCCAGGCTATTGGCTTTGTGCCAAAGATGCTATTAAATAAAAAACCACTAGTGTTTGCAGAATCAAGATACACAGGAAAAATGATGAATCGTAAGACTAAGAAGCAATTACCCTAATGACCATTCAGAAAATACAGTGTATTAGTTTAGAACATTGTGGGCGGGCACTTGGTGTAATATTACATGTGCTTCATTTGAATTTCATCCAGTTACTAGTGGCCACTCATACAACTGTCTGTTCTAACAGCAAAAACATAGACACTAATTAAACTTAGAGCTCAGAGTTGGTGGGCAAGCTGGCATTCAAAAACTGTGAAAAACTTTAAGATCTGGAGCTGCTGCCAAGAGAGGAACCATGAAACACAGGATTTTCATCACATTCACTCCTTTCCCTCCCCACCAAAGGACAAAAGAATCCACTGGTTCTTCTCCCACTACTTAAATAGTCTTTCACTAATTTACAACAAGTACCAAAGTTAGAAATTAATATCGGGTTGTCTTCTGGTGAAATACTGTGTTGCTTACATTGTTCTGTTCTGATCTGCTTTGTTATGTCCTGTTTTATCTTAATCTCTTTAAAATCAAAAGAAGAAAAACCTTTGCAAATCATAACAAGAATTATCTTTATTGCTGCTTTAAGTATAACGCTCAGAGGTAAACAGCACATACAGATTAATAAACCAAAAACAATGAATTTTGCTCACAATTATTTACAATTTTACCTACACACATATACTTATAATAAACTTAACTTATACATTGGTTACAGTAAGAGATTAACAATCACTAACAGTAAAAGTGAGCAATTATAAAAATAATTGCTATTTAAATTTTATGAGCTCTTTATTTACAGAATTTTCCACATAAGATTTTCCAATTGTGGTTGACAAAGGGTAACTACAACTGAGCAAAGTTTTGGATAAAGGGGGTGCCTGTAACGAGATGGCCTTTATTTCTTTTTCAATAATGGAGACCTTAGGAGGTTCCTAGCTGAATAGGTCTCTACCTATGTCTTTCTTATTCATTCAATTTATTTTCTTTATATTGAATATGGTAGAGAGATATATTTTGCTAAAAGAATATTTCTTTGACAGAACCTTTAATTTTGTTTCCACCACATAATAAACAGTAAAACATGGAATCAGATCCTTAGCCTTTCTCTCTACCTTGCCACTTCTTCTTGATAGGGGAACTACTACCAATCTCTGTCACTAGCATTATGAATCTCAGGTTAAAAGCATCCAAAATAGAGAACAGGGATGACCCAGTTATCTAAGGGTTATGATATAAATGAAAATGGGACTAATTTGCAAGATTGTGAGGAGCAGAACTAGCAGTGATGGTAGGATATAAGAGATGCAAATTTTCAGTCAAGATGGGGATGATGGTTCTGAAACATAATTTCCAAAAATAAAATTATTTACCTCCACAGGTGGTACACAGTCACTGGATGAGCTTTGGCATAAAAGCACCTTCAAGCAATGTTGTGTGAATATTTTGGAATAGGATAGGTGGCTCATTAGTCAAGATCCCTTCCTGACATGAGATATCATGTATTCATAATCCAGTCACTTTAGCAAGTACATACTTTCTCAAGATGTAATTCCTATGCCACTGATATTACATAAAATCATTTTTGATGGTATATAGATAATCATTTAAAATTTTAATAATTTTATTGAATTTATTATAACATATTGATTCTACTCATGACAATACAAAACTATCTTTAAAAATAATATACTTAGCTGGGCAAAGTGGCTCATGTCTGCAATTCCAGCTATTTGCGAGGCTGATCCTGGGTAATTTAGCAACTTAGCAGAATCTGTCTCAGAATAAAAGAAATAAAAAGCTCTGGAGAAGTAGCACAGTGTGAAGGTTCTGGATTCAGTAAACAGTACTGCTGGTTATGAAGGCTAATTTGTAATTTACAAGTTCTTCCATTAATACTACCTAGAAAAGCTAGGGAAAATATTCTTTTTAAATCATCTAAAGTTTCCACTTGCTGCATGCTTGTTATGATTTGTGTCTAGATGTTCTCCCCCAAGCCTCATGTAGTCATGGCAGCAGACTTCTAGCATTTGTGATTGATTCATGGTCCAATGCTTCAGACTGTGGTCTACATGCGATATAAAAGACAGAAAGCCTTTTATCACACTCCTCTTTCCTTTGTGTTCTTGTTCCTTTGTTGTCTTCTTCCATCAACAGTTGTCCTTCTACCACCATGCTACCCTGCCTTGGAATCAGATGATTATAGACTGAAACTTTCATAAACTGTGAGACAAATAAACCTTTCCTTCCTTCACTTTAGGTGTCTGAGCATTGAGGGAAAAGTAACAAAGATGGAATACCAGAGAAGTGAGATTGTTGCTATGACTGTACCTGACCATGTGGTTCACAAGTCTGGATATGGCTTGTGGGAAGAATTTGGAGAGATTTGGAAATATTGTCTGAAAGAGTAGCACTGAAAAATTTTAGACTGTTCTGTATGTAAGATTCTAGACAGAGCTCAGGAGACCAGGAGGCGGATAGAAATCTTGCTGGCATAGACCAGGCTTGGGAAGAAGGACTGCATAGGTTATTGGAGTCCAGATGATGTGTGGTGAAGCTTGGTAAAATGTTTGTCTGCATTTTGCTCATGTCCAGAGACTTTGCTTAAGACTAAGATTAAGGGTAATAGACTAATTAAATTAGTAGAAAAAATTCAAAGCAGTATAATGTTGAGGCAGTGACATAGCTGTGGTTAGAGCTTTTAGTCAGATCTTTGTTAAGAATCCAGAGCACAGAGCCTAGCAGAATGATTTAAACTTTTGTGGGTTTGACCAGAAAGGAAGCTTCAGTAAAGCTGTGCACTTCAAAGATAGAGTGCAGGAGATCTCCATTGCTGAGAAAGGATAAGGGAATATAAAAAAATGGCTTGGGGGCATCACAAGAAGCAGCAAGTCTCCACCTCTGCAACTTCAGATGTGCAAAAGTGAAAGACTTTGCTTTGAAGAGAAAGCTATAGAACACCATGTTTCAGAATGGTGGCAGCCACATGATGTTCCAGAATGATGCTAGTAGCTATACCAGTATCCAAAGTGGCAGCAGCTGTGCCATGTTCCACCTGTGCTATGGTGGTGGCTTAGAGAATTTGTTCATCAGAATTGGATTAAGAATGCTCAGCAATTAAGGCACTCTACCCCTAGAGCCAAGAGAGAAGAAAGCCTGACTACTGCTCCAGGTGTTAGCGGACTGGCATCATCCATGTGGCACTGGTTTTAGGTGCATGCATATTGCAAGAGTTATGAGGTTAAACAAGCTTCCATCTAGATTTCAGAAGAAGGTTTGGGGGCCAAGTCAGAATGTCCCTGAGGGAAATGTATGAAGCTGTGGATGTGAAGCCAGAGATGCAGTGGAGTCCTCAGGAATTTGGAGTAAGCCAGAAACTGGATTGTCTGAGAAAACCTGCAAGGAGGGAGCAGAGTGGACCCAAGAGAAAAACCATTAGTTGGCATAACCACTGAAAGTGCCACAGGGGCATTCCACAAGCCTTTTAGAGCTCACATCTTGGTTCAAATTGCCTCAGATCCTGCACATGGAACTATAGGACTTTATATTTGCCCTACTGGATTTTGAACTTGTTTAGGTCCTAATTCTTTTCATCCCCCTGTTTGTACCTTTTGGAAATATCTTCCTAGGTGGATTCTCTTCCCTATTATCCTTTCCTGCCTCATCTGAAATCTCAAGACACATCTGAGGGGACAATTGGGGTATGAGCTTCCTGTGCTTGGTGGTCTCTAAAATCCAAGGATATTTGGCAATTATATGCTCAGGAACAAACCAAACAGTTAAAAATACCTTAGGTATTCTTCAAAAGGACAACGATTAAACAAGAAGTGGCATATTCTTATTATAGGGTACTTGCTAGCAATAAAATGGAACAAACTAAAAGTATATGTCATATGAAAGAGTTTCAAAAATATTATGTTAAGTTCAAGAGGCCTCAACCAAAATCATATATTCTAGGTGATTCCATTCTAATATAGTTTCTAATATAGAAAAAAAATACTGCAGTGAGAAAAATTTATCATAACCTTTGTGGTGGAAGGAGTAAATTATGGCTAGATAGAGAAACTTCTCAGAGTGATGGGGTTCCAGATTATACAGTGTATACCCTTGTCAAAAAAGTCTGTACATATCAAAGCTTTGTGGTGCTAATTTAAAATACATTTTATGTCTACTAAAATATCTGTTAATAAAATACATGCTTAAATATTTAAAAGGAATGGTCCTGATGTCTTCAATGTATTTTGAAATGCATAAAAAATGAGAAAATTAATGGATTAACAGAGGGATAAAAGGAGAGACAAATAGTCAATTATAATAAAATTTATATAATTTAATCTGTGAGTATACGACTGTTCATTGTAGTCTACTATGAACTTTCCTTTATGTCTGAAATTCCTGTAATTTTGAATTAAAGGGAGAAAATATTTTTGAATAGGTGAGAACAAGTAAGGCTACCTCAATGGGATGAGGCACAATTAGAGAGAAAAGGAGAGTGCAGAAAAATGAAACCCATCTCTACTCCAGTCAGTCATTGAGGCAATACTGATTTATAATTGGTAGTTGAGAACACACAAAAAGTGAAGCAAGGCTGCAGTACTCTCTCCAAGCCTGAAAGACAAAATTCAGAGATTACAACCACTGAAGCGAAAGTGCTTTTTGTTCTAAGTATTGAAAGACTACTTCTTAGGAGCAAGAGAAAAACAAAATTAGGATAATGTTTGCCATGAAAGAAAACTAGTTTCCAATGATTGCAATCCAAAATAGGATTAAAATGTTCTCCTAGCCCACCTGCGTGACAGAATATAAAGAAAATCTTACTGAAAGAAGTATGTCATGATAGAAATTAATTGTACAATATTTACATTCAGATACAGATTATCAAGAAATGTGTTCAAATGATTAAGAACCAAGAGAAAAAAATCAAAGAGGATAAAGTAAAGGATATTCATTGATTAGGCACAAGCTTTAAAATAGCTGTGATTTATATATATTGCAAGGTAAAGGATTTTATGAGAGAAGAGGAATGCATTTAAAAGAATAAAATGTGTGTTAGCTTTATATAACTGTAAAATACTTGAGATATTAGCTGCATTAAAATAAAAGGTTTATTTTGTCTCACAGTCTTGGAAGTTTCAGCCCATGATCAACTGGCCTCATAGATTTTGACAGACGAGGGGCTGGTTCCACAGTCCTTTTCAAAGGCACATCCTCAGTGACCTAAAAATTTCCCAGTGAACCCTGCTTGCTCTAAGACTTTCCATTAGCATTACTCTTGCAACCAAGCCTTTTTTGTCTAGTTGACCTCTCTATTTGTGATAATGGGCATTACACTGTATTGGTGCTTAGTTGATTTTTCATGTTCATTAATACTTGTTTTATCTAGTTGGGTACTTAGTGCATACAATTTTATGACTGTTATCTCTTCCCCTTGTAATGTTCCTTTTACAAGGAGGTAGTGGTCTTCTTTGTCTCTCTTAATCAATCTTGGCTTGAAATCCACTTTGTCTGCAAATAAAATAGATACTCCTGTTTTTTCCTGGATTCCTGTCATTTGGAGTATTGTTTTCCATTTTTGACTTTGAGTGTATGAATTTTTTTGAAAATCAGTGTGTTTTTTGTACATAACATATTGTTGGTCTTGATTCTTGATCCATTCTGCCTGTCTGTTTCTTTTGATTGGTGAATTGAGATCATTAACCTTGAGGGTTATAACTGATACATATATTGTCTTATTTTTGTCATGTTGCTTTCCTGTTGTTGCCCCCCACCCCATTTAATTGTTTGCATGGCCTGGTGGACTCATCCTGTTGGGGTTCATGGAGTTGTAATTCTTGTTATCTCTTTCTAGAAAGTCCTGCAAAACATTTTGGAGTGCTGGTTTGGTAAGCATCAACTTCCTCAGGTGCTCTCTGTCATAAAAGTGCCTTATGTCTCCATCATTTTTCACTGATAGTTTTATGTGGTACATCAGTCTGAGTTAGAGGGGCTTTTTTTTTTAGGACTTTAAATATGTCACTCCAAGCTCTCCTTGGCTTAAGAATTTGTGTTGAGATGTCTGCCAAGATTCTGAAGGACTTTCCTTTACAATGATTTGTTTCTTTTCTCTAACAGCTTTTAATATTTTCTATTCTTGTGTTGCATTTCTAGAATCTTGATTATTGTATGACTTGCTGCAGATATTTTTTGATCATGGCTAATTAGAGTTTTATATGCCTTACTTATCTGTATGTCAAATTCTTTTTCCCTAACAGGGAAGTTTTCTACCATGCCATCTGTGAACATGTTTTTTTTTTTTCTTTGTAATGTCATTTATATTATATCCTGATTTTTTTCGTTGACTCCAATTAATCTCATGTTATTCTTCTTTGCATTGTCTAGTAGCTGCTTGATTGATTTCTCATGGTCCCTTGCTATTTTAAAGAAATATTTCCTTTCCTGATCACTAACCACATTCCTGTCTTCTCTATCTGACATTCTGTCCTTACCTTGGCTCATTCTACATATTTAGAATCTGTTTTATGGATTCCATTTCTTTCCTTTGTTGGGAATTCATGATTTCCATCATTTTCCTAAGTTCCTCTATCTTTTTTTATCTGTGTTTGCTCTAGAGTCACTAAGCATGTCTTTCATTACAGTCACCATCTCTGTAGCTATCTGCAAAATTATTTCTGATTTGATGTTTTTCTAGAGACTCATTAACATGCTTTGTTGTTATCACTTCAGAGAGTCCAGGTTGGTGACTTTCAGATTGTTCCATCTCATTACTCCATGGGTTTGCCTTTGGTGAACTGGAAGTCTGAGATTACATCTTGTTTTAAGTGTCTTCTCACTTTACATTTTAAAAGCTTAATTCCTGGGTTGATACTTGCAAATTGCCTATGATGAGTTACTTTAATGCCAGTATTTAGAACTTTTGAGAAATGACTACTCCTCAGATATGTCTTCCAGGGGCAGCTGGCTTTGGGTTTTGAGTCTGTTACAGCGTCCTACCTCTTTAATTTATCAAGAATGAGAAGTTTTTATCTACCTGGTCAAGTCCTTATTTCTTTTGCACTTGTCTACAGTACTTTTTATGAACATTAGGCAATCTCAGTCTTGGTATACTAGGAAGAACAACTGGTTAGAATAATTGTATCACCCTAGCTAAAGAGGTATAATCAGCAATAATAATAACATCAATAATAATAACAACCTAGAAAGTAACAAACTGAGGTAATTATTAATTTTCCAGCCTTAACCATATGAAATAGATTTATGGTTATGTAACAACCTAAAATGAACCAGAAAATTATATGCAGTAAATAAGCACTCAATATGGCAATTTTACCCTCAGGGGAGAAAATTTAAAAAGAGTTGGGGGGGGGGGAATAGAGAAACGGAAGGAAAAGAAGAGATTAAAAACAAGGCTGGAGGACAAAGAAGGATCTCACAAACTTTGGAAAACTAGTTCAGAAGACAGAGTAAAAAGAAAATGAAGAAATAAAAACAAGAACAGAACAGAACAGCAACAACAAAGAACCATGTTCATACTCATAAAATCAAGAACAAATAATAAAGGAAAAAAACCCAAAACAAATAAAAAAGAGACAAGAAGATAAGGGGGAAATCTACTCAAGGTGTGTCTCTGTTGCCAGTGGTAGACAGGTAGGCAGAATCCAGGTCCACATCAGTCAATCTCAGCAAGCCAGCAACAGCTTCATGGCAGGGTAGAGGATAATCTCAGTAAACTTGCCCTCCCTTTTTCCACTGAAATTCAGGCTGGCCTCCAGTTGCTAGGCTGGAACCAGATCTGCTCAGCATGTAGCAGTCTCCATGTCTCCTGTGGGCTTGGACTCATTTGGGAGCCATTAGATGAAGCCAGCATCCCCTCAGGGTTCTGGGCTTAGTTAACCTCTTTCCAAGATGGTTCCTTGCCAGTACCTTGTCTTTTGGAATGTCCTTCTGGAGCAACTCACCAACCACGGCTTTCACTGCATCTACCACAGTGCTCCATTTGAGTGCTTCTCCATGGAGGCCTCCAGGTTGCCAGGCTCTGGGATCACCAGAGTTACTGTATGCCTGCAGTTGCAAGCTGCCCCTACCATGCAGTGAGTCCAGGCTCAAAGAGAAAGCACTTGCTTCTTTGTTGAAGTTTTGCTCTTTATTCTCCTTGTGGGCTTCAATGCTCACTTTGAATCCTTCCTTCCCTCCTTTTTCTTTCCCTCACATTGCTTCATTCCAGTTTTGGACACCAGATCTCTGAGAGGGTCTTTCTCTGCTGTTCACTACTTCACCATTGTCCCGGAACTCTGTGACTAAGCTTTGAACATTTATCCAAACTGTAACAAAATGTAGATGATTGAATTGAAGAAAGGATCAGTGATCCAAAGATAAATTAGTAGGAAATATCCACGCAAATTCATGGGATGAAAAATAATGGAAAATACATAGAAAATGTGAAATATGTGTCACACTAGAAAAGATCTAGTACACAGATGACTGGTATCTCAGAAGAAGAGACACTAGAGGAAAATGCAGTAGCTATCTGAAGAGATAAATGTCAAGAATTTTTGAAATTTGATAAAAGATACCATCCTATCTATTTAACAAGTTCAGTGCAACTGGGACAGGATAAATAGAAAGAAAATAACATTGAATCTGTTAAATCACAATAAATTTGTTGAAAACAAAAGAGTAAAAATATCAAAGAAGAATACATCTTAAATTCAATTGCAACAAGATGATGAATGATCTTTTAATAGAAATTCTGAAGTCAAAAGACAAAAGAATATTACGGCACAGAAGAAAATAATTGTCAATTTTGAACTTTTCAGTCAGTAAAAATGTCTTTTAAAAGTATATAAAAAAAGGTATTTTCAGATCACTGAATTTTGAGCTATTTCCAGATTGGAAGATGTACACTAAAATAGGGAAAAGAGTTTTCTTGTGTGAAGGAAATAATTCCATATGAAAGTATGGAAATGGGAAAAGAAGTAACACAAAAATTAAATATGTGGCAAATGTAAATGAATGCCAACTGTATAAAACAATAAAATACCTTACAGAATTAAGTTCATGACAACAATAGCACACAACAGTAGGTTGCAAATGAGTAAAAGATCCTTGCATCCTTTGGAAATGATCCAAGCCCTCATATATAGCTTTAATTATTCAAAATTGTATAGGATAGTCTACAAAACAACTACAAAACATATAGTAAAAGTAAAAAGACATGCATTTGAGATGCTAATGTGAAAGGACAATATTAATTAATTCTAAAAGACAGAAATGAGAAAAGAGAACAGCACAAATGAGGGAGATATGAAAATAATACAAAAGTAATAGAAAATTAAACGGAAATGTGTTATTTATTCATGTCATTGTAAATGAATATAATGAAATAAAGTAATTGTAATGGCTTGATTTAAAAAGACAAACTAGATTTTAAAAATACTCAATGTGGCAATTACATTATAAAATATTTATCATGAAAACACTAATTTAAAAATGGTATAAGTACCAGATAAAATAGTAAGTCAGGACTCCTTATTGGAAATAGAAAGGATTATTTTATGACAAATTTCCACTTAAAATCTAAATAAGCATATTCCTTATGACCATGCATATTATGCATGCATAATATACTACACTCATACACACAGAAAAGATATACAAAAATCTCAATCACAGTGGATTTAAATATGCATTTTTCTGAGGCTGATTGTTCAGGTAAACAAAAACACAATAAGACTATAAACATTTGTACATTGTAATAAGTTTGAACTTATCTACCACAAATATTTAAAAATATTTCAACTGAAATGCTTTGAACTGTACTCAGCCCACTCCAAATTCATATGCTAAAAAACTATTCATCGTGATGAGGTTTGGAGAAGGGGCCTTTGAGAGGTGAATAGATTTAGATGATGCCACAGAGGTAAGCCTCCTGTTCTGGACTGGTGTCCCCATAGTAGGAAACATCACAGGGCTTGTCATTTCTTTTTCTGTGCTATGTGAGGATATGGGCATGATGGCGTCCACCTGCCATCCAGGAAAAGGGCCCTTACCACAACCTAAATGCATCAGTGCCTTGGTGTTGGAATCTTAGCCTGAAAAACTGTGAAAAAATAAATTTATGTCACCTTAAGTCATTCAGTCTACAAAATTTTATTATGGTAGCCTGAACTTACTTATATAATAAAAAATTACTTTCAAGTACCAGGCATCAATAGAATTTCCCATTGCATGCTGGTCCATAAATCAAATATCAAAGTGATTCTATGATTTGAACTCACACACAGTGTTTTCTTCTCACTACAGTCAAGTTAGGAAATCCATAACATTAAGATAACATCTATGTATTTAGATATCAAGCAATACACTTTTATATAACTCATGGTTTATAGAATTACAAAGTAATATTTTAGCTGAATGCTAATGAGATATAACACAACAAAAGAGATGCAACCAAAGCCATAATTCGAGGAAAATATACTGAGTTCAGTGCATATGTTATAAAAGTTATAAATCAGTTAACTAAATATCATCTGAAGGAGTTCCAAAATGAAGAATCAATTGAGTGCAAAGAGAAAGAAACAACAAAATAATATAACAGAAATTAATGAAAGAAAACGAAAACTCACTTGAGAGGAATTAGCAGTTTTTAAAGTTCTTTCTTTTAAATGGTCTTTATAAATGACTAACATAACTGACAGTAGAGATAGCTGGTTTTGGCAAAACTAATGAATAAAAGCTTAACAGACAAATTAACAATATCAAGAATGGAAACAGAAAGACTAGATGCTAAAGAACTTGAATAAAGATATTTAGAAAGACATTGTGAATAAAATATGGATATATTTGAAAATTTATATGAAGTGTACAAATTTCTAGAAAACATATTTGCCCCCTCAAATTCCTCTAAGTTTACAAAGATAGGAAGCAAAACAGGAGAGTTTACATATTGTAACCTGTTTTGAAGTCTAGTTTTTATTCCCTCTAGCAAAGCTAGGTGCGTTTCATATACATGCCTCTACCTGGTTTTCCTTAGATAACTTCAGTAACTCCTCTTGGATGGCCTTTATTCTAAAGTGGGAGCACAGACGTGAGAGAACAACAGGATGATTTAAAAAGAAAGAGAGGAGAGGAAAGAAAAGGAGGGGAAAGGAGCAGAGAGGAGGAAAAGGAGGAGGAGAAGGTGCAGAGGGAGGAGGAGAGAGGAGAGAAACAAGGGTTGTAAAATCAAACTTGCTTTGAATCTCCACTTTTTAGCTGCTTTCTAGCTGGATAACTTGGGCAGGATGTTTAATTAATGACACATAACTGTGCCTCTGACTTGATGTTTTCTCATGCATGAGGGTGAATTGCTGTTATAAATAGTTAATGAATGACACTGCCAGGCCTTCGGTGCTGTGCCTGGAATGAAGGCACCATCGAGTTAAGGGTTTGCATTGTCCCAGCATGCAGTTGCTTCAGTAGAAGTTGAAAGCAGTAAGAAACGATCTGAGATGTTGTGCGCCTCCAGCATACACAGTTCTTATGCAGCACACACCAGGCAGATGGCATCATTGTGTGAGGGAAAGGATGAGAGCAAATCTCCAGAGGAAATGTAGTGTCTTCCTCATGGGACCTGCACTCTGAAAATGAAAAAGTTTGGTGTGTTAAATTCATGCAAAGATGTCTCCAGAAGACCCCAGTTAAAAAGATGAAATCTCAGTAGGCAGCTTGTTTGAGACTAATACGGTTGATATGCCCCCTAGAAGCCATATGGGAACAGGGTGAGAGAGTTTTGCCTAATTGTTAATGTAAATTCTCAAGTAGTGTCTTTGAGGTACTAGTCCTTGTGTTTAGCACTGAATTGTTCTATGCCTCAGGTTCTCCTATAAAATGGAGATGGTGATGGCAACAATAGTATGCTCTATAAGGACATTGTGAATAGCAGAGTTCAAATATTGAAATACAAATCTACCTTAGAAAGGGAAATGTTAAATGCTTTATGGGGTGTAGTGATCATTCTCAAGAGGAAGGATAAGGGATGGAAGGGGTGATGGGGAGGTATAAGAATAACATCCTAAGCAGATTTTTAAAAGAGCTTTGATTCAAGTTCTTTACTTACAGTAATCTTAAAGAAAACTATTTGAAATCTTATTATTGTTCATGCAAAATCAGTTTCCCCATTGACAAATAACTTTTCCTCTAAAAGAGTATGTGGGATTTGGAAAGATAATTCAAAGTACTGGAAAGGGCCATGGATAAGGGGTCAAGAGAGAGAGAGGTGTACTCTTGTTAGTATCAAGAATGAACCAACTTCCTTCTGTGAAATTCCCTAAGATAGATGAGGAGGACATGCTAAATAATCTCTAAATTGCCTCCCGGTCCTGAAATTTTACAATTGCTTTATATTTGCCAATCAGTTTCAGGTACTGAAATGTCTCAGATACTTTTATCATTGCTGAGACAAAATACTCAGCACCCCAAGTTAAAGGAGGAAAATAGTTCACCGTTTGTGGAGGTTTCAGCTCATTGTTGGCTGGATCCCAGGCAGCATGGCATAGCAGAGGGGCATCGCAGAGGAGAAATAGTTCATGGCAGGCAAAAGCAGGAGGCAGCAAGCAGCAGAGTAGCAAGCAAGGACAGCTGCCCTGTCTCTGTCCTTCATATTCTATCCAGGCTATATGCCTTGATGATGGGCAGCACTCACACCTTCGGAGAGCCTTCACATTATCCACACCCAGAACTATGCAAGCCAGTCAGTGGACTAAATAATCACACAGCCTTCATCTCAACATCACACACTCTAGATTCATCCACCTCTGAAAAGCCCCAGGTGTGACAGCACAAGGCTTTGTGTGTGTGTGTGTCGGGGGAGGGGGATTTAGACACAATTCATAACATGAGATAATAATGAGTTAGGGACATGTCTTGACAAGATGATGTTGCCAGTTGACCTTAGGAAGTATCTTTCCCAATCCTTGATTTGTGGTCCTGGATAGATTAAGTGGAGCTTTCTGTTATTGATAAACAAATAATGAAGGAGGGAGATTTTCATGTGTGTTTATGGGAGGACAATAAAAAGACTGCAGGTTTGACTACTTGCAGCCTCCATAGGCAGAGATATGAAAGCATTCAACCACTCCTTAAATTCAGACCTTCTGGTTCCACTATTACATATTAGCATGTTACTGAATTAACCTTTATGATCTTAGATAATTGTGTATAATCTTTGAAATATGAGAAATGGATTAGATTTGTAAGTAAATGTTTTTATTTTCAAAACAGGAAAGAAAGTTGACTTTGGAAGAGTGCAGATTAAATTGAATATGTAAAAAATGACATTAAATATTATTAAGTATTATAGAATATTATTATCAAATATTCCAAGAATATTATTTGATGAGGAAAAAGTACAAATATTATTAACTTGCATCTCTACTCTAGAATAGATGATTAAATTGATGATTAAATGGTTTTTAGTTTTAGACTGGAAGGTGGCCATCTCTGGGGTTTAAGAAATTGTCAATGGAAACATGCCACTGACACAGAAATGATCAACCCAGACCTGGCCACAGGCTGGTGTTGGTCTATGATTAGGTCCCAACAGACATTTACAGAGATCTGGGTCCATATTCCATACTTTTCATCATTGACTTAGAAGCAAGCAAATGTTCATGCTTTCCTGATGTATGAATGACTTCACCTTCAGGAAAGTAGATCTATTGAGGGTCAGAAATAACATTCAAAAGAATTTTGAGATTTGTAATCCTGGGTGACAAATGGAAATATCACATTAAAAATGAAAAAAAGCCACAAAAAGTTTCAGTCTGTGTTTAGTTTCACGTGGTAACTGTGCTAGGCTGGGAGTGCAGTAGTTGGGCTTGACAGGGAGCAGTTCCCAGGGGAATGAATGGAAAAGTAGTAGAGCCAAGACAAGGATGTGTTTGCTCAGAACCGCATGGAAGGAACTTCAGATTGCACTGAAAGGGAGCCAATCCCAGAGGAAGGGAACTAGTTAGACATATTGGAGGTGGGGGAGATAGAGTTGGCGGAGATCCTCGGGCCTGAAGTCCCTCACAACCAATTAGTAAAAGGGTCCTCTTGAGTCTCAGTGCAGACTTTCATCTTGATGTCTTCTGGCTTTGAGTGCAAGGAATTTCCTCTTCTCTCTGCTGGACAGTTTATCTTGTACATGATTATGTCCAGAGCACCAGTCCATTAGAATGATAAATAGACTGTAGTGAAATTTGTCCGATTTATCAAAGAGTCCCCTTTTCAAGGCATCTTAGCAGCAGCTCAAAACAGCTTTTGGAAGCAAGGTGCTTTCTTACCCAGAGGCCATGTGCGGTGAGGGTGTGGAGTCATTCCCACATACTCAGGAGGGAGGGAGGCTTTGGCGGGAAGTCATAGTCCAAAGACTGAGGCTGCGGACAAAGGCAGAATGGAGACTTCTCAGGTCAGCAAGAGAGATTGATGGTTAGGAGCTGGGTACTATGGGTCAAGTCCAGGTTCAGGCCAGTGCCAATCCAAGGGGGCCTTCCCAGCTGTGTGACTGTGAACTTACTTCTATTTTCTCACCCAGAAAATGGAGAGAATGATGGTAATAATAGTACATAGTTTGTGGGCTTTCATGCAAAGTAAATGAGGTAATATGTTAAAGTGCTTAGAGCCAGCTCTGCAAAGTTCAGCTACTCACTTGATCAGAGTTTTGGGTTCTTCATTTGTAAAACGGAGAAAGCAGTGTTACCTACATTCAGAGCTGTGAAGGTAACATAAGAAAATGTACAGCATTCTGACCATAATTTCAGGCACTTGCTATGAACTTGATGATGTTAAACACAGAGACCCACATGATTTCTCTAGTCCTTTGAGACACAAGATATTTCAACAGGAGGAACCTGCTTTGATGTCAAAAATCACGAATGTCATCCTACTCTATAGACAACACTGTCTGACCTAATGACCATTTGCAGATAATGTTGGTGATGATACAAGATATATTCAACGGTGCTTTTAAATGAATGTGCACCATTGCCTATAGCATAGTAACACATGTATGCACAAAACATGTGCATTTATAGCAGCCTTGGTGACCTAGCTCAAGTGCAAATGGAGCAAGAGATAGTTCTATGTACACATGCAGGGCAGGGGCTACTCCTACTTGGATACCCAGGGTACTGCTCACTTCATGGCAGATCTTACCCTCTCTCTTTTCTTTCCTTCCAAAACATAACCCAGTACCTTTGCCACATCACTAAGGTGTGATAAATTGGTCATGTCTTTGGAATTGCAATGTCTTGCTTCTCGATATCTACATGAGTTTGAGAAACTTATGTAACTTGATTTCCTTGACCTATATAATAGAGATAATCAATCATGCTTCCCCATCAGAATTAAATAACATTGTGTCAAATTCCCAACATAATGTCTAATAATCAATAGATATTACCTCTAGTTCTCTTCTCATTTTTCTCCTTTTGTTGCTTTGTATGTGTCTAACTGGTCCTATAATTTTATGGGACAGATTAAATATGTTTGAGGAATTAGTAGATTATGTCTTTTCCTATCATCCAGTTCATGATTATTTTAAGTGGTTGGGTTAAAGTTCCTCGTACCTGGAACAGGGCAGCAAAACATTTATTTGGCCTCAGCATCTTGATACATTATTACACCATAGACATTGGTGTCCTCTTCCCAAGGACAAAAATCTCTCTCTTCCTCTGCGGTTTGGCTTTCCCCTGAGATCTCTAGTATGTAGTTCAAATAAGGTATTTATTACATGGAACTTTATCTCATCCATCTATACCTGTCTGGTTTCTACCAAGCAACAGGAACTTCTCTGGACTTGAAAGGAGCAAGTGAAGGAATAAGAAGCTATAAGAAGGAAATAAATCTTATAGATCTCTTAAAACAGGCAAATTACCTTCACTGACATTCATAGAAAGTTTCGTTATTCCAGGGACAGAGAAGACTCTTGTAATCTACCGGATTGTACAGATCTACATTGTAATCTACCTGAACTCACATCTCAGATAAGTGGTTCTAGTGTCTGTTCTCAGGACTAGGTCTTGACATTGAGAATTGCTAGCTAAACAGCTAGCATTTATCTGCCAAGAAAACCTTAATGGGGAAAAAGGAACCATATCTTACTTTTCCAAGAAGTAACCCAATTATCCAACTGCTAACATGAGCATGGAGATCTTGTATATAGATTTCAGGAGTCTCAGATATCCTTCCTTTATTCCGTGTATATGGTTTTAGTACAAGTACAAGGACAGCTAAAGACACTTTGCCAATTGGCCTACATCAAAAGGCTTTACCTTCTTTTGCCAGTTTTCTTCTCCTAACTCTGAGCTGACTGACATTTTTCTGTTCTGAGAGATTAAAAGAACATTGCCTAGAGCAGTGGTGGTGAACCTGTGGGATGCATGCTAATTGTGTTTCTTTTGAGGCAAAAGATGTAAATATATGAGTTGTTTTTTCCTAAATTAAAACCTTAGAATTCAGCTTTAATTGCTGTTTGAGCACTTTGTGATATATAAGTGGTTTTCAGATGCAGTTTGGGCACTTGGTCTCTAAAATGCTCACTATCACAGGCTATGGAAGTCAAGGGTTTGCAACAAAAGCAATCACATACAGGACACATAATTTATAGTATTATTTAGAATGATCATTCAAATAGTCAAATACAAAAGAAAGAGTACAGGAAATCTACCCACACATGAGACCCAAAGAAACCAGCTGAGGGCCCAGATCCCATGACAATGTCCTGCATGAGTCCAGCTGAAGACCTATAGCCCACAACAAGGTCTCATGCAAGTCTGTTTCATGGGTCTGTGCTGTGAAGGTCCAAAGGGTCAGTGGTGGAAGCTAGAAAGTCTATGCCAGTGAGGTGAAGGATCTGTGCCAGTAAGTTGACAGTTTTGCACTGGAGCTAGGAAGCGATGCTTAAAATAAGGATCATGACTCCCCCCAAAAGTACCATAGTCATCCTCAGTGATGAGATCTGTAGCTCCTCTGATGAAGGGAACAGCCAAGTTCATACAGGGTAATAAACTTATCCTGCCCCCCCAGGAGAACCAATGATAACAGGAGAACCAACAACACCAAGGAGAACCCACAATGTTACCCCATCCTCTTCAGTTCTCCTTTTTATCTTGGCAACAATTCTCAGGTGGGTCATCCACACTCAGCACCACAATGATTCAGTTCAGCTGGTTGTTGCAAGTTGACCATCAATCAACCTCTACCCCCACTCTTGTGGTCCATCACTGTCCCCAGATGGCCTGGGCCCTGGAATCACTTCCTAAGTGGTGTCCTGTCTAAGTCCCTGGCCCATTTTTCACATTTCTTCTTATAGTACTTTGCTTTAAAAAACAAAGATCAAAAAGTCAAAATAGTTCCCTTTGCAAGCCTAGAGAAAACCATAGGCTGTTGGATTTGTGAGACAAAATAGGGATCCTTATCACACATGCCCAGCCTCTTGTCCTCTGTACACAACCTACCTTTTCTGTCTTATCTCCTAACCCTCCTCCAGAGATAACACTTTTTGTATACCCACATTTTTCACTAGAATCTTTCTTGATTATGCTTTGGGTTACCAGTTCACTCTGTCTGGAATTTGTTTTGCATATTAGACCTCTACTGCAAGCAGAAAGAGAGGCCAGAGTTATGAACATTTTCTCACATACCTTAGCAGAGGCTAATCATCAAACTTGTACAAAGTATCTCCTGTGACCAGAGAATCCATTCAGTGTGTTGATCCAGTACAAGTCATTGAAGCTGTCTTTTTTCATACGAGCTCACCTAAAGAGCCTGTTTTATTATGAGTTACAGGAAGCTGCTCTGACATACATTGTAGTGTGGCCTCTTTCCAATTCATATGCTGAAGTCTTATCTTCCAGTAGTTGAGACTGCAACTGCATTTGGAGAAAGAAGATTTTAAATAGACAGTTAAGTTAAAATGAGGCCCCCAAGAATGAGCTCAAATTCAATCTGCCTAGTGTCTCTATAGGAAGAGGAAATTTGCAAACATAGAAAGACACCAGGGATGAAGGTCACACAGAAAAAAGGCCATGTGAGGACACAGTGAGAAGGCGACTCTCTGTAAGCCACTGAGAGAGACCTCAGAAGACACGCAACCAGCTGACACCTTGATCTTGCCTTTCTACTCTCCAGAATGATTAGAAGTAAATTTTTATTGAAGCTATCCTGTCTATGCTATTTCATTAGGTAATCAAAGCAAAGTAATATACTTCAAACAGGCAAAAATCTTACTCATCTGTGAAATTGTTTAAATTCTTAGTATGCAGAGCTTCTTGGAAGACTGAATATAATCAAGAAGTTTATATCAAATGACACAAGAACCCTTGGGCTGACATTGTTTGGGAGGTGGGGCCAAGTGGATATAGTCATCATATTCTGGGGAAAGGAAGGGATTCAGTCACGAGATTTGGGACTTTCCCAGAGTCCAGGGCATTAAAAAATTACAGAGAATTCCAGATATTTCTGCCCACTTTGCCAGTGAGGGACATGTCAAGTTGCATCCTGAAGACAGCCTTTTCCTCTTAAATGTCTTAATGTCACTTTGCAGTGACAGTGAGTTTCAACATTTGTGCCTTGGTTTTTCCTTTACATAAGGAAACAAGAGAAGGTCTCCTTTTTCCATGTGAAAACTTATTAGTATAACCTCCACCCCAGATACTGCCTTCCACCCCTTAAAAATAGGACATTCCTCTGCAGTGAAATAACTTGCCAGCAACAAAGACAAATGGGGAGCAGCAAGAAAAAGAACTGGGGAGGTTGTGAATTATTTTCTTTCTTTCCCACATAAATATAGTAAGAGAATGTTTGAATGCATAATAGTGCTTTGGGGAAAGATCCCAGCCCATTTATAGGGGAAGAGAGAGCACTGTGCTTTTTACTTAGTCAACTTCTACTGCAGGGAAAATTGATATTGGAGCCAAATTATGCCCACAGTGATCTTTTCTTTTTCTTCCTCCTTAAACTATAACATTTCCAGACTGTCTTCTGGGGTAAGCACTCCCATTTTATCTTACCTATTGTAACGTTCTTTTACTTATGTCTTTACAACAGATTCACTTGTGAGATCCTCCAATTTATGTACTTGTATTGTTAATAAGTTTACTGAGTTTTGTTTTAAGGCATAATTGTCTAGTTTGGTGTCTGAGGCTCATTATGTGTTACACAAGTGCTTGTCTACTGTATGAAGGAAAGAAATGAGATTAAGTTTGTCTTTCCTACTTCCACTCTGTTGGTGCAAACACACAAACAAATGCTTATCCATGCGCACACACACACACACACACACACACACACACACACACATACAGAGTCTGTACGTATCTTTGGTTTCCTGTACCTAGAGAGCATGTTGCATTGGTTCAATGAAAATCATAGGGGAGGCAGTGAATTTAGACCCTCCTTCAGAATGTAGAGAGCATACACCCAAAGATAGAAGAAGAGAGGAATTAAAACCACTCACCTACTTTGGCTCTACCCTACTTGGGTAGAGCCAAAACAGAAACATAATGCTTTACTTCTAATTCTGTTCTGCAGTTTGGCTTTTCAGTTGTCACTTGTAGTTGCCTGCTCTTGGAGGCTGGTTTACCAGCTTGCCCAGTGATTTAAAGAAAGTGCTTTAAAGAAATTCAACATACAGTTGGGAGAAGAGGAAATATGAGGTGAAATAGATCAGAGGAGGGTAGCAAAAGATAATTGTCCCCTCATAAACTTGGTTGGGCAGGCTGACTGGGAAGCTTCTCTGAAAGAGTCCGATTCCTTGAGTGCATATGTATGCATACATACGTATGTGCACACACACCTTGCGTGCACACACACACATGCATGCACACACATAATTCTCCAATCTATACTTACTTGATTGTCCACTAAACCTAATCAGCAGCCAAAGTCTCACCTGCCTGATATGGTGTCATGATGTCATATTTAGCATTAGATAGCATGAGATAGCTAATGTTTATTAGTTTTATTAGAATTGTCCCGTATCAGTTCTTGGCATGCCAATTGCCCTTATTCCAGAAAAAATTTACCAGCATGAAGAAATGAATGGTAGTATGCCAAATATTGTGAGAGGCCAATGGGGTTGAGATTATTTTAAGGAGAATAGCTTTCTTAAAATATACCACAGGTGCTCTCTGTATTTTGAACGGGTTCTGTTTGACCCACAGGTCTGTGGACAGCCTATGGCAGAATTTTCACCTTGAGAAGAATTTGGAGAGAAGACCCGATTTGCCTTGTGTTTATAACATGGTGAAGGATATATAATATCTACCTTGAAAAACATTCTCTTCTAGATTTTTAAAATTTCAACATCTAAATGTGGGTCAACCCCTCATTTCTGGTGTAGTCGATACCTCATTTTGATTCTAGTTCCCAGTTTTTTAGGGTGCAGTTCTTCAAGAAAGACAGTGCTGCTGCTTCGCCAGGGTGTGGGGAATAATTACTTCCTCCCTGCCTGAGCTCTCCAGAGTTGATGACAGCTGGTCCTCTAAAGTAAATTGGACAATGCAGCTGATGAATTAGGAAACATTAATTAATGAATGAATTGTGGTAATTTATTTATTCAGTGAATATATACTCACAAAGCACCTCTTTTGATTTTTCTCAAGGATACTCTGGCATATCCTTTGAAAAACAGTCAGAATCTGTAATTAAAGTGCTAGAGAAACAAAACAAAAACTAAGCTCCCAATTTTAAGTGTCCTAGGTAAGAGCATGCCACCAATGTGTGCTAAAAAAATAGGTATGTATTCAACTATTATTTCTGGTCACTTTCTTACATGGACCAAAAAGCGCTTATATTTTTTTTTTGCATGTGATTTTTTGCAGTTATTTCAGTGGTTTCACCAAATTTTCATGTGATACAATCATTTGTTATACTATAGATTATTTGGGAATCTTCGTTTGAGTGGATAAACAGATTGAGTAAGATTTCAGTTTCAATTTTCCTAGTTTAAGCAAATGAGATTCTGTGTTTAACCAAATGAGCTCCTTGTTTAACCTTTGTTTTCCTTATCAAGGAAATAGAGATAAGTACACCTAATGTGAAGAATTGTGAATGGATATAATATGTGTTTTACATTAGCAAAAGAAAATACTGGTGAAGTATATATATCACAGTATGTGGAGCATAGCAAGTTTCCTCTAACTATTATTATTTTTTTTTTTATTTAAGAGGAAAAAGAGAAAAACACAAAACAAACCAAAGCGGCGTCTGCTCTATACCTCTCGTTTCAATCATGAGGAATGAATTAATCCAGATTCATCTCTTCTTTTTTGTATCATGCTTGTTTTCCCTTTAGACTCTGAATTTTTTTCCTCCTTCCACATGAAAACAGATCTGAGTGGGGGACAGTTAATTTAAAATGCTGATGTTGTATCTAATGCCATTCTTGTGGTCCACCTGGCACATTCATTGTCTCAGAGGACTTCAAAGAAAAAGAGATCCACCTCAATTCCTTTATTTACATACATGCACAAACACCCACAAAAACATCTGTCACACACTCACAATCACATTTGTAAACACACTCACAAACATATTTGTAGACACTGTCTCTGTCTCACACACACCCTGGAATGAATTCTCCAAGGGCATTGTCAAATTCTCCTGGGAAGTCTCTGAGACACTTTGGGTAACCAGTAGATGTCAGCTGAACTTCAAGACATTTTCCAGATTTGTTGCCTAATACAATTTTAAAAGTGTTTGTGAGGTATCAAAAAATGACTCAATAAATAAATCCATTTCCTTTCCACATGAGAAGTATTTCTGTTAAGGAAATGCTCTAGCTTATTATCTACATAGCTGAATTTCTTCAGGCTTCAACAAAATGCCAAGGAAACTCTAGAGGATTGGAAATCCTAGCCAAGGGCAACTGTGCAATAACCTCATAAATCTTTTCAAAATATTCAACACTTTCCCAGACTCTCTAGTGAAGATCTAATTGGTTTTAACCAATTTAATCAGGCATGCAAAGGAAACTGAGGTGTTGTATTTAGATTTGGAGAATTTTTATTTTATCAGAAAGGAACAGTATCTTATGGGATATCAGGGCAGACTCTCATAACATCAAACCTACAAGAGTCCTTAGAGACAACCCAATACAACTTCAGACTTGAAAGAACAGGAAACTAAGGTTCTAAGGTGGAAAGTGCCTTGGTCAAAGTTACACTGTAGTTGGTGACAGATCTTGGGCAACAGCCCAGATTTCTAGTGGAGCCCCATCCTGTGCATGTTATTATTTTATCTTTTTTGGTTCTGACATGGAAATTCTATAATCTTTGCAATCCAATATGCTGAGTTTGTATTCATCATTTGTTTTTAAACATTGGAGATTTTTTCTTGTTACTCTTATTTCTGCCACCAGTGCTTCAGTGTCATGTTGAAAAACAGGGAGAAATAAATGTAGTCAATGAGTCTATTGCTCTGGCTGCTGCCTGGCTTCCTGCATTGCCTTCAATCACAGTGGACAACCACTGGCTTCATTGAGGCCAAGTAGAGCCTGGTCTTTGGCTCTCAGCAATCCCTAGGATAGTGAGCAATCCCTTGTTTATCTTCCTCAAGTACCTCTCATTTAATAAAGCTTGGTGATGTCTTGCTAAACAGAGAGGAAAAAAGAATATATGAGTAAGAGTTTTAAGAAATGAATGAATCCTCACTTGTTAGAGATCCATTCAACTTTTTATCTTTTACTTCCTTGTATCCTTCCTTCCTTCCTTTTTACCTTTTACTTCCTTCCACAGCACCTGGGATCACAGAATATAGAGCTAGAAACTCCTCGATTGCTAGATCCCATCAGAAACTTTCCAGAGTGGCATTTTTGAGAGAGAAAGTGCCTGGATAGTGATCAGAGAGTAACCCAGTATCAGAGGTGGGGGGCAGATCTTGGGTTTTATGATTCCAGAGGCTAAGCTTTTTTCTCTTAATCTTTTTTCCGCTATTCTAGCATCTTCTTCAGAATATGTCTCTTACCTGGACTTTTACCCTTTAGAGTAATTTTCAGGAGCCATCTCAAAAGCTCAACCCTCATTAGAAAAAGCTTCAAGTGCAAAGCACAGGTAACCCCCTGCACGGGATGTCAAGTGTCTGCTTTTTCCTTTAACTGAGAGGGTCATCTCTGGGCAAGCTGGGGCTTGTAATGGGAGTGAACCCTTTAAGATTGGTGACAAGGGATGATGTGAAAAGCATTACTAGAGTTCCTTGATGATGATACATTCTAGTTTCCATGAATTTGAGATCAGTAGGAGTAACGTAACCCATTCCTAAAGATGTTCAAATTGAGGTTCAGAAATTAGAGTGACATGGAAGTTCTACAGGGGAGTAAGGACTGATCTTTGGTGATAAGTATAGGATGACATATGGAGATGGATGGATAGCTTTAATTTCTAAGGCTGACATCAAGAGAACAATCACTACCTTTCACATCACATTCCTTGGCACCACAATTTGAGAGGCAGAATTAGGTCAAAAGAATCATGAATCTCAATATTAATATTTTCAACTTTCATTCTAACACTTCTATTAAGAAGCCACATATAAAGCAGGCCATTTGCTATAATACGAAAACCTGAAAATACAATTTCTTAAATAAGACAGGAAAGCATTCTGTATTTTCTACCAGTGCAGTGAAGAGCAGGTCATGCTGGCATAGAAGCTTTGCCCCTGGAGGTCATGTAGGGAGCTAGATTCCTGTCATGTTGTGGGTCTGGTGTTCCTAAGGATATGCCCTCATCTGTGTGATAGGGTCTGGATCGTGACCAAGTTTCTGTTCCAGGAAAGAAGTAGGGGCAAGTAATGGCCTTAAATTTAGTGACATGGACATTGCACAATTCTCTTTTTCTTACATTCTTTTAAAGAACTTAAGTCAGAGGTTTCTTCTATCTGCAAAATTTGGAGGACTAGAGTCTATAACTGGATATGTGCTCAGCTTATTTGGGCACACGAAGTTATGGTGTTATTTCTAGCATCAATAAGAGAAAATAAATAACTGGAGGGAGCAGTTACAAGTATCTAGTACAGTGGCTGAAAAATCAGCACTTCTCTGAACCTTACTAATACTAAGAAAAGTAAGAATACTAAATCTTTATCGATGGCAATGTGACTAATTAGATTATGCATATTATCTTATTTGGTGCTAAAATAGCCACATAACTTAGGTACTATTATTTTGTTCTTGCTTTATGTATAGGGAAGTTGATACCTGGGTCATATAACTTAGGTCAGTGACACAACCAAAATTCATTCTTGAATTAGGCTGGCTCCAAAATGCATGAGCTTCATTTTTATACTATATTTCCTTAAAATGTGAATTCAAAAGCAGCTATTTACATTTGACAAGATGAGTCAGGCAACCTAAAATGTTTTTTAAACAAGAAAAATATCCATTCTTTACTGTTCTTCAACTCTTAATTATATTTAATATAAATGAAATATAAGACCTGTTGTTTTACTGGTTAAATTTATGCCATTTAAGATGTCAGTCACAGAGCATTCATTCATAAAGCAAAAATCTTGAGCATCTCTAGGTGGCAGGTCCTAAGCTAATGGTTGCTTATTGAATGCTGAGCAGCACTACGCTGTCATTCTCCCCTGATTGAAGGATGACAATAATATTAACTATTAACCTGAATCATGACAGTAAACATGGCCCCTGTCTTTAAGGAGCTTGTAAACTAGAAGAAGAGATGAGCATTCACTATGCAACTCTAATTGTAATGGTTCTATAATTGCACATTGTGGTAATTTCTGTTAGGACATGTCATGGGGGAAACAGTGGGAGACACTTATTTTGGACTGAGTGACCGGAGACTCTTCAGAAGTTACGAAAAAAGATGTGAAAAGGCCCAGCCAGAGGATGGGAGGAGGTTTCTGGGCGGAGAGGATAGCCTTTGAAAAAGCTGGAGCAGGAGGCACTTGGTATATCCAACATCCCAGAAAGAGACCAAGTGGAGCTTACGTGTATAGGAAAAGCTAGTGGGGAAATCTTGAGGGTGAGGTCAGGTCAGTCATGTAGGGTCTTGGAGACATTAAGAAGTCTGGAGATACTGGAAATATTTTAATGGGATGTTTTTAGGAACAAAACCACTGATTTATAATTTAGGAAGGTCCTTATTGTTGAGGAATGGAAAACAAATGGAGGAGAAACAAGAAGGAGCCAGGAAAAGAAGTTAGGAATCTGTTGCAGTAGTCCAGGTAAGAGTGATGGTGGCTTGCTATAGGGAGAGGGACCAAATTTAGGTGATGGATCAAGGTGATAAGGAAGGTGGGCTTGGTGAAGATTTGACACCAGGGGCTAAGAAACAGCAAAATTAGGCTAGTGCTGTCCTCAGTAAGCATTCTGTGTGTACGTGCTGCCCATGTTCATTGGTAATTGGTAAGTGAATGGGCTTCAGGGGCTTAGAGAAATTTTAGCTGATCAATCAACTCAGGGATGATATGAATAGAGCGTCTCCTTGATGTCCAGGGTCATCACTAGGTCAGGTCATAATTACAGCATATTTCTTGGGAATCATGCTGCAGAGAAAATAGCCAGACATTACTTTGATGTCTTCTGTTTCATTGTAAAAGATAATGTGAATCTTTTATTTCATGATGTATATGACATAATAAATAACTATAATGTAATGATATTAATATTATTAATATTAAATTATCTCAAATTACTTATAAAAAACAAAATTGACCATCCAGTCAGAAGTGTTTTATCTATACCGAGGTCTCTTGTACCTCCTTGATACATGACTAGATGTTTCTAGAAATATACCTCCTTTCTGAGAAGAGTCATCATTAATAAAAATCAGGAGTAGAACTGGCTCTGTCTTCATCTCCAGTCTTGGGAAAGATGATTTTCTCATCTGTAACATGATGATCATACTGTCCTATCTGCCATGCTCAGAGTAACAGAATAACTTCACACTTCCACATCAACTTCTGGATCATGGGCACTAGCCCCGTCTAACACCAGCAGAGGAGCTGTGTCTGTTTCTTGTGTGAAGACCAAATTAAGCTAAGTAGTTAGCAAAACTATGTAATATGCTGTGTTCCTGGAATGGACCCAGAGATTACATAAACACAATCAGATGTACATACACAGGATTCTTGTGTGAGGAGGAAGCTCCAGGGCTGGGCTCCATCTCATAAAAATGAGAGTGGGAGGTCTGGCTGAGAGATGACTTTCATTAGCTCTAACCCTGCACTTTCGCCTCTTTCTTTTCCCCTTTGGAGATATTAGATTTTCACTTGCCTTGATAAAGTTAATGTGGATTGAGGGTTAGGAATGGTGGGTGGCCAGTAGACAGCTGTGGATGGAGAGGGTATAGGTTGCTTCTTCTGAAGGGAAAGAGGAAGGAACCAGTGAAGAAGATAGGCTTCTGAGGATGTTCTAGTTGAATAGTTGTTAGCACGAGGAACAGTCCCCATGGCGAGCAATGAGAACGCCAAGGAACAGGAAAATAAGAAAGACGAAGGGAAGAGGCTGAGTGGAGAAGGAGAAAAGGAGCCGGGATGAAGGATTCACCAGTGCCCACAACTCAGAGTCAGGCAGATGAACCAAGCAGCACAGTGAGCACAGGTGGAGGATGTAAAGAGGATTTGGGTTACCCTCTGCACCCCCTATTTTCACCCTGGATGATGTGGAAAATCTTTCTTTGGGTTTAGGATTCTGCGTCTCCTGTATTTTAAGCTGTTGTCCTTGTTTTGGTCCACCATGCGAATAAGGATTAAGATTTTTCTTTTGTCATCTCACATCTAGTGGTCAGTGGAGGGATCAGATAACTCAGTACCCCAGCCCTGCAACCCCAAGGAAGTGATGCAGGAAAGGGCATGATAGAGGGAGGCGAGCTGCTCTGAAGCTGGTTGGGCAGCAGGTGTAAGATCTGGAAAGGGAAATGTATCCTGTAGTTCAGGAGAGAGTAAGCACCCACAGCAAACGTGCTTATGTTAAGTGGAAGGAAATGAGATTCAAAAGAAAGGTGGGTGGATGATAGGAAAAATGTGAAGGGTCTTCAACACACTATGGCTTTTGAAATGATTTTTTAGACCACTAGAAAGCCCCACCACGCTTTCTGAGCAAGGAGAAAAAGAGAGGAAGTTAAGAGGAAGGGCAAAGGAAGTCAGCGTTTCTTCAGTGCTTGGTGTACAGCAGGCTCAACTCTATCTGCTCCACTCTGTAAAGGGATGCTTGCTTCTCCTTTCTTTAGATGAGGAACTGTGGCCTACGAGCTGCATACTCCAGAGCATTCCATTGAGAAACAGTAGAGCAGACATTCAAATCCAGGTCTGACTCTAAAACCTGAGTCTTCATGTGATATCTTAAGGTGTTTTTGAAATGCCATAATTCTCTGCCAATGAACCATGGCTGCTTAATGTGGGGGTTAGTTTTCTATGGCTAAAATCTCAGCAGTTTAAAACCAGTCATGTTTTTTTTCTTAAAGTTCTGGAGCTCAGAAGACAGCATGAGTGGTGAGATGTCCTGTATTCATCTGGAAGACCAAAATCTATACAGATATTTTTAGGTACACTATGTCACTTCGTCCTGTATGGTCGTCTCCTTCTCCTTCTCCTTCTCCTTCTCCTTCTCCTTCTCCTTCTCCTTCTCCTTCTCCTTCTTCTTCTTCATCTTCTTTTTGTACCAGGGATTGAACTCATGACCTTGCGCTTGCCAGGCAGGTGATTATGCCACTGAACTAAATCCCCAGCAGAATAATGAATTCTTCAGCTCCACCACCCAACCCCTCCATCACTCGTGTTCTCCAGTGTGTGTAATAATCAGGCCTATGGAAGGATGCTCATTCAATCCAAAGAAGAATGCTCTGCTATAAAACTGTCCAAGAATGGAAGACAAAACCTCAGGAGTGAGTTGGCCATCAGCAGTGGTGATAGTCTCTGGGAGCTGGTCTCTGGGAGGTGATGGTCTCTGGGAGCTGAAGTGTCAGACAAGGGACATATCCATTCATCCTACAGCCCTGGGGCAGGGCTTGATGTGATCTGTGCCATGGGTAGTGGCAAATGTAATTCAGATCATCTGACATCACCCCAGAATGTTGCAGTGGAATGGAGAAGATCTTTGCTCTCTTATATGCCTGAGAAAGTCCTTGAAAGCAGCAATTGTTTTAGCAGTCAGGTTGCCCCTTAAAAGACAAGTCGTTGGCAATGATGCAGGTATATACTGGGCTGTCTGATACACAGAGGAGCAAGGTACATATGGCCTCTTTCAGACACATCTTGAATATTTTTATGGAAGCAAAAAATGATTTTCCTGCAATTAAAAATGTTTACAATCCTCTCTTTATTCATCAACATTCAATTTATAATTATCTCCTTTTTTTCTATTTTACTTGTTGTTTAAAACAGATTGTAACTGACATAGACCTTGGGTTCTTGTTGTTTGTTCAAAATGTGGGACAAAAATTAGTTCCAAAAATGTTGTCTGTTCATCCAACACATGTTTACTGGGTACCCACAGTGATGCAGCATAAAGGATACAGAAGATGAATAAGAGAGATTTAATTCCCCAGGGAAAATATGTATCCTGAATAATACTTTAAAATGGGAAAATTAGTATCATGGCTTATATCTAAGTGCCTCCCCATCATGCCCCATGTGCTAATAGGTGGGGATTTGGGGAGGTGACTGAATCATGGGTGTGTGGTACTGGATTAGAGTGTGGGATAGTTGGACTAGCCCACTGATTTGTTTAACAAGGTTCTAAGTGTGAATAATGTGAAAGCTCAACCAATGAATCTGTAGCCTAAAAGGAATAAAAAGGGAAAGGTAGGCTCATTGCTTGTTGTTTTCTACCTACCTTTCTGTGAACTCATTCTCTATGCCAGCTTGTCTTAGAACCAACTATGAAATGAAACCCCTACAAAGCATAAGCCAAAGTCAATTTTTCCTCCTTTAACTTGTGAATGTCAAGTCTCAGCAATGAGAAAGTAACTAAGGTTTTATCAGAAGACATACATATACAAAGATAACTTTAAAGGTCACAAAGAGAATTTTCAGCTAAAGAGCTTATTGAGGACTTTGTAGAATCTCAAAGTGGCATTTTTGTTGGGCATAAATAACATAAATCATTCAAGCTGTAGAGGTTTTTAGCAAAGGAACTTGCACAGGAAACATGGCAGCAGGGAATCAGCAGTTAAATACAGTAGATAGTGAATCATACAGCATGGATGAAGTTCAGATAAAGCGTAATGGGAAGCAGTGGAAATTCTGTTTGGGAAGATATGCTAGTATCTATAGTAGACTGGGTTGGTGGATCTCTGTGGTGATGTGGGAATGCCATGTGATGGAAGATACTTCCTCTCTCACACGCAGGCATGGCATGGTGGAGGTGAGGCACAAAAAACTAAGACCTTGGCAGTGGCCCAAAAGGAAGGTGATAATTCAAAGATGAAAGCTAGGACAGGTGAGGAGAGTTTGGCAGCTGATTTGTTACTGACATTAAAGTGAAGGATTTTCAAGTCGTCATTTATCAAATCAGATGAGAAAGTCAAATTTGAGATGATTCAGAGATTTCCAGGCATGGAATAGAAATTAAGATGATCTAATAAAAGAAGTGGGAGATAAAAGAAACATATTTGATTTTGGAAGAGCAGAAACTCGGTTTTGGAAATATTGGTTGTTCTTTTTCTTTAAACATAAAATTGAATTCAAAATTGAGAGGCTGAGAGTCAGGATTATAGAAACGATGCTTAAGGCAGGTTTATAGAATGAAGGGAAGAATGGAGTAGACACCAAAAGAAGCCTAAAACATTGCAAAAATGTTTGTTGCTTCCTGCTATGTCATGCAGTAACAACAAGAAGTAAAAATAAATTCACAATATTTGGATTTTTTATATAAAAATTGCAAATATTTTGTAATGATGGCTTCAAAGCAACCCAAATATTATCATCTTTCAAAAATGCATATTTTTGATAACTCTCAGGTCTTTAGCTAAGCAAAGAAGTGAACTTAAAAAGAAGAGAAGTTGAAGGAGGGGAGAAGTGGTTAGAGAGAGCAGAGAGCTCTTGCTGCATGATCACTCTGGTTTTGTAGACCCATGTTCGTTTCTAAGAGTTGATCATGCTCCAAAACTGTTAGTTTGGTTAGTTAAGACTGTGTGTCAAGCCCAAATCATAGGGTCAACCTTCACCCATAACTGTTGTTTTTGATTAGCTAAGAGTGTGCACGTGGGTATGTGTGTGTATGAGACAGAAAGAGAGAGAGAGAGAGAGAGAGAGAGAGAGAGAGAGAGAGAGAGAGAGGCAGGCAGACAGAGACACAGAGAGAAACTGAAGAAAAATAAGATAGTAAAACACCCAGTCTCATCATGCTGAAAATATAATTGGTATTAAGCCTAAATACCCTGTAAACAGCTTTCTCTTACCAGAAAGGATTACGTGTTCCAACACCTGTTGCTGGCTACCTCCATGCGATACCCTGTGGTCTTTGGTTAGCCATATCATTTCCCTCCTTCAGACATTTTCCATCCGTGAGTTATCCCATAATACCATGTGGCTACAGAGACCATTTTTTGAGGTTAAAATGTTACTGCTTCTTCTAGTCCCACTCTAAAAACATCTGCCGAGGGAGTTAATGTAACTCGCCACCTTATGGGGGGGGGTGGACAGTAGAGGAGTGGAATCCCTGGCTGGGTACACAGTGTACGCTGGGCAGGTAAGACAGAAATAGTTGAAGGATTTTCTTAACTTCAATCTTGGACCTTTCACTCTGAACCTCAGTTTCTCCTTCTGCAAATGAATAAAACTGAGTCAGAAGCCTCCAATGGGAGGTAGTCACGAGGAAATATTTACTGTGCTCTGTAGAGTAATGAAAAGGTTGGAATGCACCTTAATAATAGCTTCAGTAGGTGGGTCCTTCCTACATGGTACCTGGGTCCTAATCCCGGGACTGAAGCAGAAGAAACCCTGCTGCACTTCCCAGAAGTCCCAGCCAGTGTTAAGGCTGACTCACTAGGGCGGCCTTTCCTAGGCCCCCTAGGAGTCCAGCATTGCTTCCGCAGGTTGGTTTGCAGAGATGATGGGCTCAGCTCTCCACCTCTCTGGTTCTGAGACAGGCAGTTCAGCACATGTTAAAGAAGCAGACCACCAGCATCAGTACAAAGGATGGACTATATTTTGCTATTTTACTCAATTTCTCCATTGCACACATAGCTTCATAGGAGTTAAGAAGGTAGTTTGGGAAGGTAGTGCTGTTTATGTTAGAATTCTCTCTCCGCGTCTTGTTTGGTTCCTCTATAGCACAAGGGCTGGTACTTTCCATGCCTTTACCAAAATTCTTTGCGTTTGCATTTATATATACAAAAAGTGTATGGCCTAACTGATTGTCCTGACTTGCTTGCAAGTAGATGGCCAGAGATTGTCACACCCATCTTATAGATCAGGACCCTGGCACTTTGCTCTGGGGGCTACCTCTCCAGCTCACACAGCTACCCACTTTTCTAGCTGGATCTCCAACAGAGGCTTCCCACTTCAGAGTCACTGGTTGATTCTGCTAGATGAAGTTACCAGAGCCTAGTGATTCTACTAACTTGGGAGAGACAGCTGATGGAGAAGGAATGCTCCAAACTCTCTTCCTAAGGATCCCCATTGTCACAGTCCAATAGGACGCTTACAAGCAAGAAAGTCTGGGTGCTGCAGGTGAGGAAAGGAAGACAGTAAGTGTGGAGCGCCAAGTAGAAGTGAGTAGGACACCTGGCCTCTTATTCATGCTTACCTCCACCACTGCAACGTGCCTATAGCAGTTTCCAATAAAAGTGGCATCCTGATCTGTTTTGTGCTGCTATAGACAGAATACGCAAGGAAGACCCGGTAATTTATAAAGAACAGAGGTTTGTCTCCTGCAGTTTTGGAGGTGGGAAGTCCATGATTAAAGAGTTCACATTGAATGTGTCATCCATGGCGGGCTTAAGGGAAGCTGAGCTTATTATTACGCCCCTTCCAGGATGACTGCAGCAATCCATCCATCAGGACTCCAGTGTTGTTTTCTTGTCCCCTGTCTTCATGTATTTGTGTTGGAGATTAAGTGTCTAATATGTAAAGTTGGAAGGGGCCACATTCAAACCAGATCAAGTGGCATCCTAGAAACTGCCAATATTCAGAGCCTGCAGCGCTAAGGTAGAAGTTCATAAACTCCTCTTAGATAATTAAGGAGAACTGTGAACTTGGGCAGATCAAAGTGACATCTTCATTTTATCTCTAACTTAAAAGTGACATTTCCTTCAATAATGTTATATGCAAAAGTCATGGTAGAATTATCAGCCATAGCTGTGACATAATATAGTTGTCATTGATAATATATTTTTATTCTGAATGTGGTGACACATTCAGCTAGTTGGGGGGTTGAGGCAAAATGATCATAAACTCATTCCAACCTGGGAAAATTGGTGAGACACTGTATTTAAATTTAAAAAAAATATATAAAAAAGGTTGGAGACATAGGTCAGCTCACCTGGGTTCAAACTGTAGTACTACAAATCACAAAAATAATATATTTATATTACCAATTTTATAGAGAAAAGAAAATACATTTTATACTCTTTTCCTGTTTTTTTTTGTTTTACACTCTTTACTGCTTTAAAATCACAGTGATTATTAAACCTGCCTGTCAATCATGTTAGAAAAGTACAGTTATTATTGTATCACTAATTTGTTCATTATTATTTTGACAATCATGCTACAATAAAATTATTATCCTCATTATCCATGTATTTTGTTTTATGCACTAAAATTTTTTCTGTGAGTCCATAGACATCACTGAGTTCCTAAGGAGTCTGTGGCACAAATAAGTTTTAAGAATCTCTGCTCTAAGCAAAACAATATTGAAATTTCATCTTACTCCAGAAAGAATGACTATCATCAAGAACTCACCAACAAATACTAGTGAAGTTGTGGGGGGAAAGGAACACTCCTCCATTGTTGGTGGGAGTGTAAATTAGTATATCTATGATGGAAATCAGTATGGAGATTCACCAAAAGACTAGAACTAGAAGTTTCATTTGATTCATCTATATCTCTTCTAGGTATCTTCCTGAAAGAGTAAAGTCATCATATTAAACACAGGGATACATAGTTATCCATGTTCCATGTTTATAGCAGCACAATTTGTAATAGCTAAATCTTGGAAGTGGTCTACACGCCCACCAGTGATGAATGGATCAGGGACATGTGGTATCTGCATTCCATGGAGTAGTACAACTCTGTCACAAAGAGTGATAAACTTGCATCATCTGTGAGAAAATGGATGCACCATGAGACCACAGTGCAAGGTGAAGTAAATTGAACACCTAAGTTTAAATACTCCATGGTTTGTTCTTAAATGAAAAACCCAAAGTATAAATAATTTAAAGATCAAAATAAAATCTAGATGATAGAAAAAGGAAGGCAGACTTTGTGGAGATGGGAAGGGGACTTGAGGATGGAGGAAAATAGGAGGGTGAGGAGTGCAATGGGAAAGAAAAAGAGACCAAGATGTGATGTGTATACGCATACATTCTTGGTGATGAATAATTTATTATATATTATAAACATATTTAAAATGTAAGTAAAAGAAAAGGCTTTTGCTCTTAGGGCTGCTGCAAGACTCCTGTAGCAAGGCTCTGGGAAGTCCTGAGAGACTAAAATTTTGTAGAGGTTAAACATTTTCATACAACATTCAATATTATTTTTGAAAAGAGATGGAGTTCACATTGTATGTGGAGTGGGAAATTGGTGACAAGAGTGGTGAGCTATGCAGCATGGCTTGTCCAACAAGGCAGAGATTGCCACGTTGTCCACTCTCTTGGCTTCCATTGCCTGTGTCACAGGAGACAGAGCTGGGGCTGAGGGTCAGGAGAGATAGCAGGGAGGGGCACGTTCTGCAGGAAGACTGTAGCTTGGTGCCAGGGTCCCTAGATGGAGAATAGAGGTCACTCAGGCAGCTGTGGGTGGCCATTGATATCAATGTTGCTTTTTATTCTCTTCTGTGATTTTCTTACTGTCCTGTGGCATGCGTCCAGAGTCTGTTACAATGTGCAGAATTCATGACAGAACAGTGAGAGGAAGGGTGGCAGCCTGTGACAGTGAGACCAAGCTGATGCTTCCAAGACAGTGGCTTTCTCATAAGCGATGCTCCAGAAATGCACACTGTGTTGATATCTGGCTGGATGAATGTAGTCATGAAAGGATGAGTGAGTGGGAAGTGTGGTGCAATGGTAAGTGAAAGTGGAACAGGGGACCAAAGAAGCCACTCACCCCTGAGGGAAAGATTGTTTCATCCCCGATGGTTGTGGGACTATTAGTTTCCGGTGATAATTCTTTAATTTGATTTCATTATTGTCAGTTCCCTACTGATGAGACACCCCTGACTGCTTACACTGAGGACATACTGCTTTTCTCTTTCTAAACTAAGGCAAATTATAAAACAATGACTCTCAGATCACTCTGCAGTGAACGGAAACAGAATAAGATGATCGGATGCTTCTAATTGGTGACTGAAAGATTCAGGGTTTCTCTGTGTGATTTTTCTGTGACGTCTTGCAGGCACTGAGCAGCACCGAGAAGACAGACGACTACAGAGCTAAAGCCCAGATCAAACCTGTAGATATTACACATTAGCATTTCCATCCTAGTTCAGTTTCTCTCCTCTTGGCTCCATGAACACCTCCACTCCTTAAGGTATGATGTCCATAGGAGTCACTGGCCAGTGGCTCAGTGAACCGTGAAATGGCGGGGGGGGGGGTTATCCTCAAGGGGCTGCTACCCTTATACTCTGCCTTCCTGCCCTACAGTCCAGCCATGGGCTGGTCTAGCACGCTTGGGAAGGCCTAACCAAGCCCTACTTCCCCAGGTATGTTAGAGAGAAGGAGAGATGAGAAAGGACTATAGCCATGTGGCTTGATGAGGTGACTTGAGACCTGGTACAGTCCTGCGTTCATGAGTCACCAAGGCTATTTAGGGCTGGCTTCAGTCTCAGAACAGATGGGCACCAGAGCATGCTGCTGGACTGTAGCCTGGCATAGCCCTGTCCAATCAGTGCCTCAGGACTGAACCAGAGTGGCTAGGGATGAGCCAATACAATCACAGAACAATGCTCCTGGGAGTGGTGGGAGAGGGCAGAGATCTGTGAGAGCTTACCACTGTATTTCGACTCATTCATTGCAAAATATCTCTATAGCACCCATTATTCAAAAGCAAATACAGTTCTCTCCCCTATAAAACCTGCAGGCTAAATGCAAAAATAGGCCATCACTGTAGAGTTGTATCAACGGGATGCAAACAGATGGGAAAAGGACAGGAATTAACACCTGAAACTTGGGCACTGTCTTGCAATTAATAAAGCATTCTCCCAAATTTATGTTGACTGAGAATAGAATCAACCTAGTGAAGAACAAGTAAAATCACATTTATTTGGGGGCTAATTAGGATTGCAACCTGGAGAAATACAGATTCACACAGTCTTGACAATATGCTTCAAGGTTTTACAAAATGGCAGTTGTATTTATAGCTTTAAACAGCAAGTGGGGGTTGGAAATTGCATCACCTGTTAGTTGAGAATTATGATTGATGCTGGCAAAAGTTAAGGTGGTTTGTAAGAAAGGCAGTAAGAGTGGGCTCAGTCTCTAGGTCATTTGGGGAAAAGGATCTGTTGTACAGACCGTCTGCAGAGTTCCACAAACTGTGTTTCAGAAAACTGGTGTTTGACCCAGCACAAAGTGCCCGAGATCAGGTTTAACAATGCCTGTCAACTTCTCTTTGTTCTCCAAACTAGTGCTGCTTCATCTTGCTTTTCTTCGTTGGCATCTATCACTTTAAGAATAAGAAGTGGTACTAACTAAGAAATTAGCACACTGGGATGTAAAGGAAGCTGTCCAATGTATTAAGTTTTCCTTACTGTGAGCTGAAAACAGTCAATTTAACAGAAGAAAAATTTGCTTTGTCTCACAATTTCAGAAGGTTAAGTCATTGGTCATCTGGCTGCATCACCTTTTGGCATATGTCAAAGCAGGAGCACCATGGTAAGGCGGGAACACCCTGAGAGGAGGGCATAGTGGAGGAAGGCTGCTCACAACCAGGAGAGAGGGAGGTGCCCAGGGAGAGAGAGAGAGAGAGAGAGAGAGAGAGAGAGAGAGAGAGAGAGACAGAGAGACAGAGACAGAGACACAGAGACACAGAGACACAGAGAGAGAGAGAGAGAGAGAGACAGACAGACAGACAGACAGACAGACAGACACAAACCAGAAACAGACACAGACACAGACACAGACACAGACACAGACACAGACAGAATCATAGGGAAAGGACTGGGAACATGACACAGACACTCCCCAAGGTCACAGGCAGGCCTATGAAACACGCTCTTCAACTAGGCCCCATCTCCTATTTCTATCATCTTCCAATAATGCCATCAAATTATGAAGCTATCAGTGGATTCATCCACTGATGAAGTTAGTGAATCACCTTCCAAAAGCCCAACTTCTAGATAGTACTGTGTTGGGGACCAAGCTTTCAATGGATCAGCCTTTGGAGGACCTTCCAGATCTAACCAAAATTAATAATATCAATAAGAATGAATTTTGGCATGGGGGAATAAGAGGAAGAGGGTGATAGGAGAAGGGAAGGGGGATAAAAAAAAAGAAAGAAGCTGCATTGTGTGCAGGTGCCCACTCCACAAGATGATTGCAAAATGCATGCATTTTGTACCAAATATGTACCAAAAATTAAAAAAAGAGAAAAGAGAGTTGGGCGTGAGCTCTCCTATCTCAATTTCCATTTCAGAGCCTTTCTCTTTCGATTCTGCTATGATGTCATTGTGTTTTGAATGGTCACAGAGGACATGGTACACAGAGGTCACAGAGGACATTTGCTTGGTTAGGAGAGAACAAGGCTTATAGGAGTCTTAGTTTAGAACAGTATTGGTGGTTCTGTGACCTTTGCATTTCCCTTGAGCTCCTATTGCTCACTTAACTTTCACTGGCTCCTCTTAAACATTGTTGAATTTTTGTCTTTCTTAGGCATGAGTGGGGTTAACCTCTTTACATCTTTCCCTGCTTCATGAGCGATATTTCTATCTCTTGGCAGTGACTAGGAAAAATGCCAGGGCCTGTGTGGACAAAGAGAATGAGCAAGTTTTGGGGGAAAGGTTGGTACAATATTTTTTGAGTGATATTGATATTATTAGTGATATAAGACAATGAAACTCCCAGCCTACTAGATGTCCAATATGAGTTTGTGTTCTCTAAGATCAAAGAATGAAATTTAGGAACAAAGGAGATTAAGAACAGAATATATTTATTGAGAGAAAGAAAGCTTCTGTCTGGGAGAGAGACAGAAGGGGTCCCAAGTGGGATACCAAAGACTTTGTCTTTTCTAGAGACTTTTGTAGAGTAAAACCATGAGACGAGATGGATCCAAGATGGGAAAACATGGGAACTCGAAAGGCAGATGGGCATGAGGTGGGACAGAACTATAGTCAACCAATAAGATTAATTGTTCAGGTAAAATTGACCAAATCAGGGACAAATGGGGAAGTGAGTCATGTAGCCAGTGGGCAAGCTTAAAAGGCAGTGATTCTTCCGGTAGGTGGTTGGGATGGTGACTCTTGGCTTCTTCAAGGTGATCCATATATATTTAGAATATGAATTCCTGATATTTATACTTAGGGTGTGGTTGCATTTGTTTTACCTTTTGTCTTGAGATATTGCCCACAACGGAGATGTCTGTCTCCTCCAATGTTTCAAGGCATCTGGGCTTCTGCACTGGTTACCTTGAGGACCCAGCCCTGTCTGTCTAATATTTCTTACTAACTCAGCTGCCTGTAATACTAGGAAATGCCTCTTGTATAGACTCATTCTTTAAAGACTTTCTGAACCTGTTAGTTCCTTTCTAGCATCTTCCAGGGCTGTGGTTAGGATACTGAAAAGGCTGACCTCTTTTAAGTATGCTTCTGTAGACAAGAACTGAGATTTTATTCTTATAAAATCCACTGTGATCCCCCAATGGCCACTTAGTGGGTTTTCTAGCCCAAACTGAAACACTCTCTGGCTTCTCTTTATCATGTTTCTTGCTCATTTTCAAACTCAAGCTTTTAACACAAAGCAGAAAAGTGTCTGCAAGCAACAGAGGGGTTTTAGTAATGCTTCTGATCTGAAGTCATGAATCCTGTGGGATGCCGCTTTTTCATGAGATGGGTTGGGTATCTTCGGGATGGAGGAGGGGAAGGAGCCCAAGGGCGGGGATTCATGTGGGTGGAGTGACGAGATGGGGTGGGAATGCCAGTGTGGTTTATTGATAGCCTGCAGCATGACATTCTCGCTCCATCATGTGATGCGTGTGTTCAAGGCACTGAGCCAAGGCCAGCCATAAACCTGTCGAGGGAACATGTCCCTGGAATACTCCCCAGCGTACAAGCAGATGTTGGCAGAGGCAACAAAACTCACCTGATTTGTTCCCCACGCTACCAGAAAGCACGTGACCTGCAAAGAGTGGAAGTGTGCAGACTTCTTCCTGCCTGGAACTCGGATTATTGACCTCTCTCTTTTTTTTTTTTTTTTTTTTTTTCACAACACAAAGTGTATCACTCAGATGACAGCTATTCTGCTTCCAGCCACTAATTAGTTCCATGACCTTGACTGTGTTAGTTCCTCTCCTGGGCTTCAGCTTCCTCTCTATATGATGTGGGCTTGGGAAGGAGATCTAGGAAATGAAGGAGAGGGAAGGGGAAGAATGTGGGGAAAAGAGGGTGAAAATGATCAAGATGCAACCCCTCAAGGTGGTTGTCATCATTATATAATTACAAATGTACATTAATAAAAATATTTTTAGAAAAGATTTTGGTTTGGCAAAGTTGATCTGTAGCTCCTAAGGTCAGGGTCTACAGACCTGTGGTACACAGTGCTGCTTGGCACTCAGTAGGCTCAGCATGATTACCAGCGCAGTGTGTGGTTCAGTTTCCAGTGTTCTGTAGGGGCTGCTTTTCATTTTAGTGCCATTCTTTTATATCTGCTCTCCGCTGCTTATGCTAGATCTTCCATGCCCTGCCTACTTTATAGGGTCAGTCTTTAAAACAAATGAGCTGTCCTCATTTCATTCTGTTGGCAGTATCTCTTGCAACACATCCGAGGCAAAATATGCTTGACTCATTCTAATGGTGACAATAGCAGCGGTGGTCCTGGGCATGTGGCAACTTCACATGTCAGAATCTCTTCCTGTGAAACAGTGATTCCTTTTTAGTCTTTCTCTTGAGCCTTGGGTTGCTGGTTTGCATAACATTAATGTACACTTGCTTATGTGCTATTGCTTTGTGAGAAACTATCCATGAAGGTATGTATGTATGTCCTGTTTTTCAATGTAGTAGAACTACATTATTTTTGTTTTCTTATTTTCCCAACCCTCTTCTTTTAACACCCCAAAATTTTTTAGGTAGTTCATTTTTTTTTCTCACTTTCTTGTTGTAACCCACAGAGCTGACCCTGATCTCTTTAAGACTAGGATTTGGCCTTAGCTAATTAGAAGAATAACCCTCCCAACCATGAGGTTTTTACAGTGATGAGCACATGAGCCAATTAGCTCTAAAGAAATTCAGTTCCAGAATTCTTAATATATGGAAATGAAGACTATCTGTGTGCTAGATTTAGAATTGTGAGATTGTAAGCCCACGTTACCAGTAGGCAACCTCCATCTCTCCATCAGAGGGAACCTTTGCCTGAGAATGGAGTCTGCACAGGAGGAAGCAGACCTGAGTAATAGTGATTGTTTGAACCCCCGAAGCCAACTGGATCTGAAGCCCAAATGCTTCCAGGGTTTGTATCTGTGAGCCAATAAATTTATATTTTTCCTCATGCTTATGTGGGTTCAGTTTAGAGTCATTTGGAACTGAAATTAATAAATACCATGAAACTGGGAAAGCCTTAATAGCTGGAAGTGCTGTTTGCCTCTGTCTCTGAGGATCTGCTCATTGTAAAGTCCAAGGCATGTTTTGTCTCCTACTCTGAGCTGGATGTTCAAGGATAGATTTTCATCAAAGCCCCAGAAGAAGATGGTTCATGGAGTCCAGGAATGGTGGGATGAACCTGAGTTATGCTTGTCTCCAGGCATCACTACCACTCCTCCTATGCTTTGTCTTGCTTGGATGAATTCTTTCCATATTTGAAACACCTCCTCAGGTTCCATGGAAGTTTCAAATCAATCCAATTGTGAATCTTTCATTTCAGAGAAAATTTCTCCAATCATAAATGCAGACTTTTTCTAGCCCCTTGTTTAATTTTCTACTTCAAGGAAATCAATTATGTAAATTTGCAATAAATTCAATTGTCTTTCTTTTATACTTAATATACTCCAATTGATTTTCTAATGCTATATTTTTCTCCCATATTTGCTGGGATGTTTCGAGTCTTTGTTCTGCATGAATACCTTGATTTTCAACTGAAATTGCTCTTTCTTTTAGTTTCTTTTTAATTTTTTGCTCTGTGAAAAATATTGTTCATATCCTAAAATTATATCATTACATCATTAAACATCTCACTTCATTGTTTCATAATTTAGTCCTTAAGTAATTATAAAACCAAATTTAAGTTAGTTTCAAATATTTGTACAGCATAAAACATGTGCAATATGTGTACCATTATAGTCCTCTGATGGCTGTTTTGAAATTTTGTATTTTTTTCTTTGAAATAAAATTAATTTGAAAAAAATAACAAGTACTTTGAGCCTATTCCTTGGATTATGTTTTTCCAAGCTAAGATGTTGTCTTTGTTACTTTTCTTATTGCTGAAACAAAATATCTAACATTCAGAGGTAGAAGTGGTAGCTTACAGTTTGCAAAAGTTTCAGTCCATAGTCTGCTGGTTCCAAGGCAGGCTGGCATGGCAGAGGGACAACACCAAGGAGAAGAAGTTCATGATAGGCAGAAGCCAGCAAAGCATCAAAATAGTGAACCAGCAAGCAACAGGCAACAATCAACCCCCACATCCCTCTTTCTAACCCTTATATTCTACCTAAGCTATACACCCTAGAATAGGCAGCACTCACATCCAGGGAAGGCCTTGCCAGTATTCACTCCCAGAACTATGCCAAACCAATCAGTGGAGTAACTTAGTAATTATATACTCTTGATCTGTATCATATACTTAATTCAAATATCCCACACTCTAGATCCAGCCAGTGCTGAAAAGCCCCACCTGTGAGTGCATGAGACTATGGGGGGGGCAACCTAGTTATAAGCCATATCAGATATTCCTAATTTTTGCATTTTGTTGTTGTTGTTACTGTTATAATTGGCATGTGAGCACAATTTCTTTTTGTCTTGCACATGCCTGGTGTGAAGGGTTTGTTGAGATGTAATTTTGGCTTGGTCCCTTTCTGTTTTCTGTTTGAGTTGTTTGTCTTCCTTATCTCTCTCTGTTGGAGAAGGATGAAAATTGTAATTCATCTACTTCCAGATAGGTTACAGGAAGAGCTAGATGACAGTCATCATTTTGCTAAATGTTCTATGTAAGAATTTCCTTCCATGGGAGTAATGTATTTTCTGTCCAAAGAAATCTCCCAAATTCCAAGAATGGTCTGATCTATCCCCCTCACCACCAGAAGTAGAGAAAGGTGGCTCTTTAGTTCAGGAACTCTAACTAGATTTTTCTTTTTATTTGGTAAACTTACCAGTTGTGTTTTAGAGCTGAAGGGATGCCAAGATTTCTGTTTGTTTCTCTTATTTTCCTGCTTTTGAAGCTTTTATCATGAGATTGTGTCTCTTTCCTTGTTTGTCTGTGATTAGTAAATTTTTTCTGAGTCTTAGTATTTTTGCCCCTTTCCCTTGATCTAAGAGAGGGCAGACATCAGCACAGTGTCATTGCAAGAAGTAAGGTTCTGTGATCTGTCAGACTGGTCAAAGGACCTTAAATTTCCCTGAGGTTCAGTTTATTCTTTGGCCATGATTATAGTCAGGTCTCTATTAAGCAACTGTAGTATGTTTTCAGAATGTTATATTCAAATGCTTGGCACATGATACGTGTTCAAATGGTGAGCATTACTGGGTGGATTAGGTGCCCAGCCATGTGCAATGGACAACCCAACAGAGTGTAGAAGTTCAGGTTGATCATTTTGTGGCCATGAATTGCCATGTGCAGTTTCTTATGCTGCTTTAAAACTCTGTATCAAAATACAGAGCTGGCAGCTATTTGGGAATAAGATGCTACTTCTATGCTCACAGCAGACTGGTCCTGTGACTTGCTTTTCCTCTAGGGGTCTCTCAGGATGGCTCTGTCTGTGGGTTCTCTTGGTTCTTTGTGCTTTGTTTTATTTTTATTTTTATCTTCAAGTCTTTTTATGACGATCATGTGTGGGCATGGACAGAACTGTGATCTGAGGCACAGGGACAGTATCTTCCTGTCCTTAATGTAACTATGATGATACTTCCTGCAGGAACTCCTGAACTTTTAAAACTACATTTCTCTCCAGTATGTTTTGGAGTAGGCAATAAGATTTCCCCTGATGGCTATACTGGGCTGGACATCCCTGGAGACAACACTTGTAACTGTCTTGACTCATCTGAAGCCTGCAGCTCTCCCTTTTTGTCATTCTCATTGTAGTGACAAAAAGATGATTAATACATTGGGCGTGCCTTCCGAGTCAGGCAAAATGATGGGACAGTGGAGAAAGGAGGCCTCTCTGGTACAGTCAGTAGCCTCTATGTGGTACGAAAATCGAAGGCCTATATGAGGAATCAGGTGGCCCTAATAATATTAGATAGGAAACATCACATCTCTTTACATCTAGAGTGAACTGTGTCTGGCCTTTCAGAGTCATATAAAAGCATGAAAGCCAGAGTTGAGTCCATGCACTAGTTGATAGAGCTCACATGATACACACACACATACACACACACACACACACACTCATGCACACACACACACACACACACACACACACACACACTATGGAGCTATGTAATTGTGCCCTGAATGCTGTTATCATATTCTTACTTAGGAGAAGCTAGAATGTGTTAGCTACTCTTCATTTTGACCCCAGAACCTGGGCACTGGAAGGGACTCAATATATTTTGCTGAATTCTGTGCCATATGTGTCTCAAAGGAGTGTTGAATGGACTAGTGCAGAGTTATTCAATATCTGTTGAAAGAATGTAAATGAATGTACAGATTTCCTTTTAAGAATGTCTTAAAGTCAAATGAGCTTAGCTGGCTGTGGTGGAGCATGCCTATGTCCCAGCACTTAGGAGACTGAGACATGGGTATATCACCAGGAGTTCAAGAGCAACCTGAGCTATATAGTGAGTTGAAAGCCAGCTTGCACTGCATAGTGAGACCCTGTCTCAATCCATCCCCACCTCAAAAAAAAAAAAAAAAGAATGAATAGAATGTAGACAAACAACAAGAGGCAACTTCTCAATGGTAAGCAGAAGTAGACTGCAAAAGAGAATTTAGTAAGGCTGTAAGCTCTCTACCTTTTGAAAGAAGAGCTAGTGTGTGTCTTGGGCAGGAGAAAGATGAAATTAACTTTCAAAACTAGTCCTTGAACTCTAAATATTCATTGATGAGAATCTGTAATATTAGAGAATTTCAGAGAGATGGATATTTTCAAAAGATTTATTTTGCTCTGTTATAAGTGGGAAGATGGGTAAGACCTTAAGAATTGAACAAAATTAAGTGAAACAACTCAATCTAAAATACAGCAACTTAATTCAAATCCATAGCTTCAGTTTTTGGGCCTGTTGGGTGCCAGGCTCCTGCATAAGTAGCTTGCTCCTGTGAATCACAATAAAGATAAAGACCTAATGAAAAGAGTCATGAAGACGTCAACCCAGTGTGTTGTGTTATAATGGCCCTATATCAGTGTTGAATCTTACTGAATATCCAATTCAGGAAACCATAGTGTAGGTCAGGAAGTGAACTGGATTAGACACTAAATTGACTGAGTGCTATTGAGGAGGGAGTGTGTGTAAGTATGTGTGTTGCCAGAGACAAAAGAGACTTGGAAAGAACACATGTTTCTGACTCCAAATCTAACACTTGCTGAACTATATACTGAACTATGTTAGCATTGAATTATTCTCAAATAACTATGTGTATGTGTTAGTGTATTTCCTTCTAGTAGCAGACACATCTTCTTCTACTCTTTGGATCTTTCAGGTTTCTCACTCAATGCATTAAGAGCTGGTAGAAGCTATGGGGTGATGGGTTTCATGGAAAAGCTGTGGGAACCAGTGTGCCTTTGATGTAGATACAGTGTCAGCCTCAATAGGCCAGCATCAAGCCACCCTGACATGGAGCTGATGTAACCTCTAGAAATTTCTAGCATTTATGATTTTTTGGATAATAAAAAGTAAAGTGCCAATCCCAGGTGGGTTGTCAACAAAGAACCAGGAGGAGAGTAGCTGCTAAAGTGTATGAGGAATTTGGGAGACGTGTTGGTGGGATTGGCATGTTGAAAGCAGGATGGGATCACCATGTGTACACACATGTGTATAGTCACTAGAGAGTGTCCAAGGACCTATTATGCTTGCTTCAAGAAAGAAGAGAAATGTAGGAAGAAGAAAAGACCTGAACATTCAGTGTTCTGTAGTAGAAAATAACAGGATAGTATTACTCATCTTGGATTTTGTTTCCCTTTCTCAAAAACTTAGAGCATATTTTATGTACCTGTCTGCTGTGGTTTGGATGTGTGTGGCCCAAAGATGATGTATGAAAGCTTTGTCCCTAAGGTGGCAATCTTGGGAGGTGCTATGGACATTTAGGAGGTGAGGCCTAGAAAGCCTCGAGGTCACTGGAAGGCATGTGCTTGAATGGAACTATAGGATCCTGTCCCCCACCCTCCTCTACTCTAGCTTCAGATGGAAGTGGTTGAGGTGGTTACTTGCTTTTCAGTGCCATCATGTTGGGCTACTATCACCAGAGACTCCAACCAATGAGGCTACAGGATCTCAGACTTGACCCTCCACAACTGTGAGCCCAAACAAACTTCCTTTTGCTCCACCTGTAACCTATTTCATATATTTCATTGTAGTGACAAAAAGATGATTAATACATTGAGCAAGCAGGGCCAAGTCAACAATGAGAAAGGAGAGGCAATCAAGTCCCAGTATTGTATGTACACCAGAAATGCCTGCCCCAATCATATGGCCCAAAGCTCATTAAATCAATGTTTAGGCCAGCAGGGCACTGTCCTAAAACCACGGACTTAGTGTACATGCATTCTTGGCATGATGAGCTATTTAAACATTGAGTAGAAACTATAAATTCCAGGGCTGGGAATTTTACCTCAGTGGTATAAATACTTGCCTGGGAAGTGCAAGATTGTGAGTTTGAGTCCGAGTATAAAAAACAAAAACAAAAACAAAAACCCACTGAAAATATAAATTCTAAAGCAGACCAAATGATTTAGGGACCATGCAGTGACTCTCCAAGCAAGTAGAATCCTTAAAAAACCCTGTAACCAAATATTTGACGTTTCTTGTCTTATTAATGCTTTGTGAGCATTCCTCCCCAGAAATCCAGAGTAAGAGGAAATGCAGTGCTGGAGATACCAACTTCCACGTTGCTAAATACAAGGCAGAGGTGGATATGTGAATATCTGCATGTATGTATGAGGGCAGGTCACACAGATGTTGAGAACAAATGTAGAAAAAATTTATAGAATTGATTCTGAAGAGCATTTGATAATGCTGATTTAGCTCCCCTAACTGCCAAATCAAATTGCATTATTCTTGGATTTTTCTAATCATTGCTGAATGTCAGAGAAAGAAGAGATGTAGTCTGGGGCTTAGGTCAGAATTTAGCACTTCATAATTGATCGGGACAAAAGGAAGTTTTTAAAACAAGGCTGCACGTAATGAGACAGAATTTATGAAATGCGCCTTGAATCTATCAGCAGATACTTTTAAGAGATAATTAATCACAGACTCTAGAGAAAAGGGCTGCTGCAGGAGAAGAGGGAGGGAGGGAGGGGTTATAGTTGAGCCTGGTGGAGGGAAGGGGAGAGAGAAAGGCGAGAAAGCCCATGGAGGAGACAAGCTAGGGCTGCATGATCTCATCCCTTTAGTCCTGACTTGCTTCAGTCTCTCCCCTGCTGTCTGGAGGGACTGGAGTTAATTGCTGCATGTTCCAATCTGTTCGGAGCACCACGGCCCCAGTAATTCTTCTAAATCACCGCTTATTTCTCACCACTTCCCTTCTCCAGAACCAGAGGTGGCTCCCTACTGCCTGCTAATTCAAACCCATGCTTCTCTGCCTCACTTGCATGAATTTCCAAACCACAGCCCCCCCCCCCCCGCCCCCAGCCTGTTCAGCTTGAGCACCTGCTGCTCCCAAAGACACCTTTGCTCAGAAGCCCAGAAGTCTCACTGCTCCCCACCAGATCTGGGCTGTTCTGTCTCAGTACCTTTACCATGTGGCTCAACCCTCTCCCCAGTCTTCTTCTCCAGTCCGTGAGGCCTACTGTTGTAGTCAGGGTTTGCAGGGGAAAAGATTTAACACAGGACACCTAATTCATAGGATTATTTCATGATACTCACCAAAAGAGTCAAATGCAAAAGAGTGATTTTCATAGTAAGGACCAGAGTATCCCAAAGAGAACCACAACCACCCTCAGCAACAAGGAGGACTCAAGCTCTTCTTACAATGAGAACACGGAGTTCATATCAGGCAAACAAGTATGAAACACTTTTCCAGGAGGATCAACATCACACCATCTTCCCTTTCTTTTTCTTCTTTGATGTTGGTGGCAATAATCCTCAGGTGGGCCTTCCATGTCCAGCACTACACTGATTCAGTTTAGCTGGGTGTTACAAGTTGCCCATTAGTTAATCCACTAGACCTATGTAAGTGTTACTTCTGTGGAAAAAGAGCCCTTTCTTAGGAACTGTGTGCTGCTCTAACAGAAGACTTGGGACTGGCAATTTGTAAAAAACAGTGTTTTATTTTTCCATACAGTACAGGAGGTTGGAAAGTTTAAGGTTGAGGGTGCATCTGGTAGGGCTTTCTTAGCACATGTGCTCATAGAAGAAAGAAGAGGTGAACTTGTCCTTCCATCTGGAACCCACTGCTGTGATAATGTTTTATTTTTAATTTAAAGAAAAAATAGCAAAACAGAAAAAAGTACAGAATTTCAAAAGAAATTAACACTAAGAAATCACTAGTTGATAAATTACAAATTGTCATCTTAGAAATAGTTGTTCAAGTCCCAAAATTAAAGCATAGAAAGTGGATAATCAAACAATGAGAGTGCTCTAAAAGATATAACTGCATGTATGTTTAAGGTATAAGATAGATAACCACATTACTAAGTTTTTGTTGGATCATTGAACAGAACAGTTTACACTCTCATTGTTTGATTGTCTGCTTTCTAGGATAATGCCATTAACCCTCATGGACCAATCACCTCATAAATGTCCCCTCTCCCAACATTCAATTTAGGGATTCATTCCCAGTGCATGGACTTTGGAAGACACATTCAAACTGTAGCAAGTCTTCTTCCATGAAAACTCCAGTCTTCTCTATGGTCTCCCTTTCTTGAATGCAGCAACATACTAGGAAATACATGCATTCATGTATGAATATAAGTTTATTGTATATTTACTCATATCAAAAGTATGTAGGGCACGATTTACCAATTATAATAAAACCAGTGCAAATCTTCGTTGTAAATATTTTGTAGCCAGTTGATTTTTGCAGAATGCTTTCATGCTGTTTCTCAAAATATTGGGAGTACAGCCATCCTATGATGGTAATTGACAAGTACATATCTTTCTGGCATAAATGTCGGTTGGTATTTTACTGAATAGAGTGAAAGTGGAATGACAAAGACATATGTTATAATCTCACATGTGTATCAGTGAATTGAGAAACCTTTTAACTAAATTGGATAATAGTTTTCAAATAATCAGGGTTGTGTGCATATTATTTATGATGTAATGGTTACAAACATCCTAAAATTTAATCTACATTAATGTTTTCCTTTTCTTTTGAAAGAAATCAACAACAACAACATAAAAACCAGACTCTGGTTTATAGCATTCCTGTGATCGGGAGAGTTCTGCATGGACAGCAGTTTCAAACCATCTCTGTGGCATTACTGAATGTAGACTTGGGATGGGATGGGTAGGCACACAGTCACACTGTGACTGATAAGGCATAAAGAACACCAAATGGACAGATAATACAGACATGTTACAAACACTTTAGAAAGGAAGGAAGAATTCTGAGTACTTAAAACTTTTGGTTTAAGTGCAGTTTAATTGTATGTTTACATAATATGATTTTTAATATCAATGGACAAAATTGAAAAGTTAACAGTTCTCATGGGCCAGTACAGAATATCAATTGTTGCTATCACAGATTGTCTGCCCCTAATGTTTAGCAAACTTAGACACCAGGCGTCATAGGAGCCCCTGCCATCCTTGTCCTCAAGAATTTCATAGTTGGGCAGGATAACAGAGATGTCAGCAGATAATGACAATAAGTTAATGCTGGAGTGGGAATAAAAATAGATTATTAAGATCCTGGAAGCCTAGAGGGAGAAGGGTATTAACTTAAGATGGGAACCAGGAAGAATTTCATCCAAAACTTTGGAACCAAGGTTCCTAAAAGAAAGGTCTTAAGAAGATGCTTCTAGATTGAATTCCTGAGGATGAAGAGGGGTGTGCTAGGTAGAATACCCAGGGATGGACAGACCAGTGAAGGGAGGCTATGTACAAAACCTTGGAACATCAGGTAATTTGGTGTGGCTGGACACAGAGCCTGTGCTGTGGACATTTGGATATTTGGAAAAGCTGAAAGAAGATGGCAATGCCTCCAAAATCATTACTGACCACTTCAAAGTGAAAGTACTCCCTAATTTTTTCCAGTTGCATATTTTCAAATTCAGGAAGGTGTATCTTAAAGTTCACCCACATAATACTGACTGACTTATCTGCAATGTAACCTACCTACAAGGTCAGAGGCAGCAGAACACAGTCACTGACTACGATTTTTTGGATTATTGACGTAGGATCGGTATGCAAGAAAGCACATGAAATCTTCATGGATTACTTCTTTTTAAAAACTATTTTAACTCCTTTGATTTCCTTTGCTCCGGACAATTGAACACAAAACTTCCCAGTATTCAGACCATGAAGGCCCAGAAAGTGAAGACTTTAAAGAATCTTGAGAATAATCTACTGTATTTTGTACCTTCTACAGTCATAAGATTGCCCTGGATTGGGGGCTGGAGTTATTCTCCAGTAGTTCTGACTTTCTGCCCAGACATATGTCCATGAAGCCCGTGATTCTAATGTAATTTTCATGAGCCACATGTCACGCACCCCTGAGAATTCTGCAGCTCTTGGCACCAAGGTGGTACGGAGCATATTTGAAATGACAAAGGACATCACATGGCTTTCAGAATCTTTGGTTGGATTAACACACTGAACTGAGAGCACTTATTGACTGAAAAAGATCAAAACCTCATCAGGAGAGCTTTGGAATTCAAAACTTTTGAACCCAGGACCATAAAGGAAAGATCTTAAGGAATAATTTTGCATGTGTAAGGTCAGTACATTCAGTTAATACTAGAGCACATTGGTTTCCAAACATACGGAAGACATTTTTTTTTTCATCAAAAAGGACTTTTTACTGGGTTTCAAATTTCTGGGTGTTGCCTGACATTTGATATGAAATATCTAATTTTCAAGAATCTTTTAAGCCAAACCGAAAAGCAGATAAAACTGCTTTTTCTTCTGAAATGGGCTGGAAGTGAGGGCTCATCAGGACATGGGATCCGTGGTTACACTGTACTGCATCAGCGAGGCTGGAGAGGCTGAGGACAGAACAGCATTCATATCCATTTGGCAAGAAAGCCTAGGGACTCCCCAGGAGAAAGGATTCTTATCCCCATGGTGCTGGGAGAGAATTCAGACAGAAGAAAGCACTGAACAAATCCAGGAACATGTACCAGTACTGCAGACACTTGGGAGGCAGGGACGGAGGGTCTTTAGTAAGGTCTAGCCTGAGCAACTCAGCATGATTTTGAAAATAAAAAATAAAAAGGGCTGTGGTAGAGACCATGCACAGTCTGCACTTCCCTAAGCTTCTACCTAAGCGTACTGCCACTTATACCAGGCATCACATTGCTCTGCCACTGTCTATTGATAATTTGCTCCACTGGATTTGATAATCATTGCTTATCATGCAACAACTTCCAGCCCCAAATGACACTAGGAAATGATTTAGGTGACACTGGGGGAATCGTTTTTCTCTCCAGGACTCAGTTTGTCTTATCATTAAAATGGGGTGATGGATATCAGGTCCCTTCCAGTGATCATGTCCTACAATTCTCTTTCTGTCCCCCTCTTTCAATATGTTGCAAGAATGCCTAAAACTTCTGAAGGGACTCTAATGTCAGCGGCTTATTAGAAGGCTGAATCTTGACTACCTAGTGCAGAGGCCAGTGGTGGCAAACTTATGGCACACACGCTACAGAGGGCTGCTTGTATCACTAAAAACTCTAGGAGGTTTGCCACCACTGCTCTAGGCCTTCACATACTCTGGCAAGGGAAAAGTAATCTAAAAGAGAGCAGAAATTGATAGTGTTTTTTGAGTTAAACATCTGTAGACTTAATTTTTGAGCAATTTAAATTTAGAGAGAGGTAGAACAGTGTTCCTGCCTGCCTCATGGTATCTCTGCTGAAGTTCCCTAATACCTGCCTCTGACGCTCAGTGTGGCACACTTATTACAACTGATTACAGCCAATAAGACAAAACCAATACCTGATGATTAAGCAGGGTTCGTTTTTACATTAGTGCTCCCTCCCCATGTTGTATACCCTCTGGGTTTTGACAGATATACAATGGCACATGCCCTTTGTAACATCACACAGGATAGTTTCACTGCCCCCAGTGCTCCCTGTGCTCTGCCTGTTCATCACCTCCTTCCTCCCCGCAAACCCTAGAACCCACTGATGTTCTTCCTGGCAGTGTGGAGTTGCCTATTCCAGGATGTTGCATCGTCAGAATCACACAGTACATAGCCTTTTAGATTAGATCACTTCACTTTATGATATGTATTCAAAGCTTCTCCCATTTGTTTGCACAGGTTAGCAGTCATTTGTTTTTATTGCTGAATAATATTCAGTCATCCGGACTGAACCACAGTATATTTATTCACTAACCTACTAAAGGACACCTTGGTTTTCGTCCAGGTTTTGGTAATTATGAATGAAGCTGTTGTAAATATTCACGCTAGAGTTTTTGCATTGACGTAAGTACACAACTCATTTAGGTAAATGCCAAGGAGTGTGACTGCTGAATCATATAGAAAGAATATGTTTAGTTTTGCAAGAAACCACCAAGCTTTCTGCCAATGTGCTTGTATCATTTTACCTTTCTATTGGCCATGCATGAGGGCTTCTGTTGTCTGTGTGTGCCTTTGCCAAAATGTTCTCCCACTGCTGCAGGTCAGAACCCACACCATCTCAGGTGCCCAGAAGGTGTTGGTGAGCCTGGTTTCATTACTCCTCGTCCCCAGCCTCTGCAATGCTATCCTCTCTCTCCCCAGCGCCCTGCATGGGAACCTCAACATTTAAAACATTCACAGTTCCCAAACATGGAAAACTGCTGTTAACTTTTGTGCCTGTTGCATCACTTTCCTGAGACTCTTCATGGAGAATTCCTGCTCGAGTGGCAATATTTAACTCCAACATCACCTCTCCTGACTTCTGAGACATCAAGGTTTTTCCTTCTTCGGGACTTTATTGAACTCCAAGGGCTAGCTGAGTTATACCCTCACCTCACGAGTGGCCATTTATTCATTTATGTATCTATCTTCCTCTCCAATTTCTTCATCTGTGCATCTCTGTGTCCTTCATTGCTAGCCCACATTGAAAAGGCTGCTGAATTAAAGGGGTCTCTGGAGGCAGTAGGGGAAAAGCCAATGTGTTTGGAATGGAACTAACCACTTCAAGCATGCAGAGGCTCTCCACCACGCCTGGCTGAGTGAACCATGCAGAATGGAAGGCAACAGGAGAAACAGGCAGGACACTTGCTGCATCATGTTTTTCCTCACTAGTGATTTTGAAGAGGGAAGAGGCCAAGGTCATTGGTAACCACCACTCTAGTATTCATAGGGGAGGGAACACTGTAAATGTGAGATATGCAATTAGTTAGATGTCTGCAAAAAGACCATAAAAATTACTCATTGTCACTGGAAGGATTTATTCAGACTCATGAAAATTACCCTGAGCAGAGAACGGTTTGCAAAGAATTGTAACAATTCTGCCTGGCTCTCTGTGGGTTCTGCCTGGCCCTCTGGTCCTCTCTTACAGGTGCCTTTGTGGGAGAATGAGCAGGGCTGGGAAAAATCAGGGAGCAGCTCTTGGGGGGCAGTGGCCATGTGTATTCTGGGTCTGTTTTCCTAATTAGCAGTAACATGGCTGTGTTTGGCTGACTTTTTTTTTCACAGAAATGGTCTTTGAAAATTTTTAAAAAATATGTCCATCTTTCTATGGGGATTATTTGGGAGAAATGATCAGAATGTGGTAATGCCTGAGCTGTGGGCACTCAGCCTGGCAGAAGGAACCTGAGACTCCTTGGGTCCCCCACAAGTAGGCTTGGTCATTTCTCACAAACCTCCGAGGTCTGTAGGCTTTCCTAGAAAGGCTCCTTAGCCATCTATTTCATATGGTTCCATGTTATGTGGACTTTCCCCTGATGGAAAGGAGGTGGACATCTCATTTTGTTTGTTGGTAAGGCTGCACATATCTGTGTTTAGTTATTTGTTACTTCAAAAACAACAAATAAAAGGAATAAAAATGATGATACAGAATTTCAAAACAAAATAAGAGATTAACGCTGGTTAATATATTGCATATTGTTATCTTCAAAGTAGTCATTCAGATTACATATTATAGGAATGAAAAAATGATAAAAAATCTGTTCAATTATTTTGACCACAATTTTGTGTGGGGTGACCATGTGTATTCTGGATCTGTTTTCATATTTAATATGATTGTGTTTGGCTACCTTTTTGTTCCCCACAGAAACAGCCTTTGAAAATTTTGACAAAATGTGTCTACCTTCCCATGGGGATTATCTGGGAGAAGTGGTCAGAATGTGGGAATGCCTCAGCTGTGGGCACTCAGCCTGGCAGGAGGAAAGCCTCTGGCTCCCAGTCTTAAGTTCATTCCAGGGCTTCATTCTAGCTATCACACTGGAGCCCTAAAGTTCCAGGCTTTGAACAAAGGAAGGATCGAGGAATGGAAGAGCTGCTGCTTTGATCCTGCCTCTCATCCAGGGCAGTGCTACCACAGACTGTGATGATGAGGGTGCTTAGCCCCTGAGAACTGTGCCTGACCTTTGTTCTGGCGAAGTGCCATCTTTCCTCCATTCCCTGCATTCGCCCCCCTTGAACACTGAGGTCACTCACTCTGGACAAGGCACCTTGTAGGTGGAGGGGGTGGCTATTTCATGGGTTTGCTCCCAAGTACTGGGGAACATCATGTACCTAAATTTACTTGCTTTTACTGTGGAAGAAACAGGTCCGAAGTGGTCAGAGACACAGCAGTCAGCATGGCAGTGACAGAGCTGGGCTTCCACACGCCACTTGACTCACCAGTCATGGCTTTGTGCTAAAGTCCCACGGGAGGCACTTTAAGAATCAGTTCTATATTATTAGAGGATTCACAATTGATCACTGCTGTGTCCCCAGAGGCCCATGTACTGAAGGCTTAGTCTCAGCCGGGAGCCCTTGGGTGGTGGTGGAACCTTTAGGAGGTGGGACCTGTCGGGATGTTTAGGTCCCTGTTAAGGGAACCGTGGGACTGCAGCCTCCTGGTCTGACTCATCTGTATCCTCACCCTCTGTGCTGTAGCATACACTCCCCACCATGGCACACCTCACCATCAGCACAACGCAATGGATTAGCAAGTCAAAATAAAACTTTATTCTGTGTAAGCTGAGTAGGTCAAGTACTTTTTACAATAATGGAAAGCTATTGTAATCACTGATACTGGAAAGGCCTGTTATACACAATACCAGTGGCCTTTCATCTTGTTTTGAAGCTCCTGCTGTGGTGCTTAAATCACTTCTTTCTACCTGCAGAATATACAAGATCAGGTGTAATAACATTATAGTTTGCCTGAAAGTCACCAGAGTAGGACACAAATGGATCCAGATTGCAAAACCACCTCTGCGCATCTTTACCACAATAAATTTGAGTTGTTTAATAGCCATGGTCCTATACATTTTAAAATGAAGATTGAGCTCTTCATCTCAAATTTACTTAGTTCCCTGCTGCAGGAGTTAAAACCAAATTCTTTGGTGAATGAGTGGATCTGGATGCTCATACTGCATTAGACTTAACTGAAGTCTGCTTTGGGGGGTGATGGGTCAGTTCCTATGAACTGGAACAAGAATCATAGAAAGCCAGTGCCCTGAGTGGATCCTAAGGTCTCCTCTCTTCTTTTGTTCTTCCAAATACCACTTTTAACCTTGGGCATATGCTTAAATTCTCTACATTTGAGTTTCGTCATGTAAAAACTAGGTAAAGTCATATCTACTTCACAAAGTTGATGCAAAGATTGATTATATTATGGAGATAAGTACTTAGGACAAAGCAGTCATTTGACAGGACAACAGGGATGAGCTTAGTCTACAAATGACTGATTGGTATAGGAGACCAAATACTGTAACCTTGCCTTTTGGATCACATTCTCTTGCATATGATTCACATTTTTGTTGACACCCAATAGTTGCACCCTATAAGAGAGGTTTGGGATTTGTGAGACCTGTATTTTTTTTTTTTTTTAGCAGAGATGAGCTGAGATAATATGGTTTTTTGCCTTGTGACTAGATGGCAAAAATGCTTTTAATGGAATCTAGAGCAGAAATTAGTTCCAGGTGAGAGTCCCAAAGAGCGAGGAATAGAGCACAGTCTCTTTAGTTCCCAGAGCCACCCGCTGCTTTGGGTTGACTGACCTCTGCAGAGTCCAGTGTCCACAATATGGGGCTGCCAGAATCCTGCTTACAGAGATAGTACAGCTCTTTGGTTTTCTAATATCTTCTGAAATTACTGGGTACGGCAATTAGGGTTGTAATTTAATTGGCTCTGGGATTCATCCCTGGGATTGGAGAAGGGTGTCTGGTGCATCTGGGTGGGTCATGGAGACATGGCCTTGGAGTCTGTGTCTGCTCTCTCTTCTCTTACACACTTGCACTGTCCCCTGCTCTGCTCCTCAGTCACCATGAACTGAACGTCTTTGCTCCACAATGTCCTCTGCCATGTTGTCTCTAACTTGGAGCCAGATGGATGGACTGAAGCTGTGAGCAAACGAACCTCTCCTCCTTTAAATTGTAGGTGTTGAGTATTTTCTCTCAGCAATGATAAAGCTAACTATACACCGGATGTGCTAAGAATTGGTAACCAGTGGTGATGGAGGTGGCTGGTCACCCTGGGTGGGGAGGAAAGCAGTGTTGGGAGTGGTCAGGTTGGGTTGTTAGGTTAGGCTGGGTTCAAAGTCTCTAAGTTCCTTTTTCCTTTCTGGTATAGACTTGTTGAACTTTATAGAATAAATCCTTAACTACCATTACACGTGGTTTAAAAACTGTCTGTAAAGTAGGAAGAATATTGACCATGAAGTTTTTTTAAGAGTCTGGTGTTGAAAGATAGAAACCCATGGATGAATTAAGATTATGCAATAAAGTTGCTCCCAAAGATACACAGCCAAGTGATATTATTGTTCCAAAAACTTAGTATGATGTTTCTGAAACATTAGACACTATTGTGAAACTTCAGTGTTAATGTGATCTTTGAAACAATCTGATGAGATTGGTACTATTACTCTATTACCTCCATTTTATAAAAGAAGAAAATGAGATATAAATGTATTAGTATCTAGGATCACACAGCTGCTAAGTGATGGAACTAGGATTTGAAGTCTGGCTTTGAGTTTGTGTTCTTAAATCCATGCTACGAAAAAAAAAAAAAAAACTGTGCTCTGTTATCCTGGAATTTAAAAAGATTAACGTCTCAGGACTTTAACTTTCAGTCCAATTTAGTGTCTCATGTCTAGGAATTTATCTGAGTCTTATTATCACTTGGGACCATTCTTTCTCATTTTAAAAAGAGAATTGTTTTTAGTGAAAGAGAAAATCATTCTGAACCTTTACCATATGGGTCTAATATTCTGTATTCTATTGTCTATGACACACTGATATGGGAGTGGAGTTAGAAAATAAGCCAAAGAGAATTTAATTTGACTCAGCTATTTTATCTCAAAAATTTTAAAATAGAAATTTAGAAAACTTTTATTTTTAGTTTAATTAAAAAACTTAAAATATTTAATTAAAAATTTAAGATGATCATCTTCAGCTACAGTAGAGTATAAACATGAGTCTGACTCTTACGTCTTAGTGCTTTTAAAATTCAAAGTCAATCTATGATTTTATTTACTGGCTATATGCGGAAATTAAGAATACATTGTGTAATATTTCAGTTTAGTGGAGTTTCAAGTATACAGATACTTCCTCACTCCTGCTGCAGAGAACTGGGAAGGATATCTGTGTTTAGTGCCTAATAATGGAGCCTAGACCTGAGAAATGGTAAGGACCGCCTTGCCTGCAGTGTGGCCTTGCTGGTCCCCTGGCACTGTGCTAATGTGTTACATAACCATGGTGCACTTACAAAACTGACTTCAAGAAAATACTAGTAACTAAACTTCTGATTTTATTCAGATTTCCTAGTAATTGCCTGGATTTTAAAACCCTACCTCTCACTCTGAATAGTCACCCTCCTGACTCTGAACCTAGTCCGTAATCCCAGGGCACCTCACGATTTTAGTTTCTTTTCTATGTTGACTGGTTTTCAGTGCAGGGAATGGGTGCTCTCTCTTATCGGGACCTACATCTCTCCAAAGACCTAAAAACCTAACTCTAAGCTAAACCTCAGGATTCTCTCTTTGATCTTATTCTACCTTCTTGGAGAAATCTCTAAACCAAAAAAAATGGCCCTATGAACTTACAGGTTTGGTTGGTCCACTCAAAGTTTCTACTTATCCTAGGCTCCTGCCATTATCCTTTAGTGGTTCTAGAGGACCATCGCTTCCTACTCACTCCCTACTCCTCAACTTTAGGAGAAATGTTCCTTTCTACTCCACAGAGAAAAACGTAAGTGATCATTTTGGGTGTGGTTGTCTTCATCCTTTTAATCTTCACTCTCAGTCTCTCCATGTCTATCTACAACCATCATGACCATTATTTGTCTACCATTTAAGGACAAGATCTCCATATTTTCATTTAAAATGCATGTGTGGTCCCCTTCTTCATGTGGTCTCTTGCTCTCTAGACTTCTCACCAATAGGCCTGTATGAGTCTTCTGCTCTCTGTTCTGAAGCTGCAACCCTGCTTACTTTTTTTGGTCACATTTGAAATGTACTTGAGTCTCCTAAAACTAAAAAGAGTATATGATTAGTTAACTGATTGTAGCAACTTAAACAAGACATACTCAATTAAACTGGATCAGCATAGTTCTCAGTGTGATTGAAGGGATTCATTGAAGACAGAAGGCCCACCAAGGATCTGATTGTCACCAACCAATAGGCTTGAAGCCTGAATGAAATTAAAGGCAAATGAAGAAGGGTCAGTTTTGTTTCTTTAGAAGAGCTCCAGCCTTCACCTTCACCTTGGATGTTATCTCCTGGCTTCCAGCATGGACCCTTCAGCTTTCCAGCCCTCCAGTCTCTTGATACAGACTTCCACAGGACACTACACTGAGACCCAGGCTTTTTATTGGCTCCTTCAGATCTCCAGTGGACCTTTCTACACCTGACTCCACAGGTAGCAGCTGTAAGCCTATCTTGTAAGTCCTTATATATTTATATGTCTTGTATTAAATCTGTTTCTATAGTAAGCATTGATTGATACAGAAAATACAATCTTTTTTGACATTTTACCCTTCTGTCTACAGATCTTTCACTTCACACACACAATTATTGAAAGGCTAGTTTATATTTTTCCTCTTTTAATGTCACCTGAATCCGGAGTTCATTTTTCTAGTCTTTTATTTACCATTTTGCTTTGATTTGTTTTAGAGAAGAGAAAGATTGTAAAAAAGTAGCAAAACAGGAATTTTACTTACCTACTCGTATAAAAAACTATAGGATGTATGATTAGAAATCTTCACATGTTTTAAAAATCGAGGTTTGTAAGAACAGACACATTCTTTCCAGCTCTATTATCTGTAGCAATATCAGGGTGCATTCATTTGTTAGTGCTACCACGATATAATTACAAAAAGCTGGTCATTTCCAATAAGAGAAATTTATCATTTTACATTCTTTTAAAAAATTTATTTTAAAGAGAAAAAAAACTTTTAAAACACACATAAAAGGAAAACAAAAGGCAAAAGAAACAAATGATAAAAACAAACCCAAAACAATAACAATATAGGCTTTGAAAACAAGATGGTAGGAATTTAACAATGGTTGTTATATTGCATATTGTTATCTTCAAAAGAGTTGCTTAGATTACTGAATACAGACATTCTACATTGATCTAATTGTATGAGTATTAGCTGTTCTTTTCCAAGAACTAATAGAATTAGTGGTATGATCATCTTAGATATCTTATACACACACACATAAGATATGCCTTTTCCCTTGCTTCTTTTCTCATCTATCCCAGTTATTTTTCTGCTTTGAGCGGTTTCCTGTCCTGTTATATTATTTATTGTAGATCTTTGATCTTACACTTCTTATATCATGGAGACAATACGATTTTTACACGTGAGTCTGATTTATTTCACTTATGAGTATGTCTCGTCACATCCAATTACCTATAAAAAGCTTCGATTTGATCCTTCTTTATAACTGAGTAGTATTCCATTGTACAAAAATACTGCATCTGTTTTAGATGCAGAAAAAGCACTTGACAAATTTCAGCACTTATTCTTGATAAAATCAGAATTGATGGTCTTTATTTCAATCTGATAAAAGACACATATGATAAACCAACAACCAACAATGGACAAAAACTGAGTTTCAACCTAACATGATTTTACATTTCTTGAGATGTCTGAAATCAAGCAGTCTGGAGGCAGTGCTTTCCCTGGGACTTTGGGGGTGAAATCTGTCCTTTTCTCTTCCAGTCTTGTGTGTGTGGACTTTTAATGAGGTTGGACAACTCCTGTTGTTTTCTCTATCTGCACATAGCTTCTCTTTAATGTCTCCTTCTTCATCTTTTGTAAGAACATTTTTCATTTAAAGCCCATCTGATTGCCTCTGAATGTGCATGAATTAGTTATATTCACAAAAGAATCATTTCCATATATTGTAAATATTTAGGACATGCACATCTTCTTTAGGGGCTAATTTTCAATCCATTATACAAAGAGTGGGGTAATCAAATGTGGCATTAGATGAACCTCTATATGTAAAAATGAATGTGAATATTAAGTATAATACAGAACTCCAACAGGATTTGGATCCAAATAAGAGAGATCCACACTAGAGAGGAAGAATATATTTAAGAATATTCATTTTGCCAAGATGATAAACTGCCACTAAAACAGTTCATAGTTTGGCAAATTTTTCCCAACTGTTGTTAGTAGATATTTGCTATTGTATTGGATCCTCAGGACTCATTCATCTGATTTTCTCCACTTTGATGACAGTGTTGAGAATTTCCTTGCTTAGTCATTACACTTCTGGTGAGTTCCCCTTCCTGCTACAAAGGTCAAATGTATGATAAAAACCTTCCTTAGACTCAGAGATTGGCTCAGAAATGGGCATATGAGCCAGATTCTCTTAGGATTTCTGAGAGAGGTAGGGAGATTTCCCCTCCAGTCTGAGTCTGACAACAGCTGAGGCTGAAGTCCACACAACTGGGAATAACAAGCCTTCCGACGTCCCTTGAGCTTTTGAGTTACATCATCCTTGAGGAACTGTCTCTTTGTTACATGAGCCCATGAATTTTCTCTTATTGCTGAAGCAAGTTGACACTGGATTTTCCATTACTTTCACCCAAAAGAATCTTGCTTGATATACTGTTCTTTCAAAATAGAATTAAGATATGTTTTAAGAGTACATTTTTACAATTGAATGTTTTTCAGTATAATCATACAGTTGTGGAAAAATCATTACTAATTCCAGTAGATTTTCATGACCTCAGAACAAAGTCATATTCAGTAGCAGTCATTTCTTAGTCTTTTCTTCCCAGAGATCTTAGTGACTAATAATCCAGTTGCTGTCTCCATGAATTTTCCTGTCGAGACACTTCACATAAACAGAATCATACACTATGTTTTTTTTGTGTCCATCTTCTTTTAGTTAGCATGGTGCTCCAACTGTACTTTATGTATCAGGTATCATGCATGAGTACCTCATTCTTGTTTATTGTTGAACAATATCCCACTGAATGGACATTCTAAATTTTTTCAATTGATGGACATTGAAGTTCTTTACATTTTTGGCTATGATCATGCTTTATGAATATTTGTATGTAAGTTCTTTTTGTAGATTATTTTTTGGTACCAGGGATTGAACTCATGACCTTGGGCTTGCCAGGCAGGCACTTATGCTGCTGAGCTAAATCCCCAGCCTGTATATAAGTTCTCATGTGGACACATGTTTCCACTTCTCTTGGGAATGTATCTAGAAGTAGCATTTCCAAGTTATATGGTAAGTCTATTTTAAAGACATGTTAACCATTTTCAAAACTGACTGTACCATTTTACATTCTTCCAGAAATGTGCAAGGGTTCTAGTTTCTTTACATCTCTACCCCACATTTGTATTTGTTATCTCCTTTTGATCAGGGCCAACCTGGAAGGAAGTTTATTAAGTGGTATCTCATTGTGGTTGCGATTGATAGTTCTCTCATAGCTAAATCTGCTGGCCACTTTTGCATGGTTTTTATTTTTTGCCATCTGTAAATCTTCTTTGGAGAAATTTCTATTTAAATATTTTGCTCTTTCAAAAAATTGAATTATTTGATTTTCAAGTTCTTTGTATATTCTGGAAATAAACCTTTCATTAGGCACACTTTCTATCAATGCATATCTGTCTTTTCGTTGTTTTGATGGTGTCCTTCAAATCACAAGTGTGTTTTTTATTGTGAGTTTATTTTTTGTTTGTGCTTTTGGTGTCATCTAACAAATCATACAACGTCTCACTCAAGGTCATGAAGATACTCTTTTCTATTTTAATGCTTAAATCCTTGCATTTGTACCTATGGTTCATACTGAGTTAATTTTCTGGGTGTGTGGTGCAAGAAATGATCCAAATTCATTATTTTGCAGGTGGGTATCTATTTATTGAAGTACCATTTTTGAAAAGACGGTCTTTGTTGAATACATGTAGGTTTCTAATGAACCATAAATAAACTGCCATATATATATATATATATATATATATATATATATATATATGTATATAATTTCTTGATCCTCAGTTTGGCTTCCCACTGGTCTTGTAGTTTGGCACTGTACTGTCTTGATCACTTGTGCTCCAGGTTAAAGTTGGGAAATGTGACAGCCCGCTAACTTTGTTCTTCTAAGACTTTTAGCTGCTGAAGGTTCTTGAAATTTCATAGGAACTTTAGGAATAGTTCATCAGTTTCTGCCAAAAAACAGGATACATTTTGATTGGGATTATGTTGAATCTGTTAGCTCAATATGAAGAATGCTACCTTCCTACCAACTTTCTGATTTATGAACATGAGATTTTTTCCATTAAATTGATTTTGCTTAGTTGCTTTCAATAATGCTTTTTAGTTTAATTGGACAAGTCTGACATATGTTGTGTAGAACATATTCCTTATTATTTTGCCCTTTTATGCTCTTATAAATGGAATTCTTTCCTCAGTTTCATGTGTTGGTTGTTCAGTGCTAACGTGTGGAAATTCAACTGAAATTTTGTATTGAAACCCTGCTGAACCCAGTTCGATGTTCTCATAGTTTTTTGTAGACTCCTTAGGATTCTTCTATAAGCAAGATCATGTGATCTGAAAATTAGGGATATTTTACTGTTTTTAATCTGAATAGATTTTTTTTTGTTGTTTTTTGGCACTGGGGATTGAACTCATGACCTTGTGCTTGCCAGGCAGGCACCTGTACCACTGAATCAAACGTCTGGTCCTTTCTAAATAGATTTTATTAATTGTTCTAACTTTGTTTCTCTAAATAGTATCATTAGTACCACAGTGAATATTATAGTGAGAATAGAAATCTTTGTCTCGTTCTTGATCTGAGAGAGTGTATTTCATCTTTTACTAAGAAGCATAATGTGAGCTTGGGAGTTTTCAGGTGCTCTTTTTGGGCTTAGGAGGTGCCAAATTGTCAACTACTTTAGCATGAAAGTGTTTTGGATTTTGTAGAGTGATTTTTATGCATCTTTTGGCACAGCCATGTGGTTTTTGTCTCTTAATCTATTGATATAATATGACATTAGCATGTTTTTATATCTTTTATAAACCTTATATTCCTAGGATAGATCTAATCCACAATCCTTTTTATTCGTTAGCAGATTAAATTTCTTAGTGTTTTGTCAGTGATTCTTTTTGTTTATATTTATATTGAATATAAAACTATGTTTCTTGTGATAACAGTTTGGACTTGGTAACTGAAAAACATCAATCTCACAGGACAAGTTGGGGTTGGGAAATATTATCTAGTCCTGTAAGCGTTTACTTTGTGAATCAATGATATGACTTTATTTTTAAATATATAATATAAATCACCATTAAAGCTATTTAAGCGTGAAACTTTTAAAGGGAAAGTTTATTTTTATTACTAATTTAATATCTTCATTTGCTATAACTCTATTATGATTTTCTGGAGGTTTTTTGAGTCAGTTTGTTTCTCTCTAGGAATTTTCCTATTTTATTTTATTATTTTGTACTAGTATTGATAATTTGTGTATCCTTATAATATATACTTTTTACTCGTGAAAAAATTCCTATTTCATTACTATTTTTTATGATTTTTCTCTTCTGCATCATTTTATTCTACTTTTATTGGTCAGTTTAGGCAAAGGCTTGTCAATTTTTAAAATAACCTGATTTTATTTATTGTCTCTTATTTTTCTTTCCTGTCTTATTGAAGTTTTTATTCTTTCCTTCCTTCTGTTTGTTTTATATTCAGTTTACTCTTCTTTTTCTAGTTTTTCAAAGTGTAAGTTTAGGAATGATTTGAGATCTTTGTTCTTTTCTAAGATAGGCATTCGTAGCTATGAAATTTTCTCTAAGCATTGTATTAGTTACATTTCTATAGGTTTACAAATTGTGCTGTTTCTGTTCTCTTTAATCTCAAACTATTTTTACATTTCTTTGACTCTGTATTAGTCTAATAGGGTTGCCACAACAATATAACACAGACCAGGTGGCTTAAACCACAGTGTTACAGCTTGCCTCAAGATATTCCCCCCAAAGCCTCATACACTCATAGATGGGGCCTTGGGGAAGTGACTAGATCATTAATATGATACCGGACTGTTCATTGATTAGTTTAACATAGTTCTGGGTGTGAAAAAACTTCCAAGCTCACATTATGCTTCATAGTAAAAGATGAAATACACTCTCTCAGATCAAGAATGAGACAAAGATTCTATTTTTACTATAATATTCCATATTGAAGAGGGGAGACCATCACAGATGTTCCTGGCACCAACCACGCTTGTAGCATGAATAAAAAGAGAAAAAGAAGAAGGTGCACTGAGTGTTGCTTGCCTTGTCATGGACTGTTTCTTTTCTGCCATCCCCTCTGCCATGCTACCCTACCTTGAAACCAGCTGACTATGAACTGAAACCTCTACAAACTGTGAGCTCAAATAAACCTCTCCTTCTATAATAGGTAGATGTCAGGTATTCTGTCCAGCAATGAGGTGGCAACTTAGGTACAGAGAATTTTATTTTCACTCATTTGTTAAGGTTAGAAGTCTAAGATCAAGGTATTGTACTGTCAGGATTGGGTTTTAGGAGGCAACTTTTCTAGACTGGGAGCTATAATAATAGAAAAGTTTTCAGATAAGAGTTTCAAACAAAAGTGCATTTATTGTTGTATACTGTTTTATATTTACTTATGGAATTACCTTTACTTTTGGCCTTTCCCCTATGCTCATGTGGAGAAAGAGAGATTTTTGTCATCTCTTACAAAGACATCAGGCCTATAATTTTGGGGACTTGGCCAAGATCCTTGATTGCCTAGCAAGAAGATAAAATAAGAAACAGAGAAAAATATAGTAATACCTGATGAGTGACTGGGAGGTTGATGCTTCCAGATGGACCAAGAGAGCAACACTGCAAGACAGCCACTATTTATTTGTTGTTTACAGTGATAGGTAGGACTAGCAGAAGACTCAAAGGTCTATGACTCGATGGGACAAGTATACTCTTGGGGTGGAGATGATCTTACCTAAGAAGGATCTTGTCCTGAGTGTGTTTTCAACTTGTTTTAGTTTTAGCCGCAGTGGGCAGGAGAGGATGGCCCATCTCTAAGGAGTTAATGGGAAATTTCAAATGGGTGATACTGATAATTCAAAGCCTCCATTTATTCCTATATGCCATTGTTTTGGAAAACTAAAAGTCACTCTTGACTTACCTGAAGCCTGCTTTTTAAAATAAATATAGTTCATGGCATGGAGACATTCCACTCTTGTGCTGCTTTTATCCTAAGACACAGGTGATAAGATAGGAGTATCGTCTTCATTTGTCAACTTAGGATGCGAACGTTTAAAAACTTAACACAATGAAAACACAAGAAAAAATCTAAATTTCTGTAGCAAACTAATTTCTAGGCAATACCATCCTGTTGCTTATCAGTCTATTGCCTCTTCATCAAGTTATACTCTTTGGATCACTTATTTATAGCCTATTATAGTAATAAACTATCAGTCAATAATGAGAAAATAAAGTATGCGTGAAGAAATTCAAAATTAAGTGCTGCAAAAAGTTTTACAATTCAACAAAAAACGTTTAGCAGCTTTATGTGTGTTTTGGTATTAGAGTGTAGGGATATTGAGTGATTTGTCCAAGGTTTAATAGGGATGACTGGCAAATTTGAAACACGAGAACACTCAAGTGTTCTCCAGGTAGTATGCTCCTCCTTAAACTTTTCTACCATTATTCACACAAGTCCAGACATGCTTTACCTTTTTCCCAGCCCTGTTACTCATTTCACCCACTCCTATCTGTTCCACAAGATTTCTATGTTGACCTGATGTTAATGTTGTTTGTTTTTTGCAAATGTGGGTGGCAGAGGCTAAATACAGACAGATGGACAGTTTCCGAACTCTAAATTACAATGTGTCCACAATATTCAGTAGAAAATGCAGCCCTCTGTGCAATGATGCTGGACCATTGGCTGCTGAAGTCAAAAGAAAATGTGCCGTGGCCTGGCGGGGAGAACCTGGCATCAAAGGAGACTTTTCCTGGAACTTAGAGCATGGAACCACAAATATGCATAAACAGGGAAAAAGAAATCAATGAATGTGTGACCTATGTCTGGGCTTGTGGGAAATGATTGCATTCCCTTTCTTTTGTCTTTTCATAGGTTCTTGGACCACTAATTCCTTTAATCAATAGCAAAGATTTGTGTCAGGTGTCTCAGGGATGCCAATATTTGCTTATTGGGTTAATACCATTTTATCCTCTCACTCTCACAAAAGCTGCTCAGGGACTCTAGGCAGTGGTCACTTCTGGGCTGGCTTTTCCACATGGTCAGAAATTGTGAGAGCAGGCTTTGAGGAAAGCCAGTGGTAACCTCTGTATTACTAGCCTTAATTTATTTGTACAGCATCTCACAACTTATAAAGAACTTTCTCATTCACATTCTGGAAGGCAAAACAGAGGTTACTTCATAGAATTGAAGAGAAATGCTGCAAATTAAGACACAGTCTGACCTCAAAGACAATCAAGCGCAATCATATGAACAGTTTTGAGAATCTTTGAATCAACAGAATTTGATACTATGTCTGTTTAACAGGCAAGATAAGCTAAGGTATAGAGGAGTTAGACAGCAAATCCAAGCTCTTACTTCACTAGTTTCTAGTCTTCTGGCTTCTAGCTTACTGAATTTTTGTTTTACTCCAAAGTCAGTAACACAGTATTTAAGAGAACTTGGGCATACTGCTTACTAACTTTGGCTTTTGCTTCTCTCATCTGTAAAATAGAGATAATAATATTTGTCCTTCCTGGTCCGGGGGGTTATTGTGAAGCTTAAATGAAAAGACGCAGTAGGTTCTTTGACATCTTTATCATTAGCTGAACAACAATTTGTAGCAGCTTATATGTGGCAGGTACTATACAAGGCTCAAGGAGTTGAACAGGAAATTCGGGGCCCCTCTGCTGGGGTGAAGGTTTAAGCTTAGGACTTCGTAGTTTGCAGATGATTATTGGATTAGGAAGAACTGTTGCTGCTGTTATGTAAGAGATTCTGATAAATGTAGCTCAGTAGGACTGACGATGAGCGAGTAGAAAGTGGTGTTTCATTCTTGCCCAAAAGGAGCCTCTGAATGTGCTGCCTGTACTTTTCTCAGGCCTGATGGGAATAGCTAAGCTTCTTTGATGGAAACTCTGGCCCCAATCTACCTCCCCAACGCTCCCATGCTGTGTCCCTCCCTGTTTCATCTCCAGGCTCTTGAACTTGCCATCTGTATGTCTTAATACCATCCTTTCATCTTCTTGACTCTGGCAAAATCCTTAAGCCCAAGTTTCCTGAATATTTTTCTAATCACATCAGACCACAGTGATTTTCTTTCCTCTCAATTTCTTCAACATGTTCCTGCAGTCCCAGTAATCAAGCATTTATTACATTCCAATTTTACTGAGAATTGCCTCTGTGTGTGCCATGTCTTCCTACCAGGGGCCTCAGCCCAGCCTCTCTGCCTCAGGACCTGGTGACCATGTATTGATTCACTGGTTGCTGCTCGAGCCTTTCTTTGTTGTTTCAACATTTTCAGCATGAACTCCTTTTTGCACAAATGAGTGCAGCATTAAAGTGGAAAGTAGAATTTTCTCTGGTAATCCAAAGCTAGGGATCGTTGCAGCACCTCATCCTCAATACTGCTGATTTTGAGAGCTTGGGCCAAGTGATCAGTAGATTTCCTAGGACATGTTTAGCAGAACACACCCTATTTGACTTCTGTTGCATTTTCTCAGCACACTCCACATTATAATCGTATGAGAAGAATTGAAGTGGTATTTGATTACAGGGGAGAGCAAAGATAACAGGGAAATCTCCAGGCTGCCTGATACTGTTATTGATGGATGTTGAATATTTACTGAATGAAGGAATGAATGAGAGCTAGGTAACCATGGGAAAGCATGAACAAGAAAGTGACAGAGACAAACAATCCAAGGGACTCACACCTAGTGCTACAGGGTCTAATACATTTTTTCTGGTTTTCTCTTAAATCACTCAAGACTATTTAAATAGCATCTCAGCAGAAAGTACCTCTCAAGGCCATACGTTAGAAATCATTTCTCATTGCTCTTTCTCTTCCTCCCAGCCTGCTTTCTCTCTCTCTCCCTCCCTTTCTCTCTCCCTTCCACCTGTTCTGTCTCTGTCTCTGTCTGTTTCTCTCTCTCTCTCTCTCTCTCTCTCTCTCTCCTTCCCCCAGTCTGCTTATTTTTCTAATGTCATAGTCTATGTGCCAACACTACCTGGGGTGTGCAGCTCACAGCCTATGTACTGTGTTTCATCTGTAGTTGGGATCTTTTGCATCTATTGCTTGATTTGATCATTGTTTGTCTCTCACTTCTAAACTCTAAGCTTCATTATTAAGGTCCTTTGTTGTTATTGTTGCTGTTCATTGTATTTCTACTATTCGTTTGCTTGCTTGTTTTTTTTATATATATATATAAGGTCTCACTTTGTAGTTTATGCTGGTCTTGAACTGACTGTATACCCCAAATTGGCCTCAAACCAGCAGCAATCCTTGTAACACAGCCTCTTGAATGATGGGGTGATAGATATGCACCACCATGCTTAACTTATCCCTACTGTTTAAACCAGAGTTTGTCACAAAGTAGGTGCTAAATTCAGATTTGGTGGATGGATCGATGAATAGATGAATAGATAGTGGAGTGGAGAAGATCTGAGGCAAATTTCCAGCTCTTTACCTTAACTCCACATCACAATATTTCTGTTTTCTTTGCATTTCTAATCTAAGCAGGATTCTAGTAACATCTCTCATGCATCTATATCATGACAGAAGTTATAAGACATTAATGATCATCTTATGTAAACTCTTTATTTACCTGTGCAGAAACTAGGGCTCTGATAGATCTCCCAAGAAGATCCTGAGCTCATGACAGAGTTGCCCAGAATCTAGACTCTGATGATTAGCTCCAGTGTTCATGCATTCTATACTGTCAGCACCAACAACCCAAGCAATAGAATGTCAAATTTCTCTAAAGTACAAAGTAGAACTATAGTTTGGATCAAATTTTTTTTTTCTATTCAGGTGGTTCCAGTTAATTTTTATGGCCTAGAATTGCTTTCAATCCACTCTGACCATCGATCCCAGACCACACTCAGATTGTTGTTTTAACCTGGACCTAGTAATAATAAACATTGACCTACATATAAAAAAGCTTTAGGGTTTAATCATCTTTATTGGAAGAAATCAGAATACTTATAAATTAACTCTACTGGATGTAACTGTTTAAAAAAACCACTAAAACCCCAGGCATTGTATAAGCAGGTAAACACAGAGCAATCAGCCTTCCAGGCTCTGACTCTGACAACTCATGCCAAGCCCAATAAGTTCCTACATCATCATAGAGGAGCATGGCCTAAGTATGATCAAATCCCTTAAGTCTTTATTCAGGGCTATTATGTGCCTAATATTAGGCTTCAATGGACCTCTAGAAATTAGACTAAAATTTTTACCAGGTGCACAAATCTTTAGGCACAACTATAGTGGTCTTAATGCAGGAAAAAGAGCCAGAGTACAGGAAGGGCTGAATAGGTCAGAGCAGATTTTAAGAAGGAAAATGTAACTCCATTGAACTGGAGGAATAGATAGAATTCATAGAGGAGAAACACATTCAGAATGCAGGCAAAAACAGAAATAAATACAAATTCATCCAGTAAGAGTGGTCTAGGACCTAGATTTCGGATGTATTTTCTGAACAGCCACAGTTTCAGCAGTAAATGTGGAAAGGAGTAGAATATCATGACCAGAAGAGGCATGTTTTGAAAGTGAGAACTGAAAAAGGAATTTAGGAATAATGATATAAAGGGCAAATAATTATGGAAACTTAGCAGAAAATGACATGGGCACTACAAAATGACTATAGAAGAAACTCTGCCCATTCCTTTCTGCCATTGGGGGAACCTCACTAAGCCACATAGGAGTAGAGAAACCCTCTCAGCTATCCTGGAAATCTCAGCCCAAAGGAACTCAGATGCCAAACCCATTCTCTTATACTGTAGGATAGGCAGGCAGCACAAGAAGCACCCAGGACTTGGAAACCAGCTCATGCAGATGAACCCAGGGTAAATCCACTCTAACAAGGGAAAACACTTTGCACACCAACTCCTAATTTATGATTGACTCTGTTATATAATTATAGACTTTGCTTCTGTTGTCTAATATACAAAATCAATAGTTACCACAGTTTGCCAGTTTCTAAATGTGCTTGATGCTAGCATTATTGCTAATTTAATTCCTGTAACTGTGCTATTATGTTTGTTGTAATGAGTTGTTCTCCATTATGTAACAGTATTTGGAAGCTCTGGGGTAACAATCACACCCTAGTCCTACACCAAAAACTTGTAAGTCAAACAGAAAAGAATACTGCACTTTCAACTGGAAGGTAGGATCTTGAAATAGACACAAACAAATAATCTCTTACACACAGAAGATATCCCTGAAGAACAGACTTTTTCCAGAGAGTCCTGGATACTAGTGATATTGCTACCTACCACTGAAACTCACAAGGATCATCACAGAAAGAAAAATAAAAATTTTTTCCCATAGAAAATGTCAAGATATAGGAGCACAATGCAATCTCAGAACTCCATCCCACACAGAATAATTCCAGGTGACATAAACGTTGAAGAAATTGGAAGTCACCCAGCTGAAATTTCTGAAATGATAGCGACTGAAGTAAAGAAACAACTCCATGAGGCTATAGAGTAAATCAGATCAGAAACAATCTCTCAGGTAAAACAAAGAAATGACAACCATAATGAAAAAATTGCTGAGAATATCTAAAGAAGACAAATATGAAATAGAGGAACATAGGAAAATGATGGAAACCTGGGACAAACACTCATGAAACAAATTCAAGAGATATCTAGGAAACTAAAAAGTCCATTGAAAGCAGCCAAAACTGCTCGAACAAAACTAAAAATAAAATTTTGGGTCTTGGAGACAGAATTCCAGTTAGTGATCACAAAAGGAAAGCTCTCTTAAAAATAACAAGGAACCAGAAATAACAGGAAATAATTCAGCATCTGCAAGATTATGCAAAGAAAAAATAATAGAAGACTGATAGTTGTTAATGAAAAAGCAGGAGTCAACCCAACTGACATAAAAAGACTATTTGTAGAAGAAATAGCAGAAAATTTTCAAAACATGAAAGCATTAACTGACTTAAAGATTTATGAGGCATTAGAACTCCAACTAGCCATAACCAAAATAAGTCTACACCCAGACATATACTAATCAAAAGCCCAGAAATTCTGCACAAGAACAGAATATCAAAGGTTGTTAGAGAATAGAAACGGATCACTTATAAAGGAAAACTCATCAGAATGACAGACTTCTCAACACAACCATCAAGTGAAGAAGAGTTTGAAATATTTCAAGTACTGAAAGAAAACAAATTCCAACCCAGATTTAAGTACTCTGTAAAACTATCTTTCAAAATTAATGGAGAAAAAAGATACTTCCAAGACAAAGAAAAAATGAAGAAATTCAAGACCATCAAACCAAACATATGAAGAGTCCTAGAAAATATTCTAGAAAGAGATAAAAATGATCACAATTACAAGAATAACATCAGAAAGAAACAACCAAGCAGTACAAGCACTTAAACAAAGGGGAAAAATAGGGAACCAACAGCAGGATGATAGCATGACAAAGATAAGCCAATATTTATCAATAATAACTATGAATGTAAATGGTCTCAATTCATCAATCAAAAAAAAAGATTGGCAGAGTGAATTAAGAAACAAAATCCAAAAATATGCTGTATACAAGAAACCCATTTAACTCAAAAGGAAATTCATAAACTGGAAGTCCAAGGATGGTGAATCCTTGGAAAACAGAATGAGCACAAATAAATGATCTAATGCTGCAGTTCAAGCTACTAGAAAAAGAAGAGCAAGTGAAGTCCAAAGCTCAAAGAAGGGAAAAAATTATAAAGATCAAAGCAGAAATTAACATACTTGAGACTAAGAAACCAATGCAAAGAATTAATGAGTCAAAGTGATGGGTCTTTGAAAGAATAAATAAAATTGATAAACCTTTAACCAATCTTATCAAGAAGAGGAAAGAAAAATTGAAATTCATACAATAAAGCATGAAGCAGATCTTGTGGAAATTCAGATCACCAATGCTTACTTTGAAAATCTGTACTCTCCTAGGATGGAAAATGTAGAAGAAAATGGGCAGATTCCTAGAAACCTACGAATTACCAAAGCTGGATCAAGAAGATATAAAGAACCTACATAACCAAGTATCAGTTAATGAATTTAAAAATTTAATTAAAAACTTACCAAACAAAGAAAAGTGCAGGTCCTGATGGAGTCACAGCTGAATTTTACAAGAAATTTAGAGAAGATTTGACAACAATACTTCTCAAACTCTTTATTTAAATTAAAAGGGAAACAATTCTCCCTAACACATTTTTGGAGGCAATCATTACTCTGATACTAAAATCACAGAAGGACTCAACCAAAAAACAGAACTGTAGGCCAATCTCCCTAATGAACATAGATGAAAAAATCCTCAGTAAAATACTTGCAAACAAAATGCAGCAAATCATTAAGAAGATTTTACACCACGACAAAGAGGAATTTATTCTAGGAATGCAAAGATGGTTTGACATATGCAAATCAATATATTTAATACACCACATCAACACAGCCAAAGACAAAAGTCACATGACCATCTCAATAGATGCAGAAAAAGCTTCTGATAAAGTCCAACATTAATTCATAAGAAACCTACAGAAAACCAGAATCATCTTTACCACAATCTGATAAAAGCCATCTATGACAAACAGCCAACATCATACTAAATGAATAAAAACTGATGCCTTTCAACTGAAAATCAAGAAGACAAAGATATCCACTATCACCACTCTTATTCAGTAAAGTTCTTAAAACATTAGCCAGAGCAATTAGACAAGAGAGAGAAATAAATAAGTATAGGAAATGAAGAAGTAAAGTTATCATTATTCATAGATGATATGATGCTACACATAGAAGACCCCCAAAACTATACCAAAATACTTCTAAATTTAATAACCAAATTCAGTAGTGTTACTGGATACAAAGTCAACACTCAAAACTCAATAGCATTCCTGTACACAAACAACAAACTCACTGAAAGAGAAACTAGGGAAACAACACCCTTCACAATAACACCCCCCAAAAATGAAATACTTAGGAATCAATCTAACAACGGGAGTAAAAGAGCAATATATTTAAAATTAAAGTACTCTGAAAACAGAAATCAAAGAAGGTATCAGCAAATGGAAAGATATCCTTTGTTCTTGGGTAAGAAGAACCAATATAGTAAAAATGGCTATACTTACAAAACTGTTACACAGATTTAGCACAATCATTATCAAAATACCATTAGTGTGCCTCACAGATCTAGAGAAAACTTTCCTAAAATTCATCCGGAACCAGAAGAAACCCACAATAGCAAAGGCAATCCTAGGCAACAAAGGCAAGGCAGAGGTATCAAATCTCTGACTTGAAGTTATACTATAAAGCCACTGTGATAAAATCAGCACAGTAGTGGCAAAAAAAGAACTGTGGATCAATGGAACAGAACCTAAGATAGAGACACAACTACAAACACATTTGGCCACCTTTTCTTTGACAAAGAGGCCAAACATGTTCACTGGAGGACAGTCTGTTTAACACATAGTGCTGGAAAAACTGACTTGCCATATGCTGAAGACTAAAACTAGACCCATGCCTATCACCATGCACTGAGCTAAAATCACAATCCATGAAAGATCTAAATATTAAAACAGAAACATTATATCTACTGGAAGAGAAAGTAGGTAGAAATCTTGAAAACATATGGGTAGACAGAGAGTTCATGAACAAAAAACATACTGATGGAAAATAATTCAAAGAATCAACAACTGGGATTTCTGCACCTCTTTGTCACAGTGGCTTTATATCTATATCTGGTAATCTGAGCAACTATTTTGAAGGCCAGATTATACAATACAATAGCCATTGTTAATTTCCTATCATCTTGTTTTGAAAGTTTGTGTCATTTTTATTGTGTTTTTTTTTTAAAGACAAATCTCTTTAAAATAAAAAAAAAACATAAAGAAGTGGTCATGGGATGGTATGAAGGGGAAAGAAACAACAGTTGACGGAATTGAGGGCTGAACTAGGGAGAAAAGTTTGACCAAGATGAAAATCACATCTCTGTACCTGGGACGCTCAACCTTGGGGCTCCCTAAATACATACTACGATATGTATTTAGGTACAGCCTATCATTTAAATTATCTGTTTCTAAAGCTTTCCTTGAAGCACCATCCTTGTCACACAAAAGGTTGGACATTGCTTCCTTTGATTTAAATTTAATCCATCCCATGGCCATTTACATTTCTCCATTCTCTATCCAACTGTGAAGGGAAGGGAAGCAATCCTGTACTACTAGATTTCCTAGAGTACTCCTACAGTGGCATTGCTGGCAGGGATCTTTGAAACCACAAACTGCTTTTATTTTTGTGTTCTTTTTTAAGGTACTGCAGATTCATTATACTGAGTATTGGATTCAATTGTAATGTTTTTATGTATGCACATAATACACTTTGATTTCGCCATTACTCATTACTTTCCCATATTTGCACCCTCCACCCTCCTGCTCCCTTTTCTCTTGTCTAGTAGTCTCATTTTTGTGTTCATGTTGGCTTTTTTTTAAACCCTAATTCTACATGCGAGAGAAAGGTGCAAAACTTTTCTAAGACTGACTTATTTCATTTAACATGATGATCTCTAGTTCCATCCATTTTTCTCCAAGTAAAATTATTTTATTCCTCTTTATGACTAAATAGCATGCATTTGTATATACGGCATTTTCTTTAACCAATCATCTGTTGATGCGTACATAAACTGGTTCCATAGCTTGGCTATTAAAAATCATGCCATGATAATGTGAGTTTGTAAGTATTATTGTAGTATGCTGACTTAAATTCCTCTGGTGTAAACTGAGGTCTACCTTTTTCTGCAGAAGGCTTTTTAGGAGTCTTACATAGCACTTGGGACCAAGATTTTCTTACCATCACCTACCCTGTCCTTCCAATTTCATGTTAATTAGGAGTCTTGCTCCAACCTCTCCATCTACCCCCATCAATTCTGTCTTAGTTATTTTCTCAAATACACAACATCTTCAGTTTAAAGGAAAAGAAGTTTAGTTTGAATCATGCCTTTAGTCTACAGATGGGAGGCTCCAAGGCAGGAAGATAGGGGGGAAGGGTGGAGGAAAGCTGCTTGTGTCATGGTGGTTAGGAAGCAGAGAGGGAGAAAGGGGAAGTGGAGGGAGACATGCACCTATAACCAGGCCCCACTTCCTAACAATTAGTCACCTACAGACCTCCATAATTCAATCACCTTCCAAAAGCCCACCCGTGAGCCCATGAGGCTTTTGGTGGAATTCTAGATCCAAACCAGCACAAACTCTAGTGAGACAGCTTTACCAATCTTATTTGGAAATAGTCAAAATATAAACTTTCCTGAAAATTTACTGGGAACAAACAAAGGAGGCATTGACCTGGCCAACTGTCTCTAATGTACCACTGAGAGTTTACAACCTACTGTGTCTGTTTACAGACGCATAATTCTGTATACACACACACACCTGAAGGTAATACTGCATTCTCCTTTTGGCCTTTGACGGGTTCCAGGTGCAGAACAACTCCCTGCCAAAGTGACTGTGGGCATAGCCTTTATAGTATCAAGATTCATATTAATGCATGGTTCCTCAATCATTTTTCCTCATCTTCAGCTCCAAAGTTATCCTCCCTCATGGTGCCTGGACTACACATGCCTGCATCTTGGATTCTATTCCTGTCTTTAATATTTTAATTGCAGGCAAAACCACAAGGAACAGTTTCCTACAGCAAGCTCACTTCAAACATGCACACTCAGCTAATGCCCACCAGGTTAGGCTTTGGGTTTGGGGGAGTACAGATGTGATCACAACGCATTTATATGCCAAAGATTTCTTTCTTCACTTGTCCTTAAGACACTGACTAGAGGAACTCCTGCTTTTATCTCAGGGCAGTTAAGCTACTGTTAAGTAAGTTTCCTTTGGTTTGTCTGAGTGTCTGACTTTCCCCTTCTTTCTGTTCTGGCATCCATTGCTCCATGTTGGTCAGTATGTAATAGGAAGCAGAATGTGCTTGCACATTGGAAACTTAGAAATATGCAACCCATTTAGTGTGGAAACTTGCCTGGGGGCAGAGACCAGGTTTTCCCAGTGACCTGGTGTAAGACATGCCTATGCATAGCAGCTTTAGTCTAAACCTCAACCTGCAGAGTCTGCTTTCTTGGTTAGTGGACATTAGGTATGTCAGAAAGACGGACTCTCTGGCTGTCTTCTACCTACAGAGAAGGTATTTTCAGGCTGTTCCACAATTTTATTTTAGGAATTCAGGGAGAGAAAATTCTTTCTCCTACTTAGAGAACCTTAGTCCTGGAAGAGGTCATATTATTAAAGAGGCAGAGGGTCACAAAGAACCAGTTCTGTGGATCATGCTGGTCTGGTATCTGTGGACCTAACACAGGGAGATGGCTGTTTCTCAATTTACATTTTGCAGGTAGGAATCTGGAATATAGGGTGCCAGTTTATGATACAGGTCCTGGTAGAAGTGCCACACAGCTCTAGGATACACTGTTGTCAGTGTTCCTTTACTTATGGTCTTATGGTGCTACCTCTCCGTGAATACTTATTTGTCACTTAAGGCAAATAAATTATATCACATAGTCTCTTTGGATTGAAAAGACACTTAAGAAGTTACTTGATGTTTATTCTTCCATCTCCAGGTAAGACCACAGTTTACCCAGTGATCATCCTCTTCATGTCCCAAATATATCTAAATCTGATACTTGATAGATCCTGCCAGCCTGGGGCTTAGCTAACTCTAACATGACAGCCACCCAACTGGACACTGCCTCGAGAAACAACTTATTTCTCCAAAAGTAACTTCTGTGTTGTTGTTCTAGTTCCAGAAAACAAACAAACAAACAAACAAACAAAAACCTCCCTCTCCTTTTTTGAGCTTTCACTGAGCCTTCTCCAATCCTAAGACTTCACAGTCACGCAAGCACCCTACCCCCAGACCAACTCCTTAAAAACCATTCCCAAGCTCCCCTTTTTGAGGGATCTTGTACTGTTCTGCAGCCTTCCTGTATCCTCAGTAAAGTTCTATTTATCTTTCTCTTTCTTTATCTCCTTATTGCACAGAACAAAACTAACAATACTGATGTCACTATCCTGGAAAGGTTTATATCACCTGAGTTTGATTTTAAAAGCAAAAGTGGAGGCAGGAGGATCCTTATAAAGTTCAAGGCCAGCCTGGGCTATATAAAGTAAACTCAAGGCCAGCCTGAACTGCATAGAGAGAACTTGTCTCAAAATGACAAAATAAATAAATAAACAAACCCAAAAAGCACATCAGGAATAAAGAGATGATATAAATTTTAAAAGCTCAGTGATTAATTAGGCATTTCTCCAAAGAAGATATATAAATGCTCAATAGAACATTGACGCTCACATCGTTAGCCAATAGAGAATATAAATCAAAAGCAAAAAGATCCATCTTGTACCCACTAGGATGGCTATCATGTCTTGATTACTTTTCTCTCACTGCTGAGGCAAAATACCCAATACCAAAATTAAGAAAGGAAAGATTTATTTAGCTCACAGTTTGTAGAGGTTTCAGTCAATAATCAGCTGTCTCCAATTCAGGATGACATGGCAGAGAGCAAGAATTCAAGGCAGCAGAAGACTGCGATAGCAACAGAACAAAAAAGGAGGGAGAGCAAGCCTCTTTTCCTCCCTTATATTGTAAGCAGTTGTGGTACTAACACCATCTCCTTGCCCACCTCTTGCACAGCCTGAGGATGTTTACAAAGTGAGGATCTAGCCCCCTGCTGAGTCACCTAGTTAAACTTCTAAGCTTCTCTAAGTGACACCATGAACAACATTCTAGAGCAGCAAGGGCATGTCCTCTACACATTAGGATGTACAATTCCTGAGTTAGTTAGTTCAGCTTCTAGACTTCTAAAGTTGATACAATGTATTGACCACAACAATTTTTAAAAAGCTAGAGAACAGTGAACAAGAGAATAGTTGTTGAAGATGTAGAGAGACTGGAACACATGTATTGCTGTAAGTCTTTTCAAATGAAGTAAATGATTAGGAAAATGATTTGGAAATGTCTCAAAATTTAAATATGTTTTTGTCATATAATCCAATAATCTATCCCCAGGTATGCACAGATAAATAAATGTGCATGTTCACACAAAAATATGCATATACATAGATTAAAGTTCAGAGGAGAAAAAAGATGCTCCATGCAACAGGAAATCAGAAAAAAGCAGGGGTAGCTTGCCCCACAGAATGGATAAGAAAGATATGGCATTTTTATACAATGGCAGTCTATTCAGCTATATAGAAGGATAATTTCGAGGCTCTTGTAGGTAAATGAATGCAATTTGTGACCATGTTCATCGGTGAAATGGTTCAGAATCACATGGGTGACCATCAAGTTGCCTTCCTAGTATAAAAAACTGAAGGATTTGGTGGGATCCAAAATGTTCAGCAGATATTGTAGAAGTGAAAGGGAAAGTAACAGCTAAAAAGGGAAGGTGGTAGTCATTGGTAATTTCCTGTTATTTTGTTTTGAAGTCCTATGTTGTTCTCACTATTCTGTTTTATTTGGTTTTATTCTGTTTTGTTTTGTTTGATTTTGTCCTATCTAATGGTATGGCCAACTATTTTTAAGATAATAAGATATATTATAGTAACCATTATTGATTTGCTGTTATCTTGTTTTGAAGACCCATATCACTTTCATTATTTTGTTTTGATTGATTTTATTCTGTTTGTTTGATTTTATTAAGTCTCATGGTATAGGCAGCTACTTTGAATTTAACAAGAGACATTATAGTAGCCATTGTTGATTTTCTATTATCTTGTTTTGAAGTCCTGTACTGTGTTCACTGTTTTGTTTTGATTGGCTATATTCTGTTTTATTATGCTTGGTTTTGTGTTCTTTAAAATAAAAAAATGTACATAAATGTCCATGGCACTATTACTCAAAAAGTGGAAACAACTCAAATGTCCATCAGTGGATAAATAGATTTTTAAGATATACTATACAATGGAATATTATTTGATCACAAAAAGGAATGATATACACTACAGCACACATGAATCTCTCTCAGATAGAATAAAGTTTTCACTTTAGAATAAAGTGATAGAGATACAATAAAGTGCAAAAGTCCACTTATCCCAAAAGTCCACATATTATAAGATTCCATTTATATAAAATGTCCAAAGTAGGCAACTCTACAGAGACAAAAAGTAGATTTGTGGTTGCACAAGGCTGGGTGGAATGGAGGAAAGGAGAAGTAACTGCTAATAAGTAGAGTTTCTCTCTGAAATGATGAAAATGTTCTGGAATTAGTGGCAATGGCTGTACAACTATAAATGTGCTAAAATCAACAGAATTGTGTACTTTAAGAAGATGAAATATATGATCATATCACAATTTTTAAAAAAGTCACATGGATAAAAACATACAACATGAAAAAAACAGGCAATTTAAAGGCACTAATAGATTCATCATAAAATATTTTACTTTTTCAAAAGTGTGAATGAATGTATGCAACTAAATTTATGCATTCTATAGTTCTGCATATAAAACACCTGCATTGTGATTCTCTGAAACTATGGCCCACTCCGAGAGCCATTACCAACAGGACCTTCATATGACTTTTATACAACTTGCCTAGCCCTTTCTCACAGGCAGCACAGATAGCTCTACCCCTGGGCTTTTATGGGCCATTCTGTTTCCACCTGACTGCAAGCCACGCAGGAAACTTCTACTGCATCCTTCTCTGGCAATCATGTGCTGTGAGCTGTTGATGGAGCTAACATCCTAGCCATAGGCGGGGGTGAAATTGGTTCTCTTTGCATCCTCCAAAGATGGCTGGACAAAGGGAGATGCCAGAATAGGGATTCAAGTCTCTGATTCCCTCAAGAAACCACTGATGCTGCTTTGCTGAATGGCATAGAGTATAGGAAACAATTCCGGAAGCAGTGAGGAAGCCTAATGGCTCCTAGGTGGAGTGGTGGACTTAAATTTGACAGCCACTCTTCAGCCAGCATCTTGATCACTTGAACCTCCTTGAACTCAGCCTTTTCTAGAAAGTGGCAGTTCTCTGCCTGCTTGAATTTTGCAATCGCAAAAATTGTTAGAGACCATTTAGCATGGCCTGTTTCAGCCCTTACCTTCTCTTAGATCCAGTCCCTCATTACCACCCACCTTTTAATAGCTCTGAGAGAAGATTAGCCAGGTTTTATGTTAGTTGCCCAGTCCCAAAATGCCTATAATACAAGATGTGATTGAAAATCATAGTGAATGTTTAAATCTTTAAAAATCTATTAAAAGATGCATTTGCCTTGCATAAGTTTTTAAAAGTTAAATTTAAATGTACAGCATCACATCTTGTATATTAAGCTGAAGTCTTCACTCAAATCCCTAGGTCCACTGACTATACTTTCTCCAAAACAGGAATCTGAGTTGCAAAATGTAGCACTACTGATACCCTATTTTTCCCCCATGAGATTCTACATCAGATTTGTTTTCCATCCTTTCATTTGGGTGCTTCATCTTTTGGATTAAAGAGTTAGACTGTACCTTTTCTTACTGGGTCCCCTGATATCAGTCTGTTTCTTGTACTTCCTGCTGATAACCACTTTGATCAATAGGCTTGATGATGCCAGGTGAGGACACAATACAGCCACTGGTCCTGTTTTTACATGTCTCTGTCTGGAAATCATGGTCTACAGGACTAATCTCAGAGCCATGAGAAATGAGCACACAAAAAGAAATTCTCTTCGTCTAAGCCCAGGCTCATCCTAGTCTAAGAAAATCATTTTCTAGTCTTGCTATTTTCAAGTTGTGAGCCAGGAGTCAAGCAGTAAAGATTGGGGGCCAAGCTAGAAGGTTCTAGGCAGAGAGTGAGTAGGAGAAAAGAAAGATAAGAAATGATAAAGGGTGTTTGACTCAAGTGAGAACCGTAGCAGGCAATTTATTGAAGCGTCTGATTATCTTTAGTTACCTTCCTGTTCTTGAGTTTTGTCAAAAACACCTTCTTCAGTTTCCCTTATTTATTTTTTCTTGTTTATTTGTTCAATTTTGGCACAGGTTTCTCTGGCTTGCAATGTTCTCTCCTTGTAAAGAATCTAAGAATAGAGTCCTAATTATGCAAATAGTCTGCATAATTGTGGAAACTTAGGTTAGAAACTTTAATCAATTGTTTAAAGCTATCCTATACTGCCATCCTAAACTGTCATTGAATAAATACTGAAGTGTTGAAGTATTAAGGTGCCCCAGAGTCTTTAAGAACAGGCAAAGGAAACCTGATATATTAGGATAATGATGAGAAGGATAGCAGTATTTCCAAAGATACTGGATGTTTTGGGAAAATAAAGAGCAGTTGTTCTAATTAAAACAAGAATTCACAAAAACCATCAAGATCACCAAATACCTGACTCTTTGCAGCTTCTGCCCTGGACTAACTTCAAACAAGAGTAGACAATCAATGACCCCTGCATGTGTGACATTCACTCAACATCCTCTGGCATCCTCTTCTATTACATATTTAGCAATGTGCTGGATACACAATAAATGCCATGCTCAACCCTGCCCATAAGAGGCTTAAAGCTTCATTAGGGATATGAATAAAATCATTAGCTAATAAAATAAGGCAGCCTTTGTAATTAATTTTTCAAAGGCGTGGTGTAACTCTATTGTAAGAATGCAGTGAGTGTAAAATTCAACTTAGTCTGGAATTTTGGGGAAAGGCTACCAGGACAAGTCTGGACTTGAGATGAAATCTAAAAGTTTTGAGAAAGATTTTAGTAATCCTGAGTGACAGAAAGATAGAAAGAGAAAGGCAGAGCTTTAGGGGAAGTAGTTAGGATACACTGAAATTTGCCCCCCCCAACACAGCGTGTAAGGCTTGAAGAAATGACTTTAGTCATTTTGCCTATAATCAATCTTTCTTTTCACCCCCGTGGTACTGGGGATGGAATGGAAAGGCACTCCAAGTCTTTTTTACTTTTAATTTTAATCCTGCACTTTTGCTCCAACAATCTCCCTCTTGTTTCTGCCCTGCCTCCATGAAGTTCCTCCTAATATCAGAACTCTCTGAAATTTTAAGTTAAGTTTATAACCCTTTTACATGCCACATATGGTTTCTGTTATTTGGTATTACCAAAGTTTATATCATTTCATTTAAACGTTTATCTTCCCAACGGGATGATATGCTCATTAAGGTCAAAACAGGTTCTGATACGTGCTCATAGTCCAGTACAATATGTCAGATTTTAAGTTTTTCACAAGCAATTGTGGTGGATTAAAAACTGGTGGTCAACTTACATATCAGTTGAACTGGGTCAGCATGGTGCTAAGTGTGGATGATCCACCTGAAGAAAGTTGCGAGCATAACAAGGAGATCTGGAGAGGAAGAGTTGCATTGTGGATTCTCCTAAGTGAATGTTGTTGTTTGGAGCTGTTGGTTGTCCTGGAGGAGCTTGTTGTGCTGGCCTCTCTGATGTGAAGTCAGCTGTTATCACTGGAAGAACTTAACACTTTGTTACTGAAAATGACTACTGTTCACTTTGGGAAAGTTTTGGTCTTCACTTTGAGCAATTGCTTCTTGGCTCCAGAGGGAAAGACATACGCTGTTCAATCTCCAGGAAAAGTTATCATACTAGATTCCTGATATGAACCTGGTTGTTCTCATCTTTGGAGGAGCTTGGGACATCGTTGTTGCTGAGGGTAGCTGTCATACTTTTTGTGGGGAGCCCTGTTTCTTATTTTGAGCATCACTTCTTGGCTCCACTGGAGAACCCTAAGCCTGCTAGCACAGATAGATCCTTTACTCTACTGGCACAGGCTTTCTAGCTTTGGGCCTTCCCAGTGCAAATCTGTAAAATAGATTTGCATGGGCCATTGTTATGGGCTGTAGGGTTTTATCTGAACTCATGCAGGTTATTACCACAGGATCCAGGCCCTCGGCTGGATTTTCTATGTCAGTAGTACTGTGGAAAGATTTCTTGCACTTTGTTTCTATTTGATTCCTTGGGTGATCATTATTAAAAATACTATAAGTTGTGTGTCCTGTATGTAATTATTCTCCTTGCAGCCCCTGACTACAATAGCACTTACTAAATGGATCAGGCAGAGTCTGGACATTACCTCTGGCTGTAGCCTTTTGGTTGCTGCTGGGTCATTAGTTCTTATTCTCTATCCCAAGCCTGTATTCAGATTTGAAGCAAGTGGTTAACATACGAAGAAGAGCTGGAGGCAAGTCCCAGCCCTGTTCGGAGGTTGCATCTCTTGTTATTGTTGTATCAACCATTCAATTCTGTTCCTGCCAAGTAGCAAATCACAGGCCCAAGTGTCCAAATCTCAAGTTAGGTAAGGTCAATAAGAAGCACTCCCTGTTTCTCCACCACCTTCTAAGGCATCTTTGTAAAGTTCCCAATGAATGATGAAGAGGGGGTCTGCTCTGCAGACCTCAGGGCTGTGTAGAGTCCCTTGGGCATGATTTACATTGTTCTACCACAGCTGTGTCAATGGTCTTCTTATGTCTTTGCAAATCAAAAAAAATTTTTTAGATGAGAAGGGAACCAGATGCTTCAAATACACTTTATTCCAAATACTGTATAAAAACATCTAGAATACTATGGTAGAATGAAAAATTATTTTCTGGTTTCTATTTCTTTTCTGAATTTGGGATTTAACTTATTTGGCTTTCCTGTGAATCTGACTGTAGATCACTAAGTTATGTAGACCCAGCCACTGGGCATAAACCTAACTCAGTGGAGACAGATGTGTTGCCAGCTCCCAGGGCACAGGGTTTGGGGGAAAACTACTTTTTTTGGGTTCACTGTATACTGCCTATATGTGGTTGGTATTAGCTGCATGCCCTTTGTCCCAAGTCTCAATTTCATCATCAGTAAAATAATAATAATAATAATAATAATAATAATAATATAATGTAAAACTGGGCGGTTGGAGAGATTAAATGAGATCATCTATGAATATGTGTGTACATCAAGTGCTTGATAAATGGAAGCTATTATAATTATTATCATTCAGTGCATTCTGATGCATCATCGCTGCTCAGCCCTGCCCAGGTAATTCTGCCCCGAATAGGGCTTGGGTAGAGCAGAGGAGAAGGGATGGGTCTACATACACAATTGGTGAAGAGGAGTGTGCGTATACTGAGAAAACTGCAGTGCCATCATGTGTCCCACCCCAAGCCAGGATGGAGATGATCTGACAAGGATGAATCATGAACTGGACCCACATGTAAGGCTCATGTCCTAGAAAAACCCTGCTTCTTATTATACCCAGTGGGTTGCTCTTACAAGAAAAGATTTGCCAGTCACACATTTAAGCATCCTCTCCTTGGTTTTCAGAGTCCATGAAAGACCTGGGACCACTCTGAGAGCTTCACATCATCCCCAGTATAGGAGCCAATCATCACCAATGCCAGCTACACCTACTTGAACCTACAAGTAAGTGACTCCATGCCATTCCAGCAGCTCCTGCCTCATGAAGGGGTCCAGGCAATCAGGGGTGGATTGACAGGAAAATTACTAATCCATTCCCAGGGAAGGATTTGGGAGACTGCCAAAAACCTTTCCAAAACCACCTTGTCATTCATCTCCCAGGAAGGCAGTCTACCATCCTAAAACCTCTCCTTAGTGTCTCAGCCTCATAAAATTATACAGACTTCAGAGATGGTGTACATTTTAAGTCAACATTGGTGGTTAGCCTTAGTGTGAAATAGTTCTCAGCAATTTCCATCATTAGAGAAATTAAGAGAGTAATAATTATGGGGTTAAAAAAAAACAGGAAAAAGTGTGGAAGGGACAGGTGGGTAAATAGCACAGCTGGAACTCTGGGTATGGTAGCTTCAAGCGGCCTGGAGAAATTGACTGAAAGGGAGATGGAGAGAACAGGAACAATGTTTCTGACCTCTTCTCAATTCTGCCTCGATGCTGGGAATCATTCTTTTGCCTTGTCTGGAGGTGAAAAGGCAAGCACAGAAACATAAGGCAGGGCCCTATCAAAGAGAGAACACATGTAGCAGGATTAGGCCCATGGACACGAATAACTCAACCAGGCCAGCACTAGTGTTGTCCCTATCTGCTCTGGAGGGACTGATCCCACAGGGGTGAGACATAACCTCACCGCCAAAGCCAAAGTATGTCATGGAGCTTTTAATAACCCTGCCTGGCCCTGTCTCCCCCACAAAGGGGAACAGCTGGCCTCACCCTGCCTGCTTCTCATTGTCACTTTCCCTTCTGTGTGATTGCAGGGCATTGTCTCCCAATGGGTGTCCCCACGCTGAAAAGCGTGCTTTAGGGATGTGAGCAGTAATCATTTTATAACTTGTGTCATGCTATTGTTGCTGGGATTGTTTCTCTACGTGATGGGGACAAAAGGCAGATGGAAGATTCAGTCTAATTAGGGGCCCACCAAACTGCTCACCTGTTGTGCTTTCGGTGCCACCCATGTTTCTCTGGGCCACCCAGCCCCTACTTCACCTCCTGACCTCCACGCAGCACAATCTTGATACCATCTATAAGAACGCAGCCCAGCAGTGCAGGCCAGAGCTGCGCTGGGGACATCTTTCAGTGCTTCTCTGCTCACTTATGGACTCTAAAGTAGTATGCTGGTGACATTTATCTATCAGCAAGCATGAGCCAACTGTTAATTTCCAGGAACTGTGTCGGACAGTTGACATCAGGTTGGCAGTTTGCAGTGGCCACCATGGGGGTGTTTAAAGCTTGGGGAGTAGCAGACACTTTCAAACACTGCACCACAACCCCTATTTCCTCCAGAAATCCTGCTTCTCCCTGTGGCTTCATAAGGTTTCTCCTTCTTTCCTCTCCCACACTTCAGCTTCCCAGGTCATTGATCTTTCTTCAATGCTTTCAACCAGCAGTGATAAGAAAGAAACTAACAAAGCATTCTCTGCTGTTCTAGTCATGGAGAGTGAAGACTGATACTTCTCTGGTAAGATCTATAATTTAACTTGAGGCAAAACCTTAAACCAAGAGAATAACTGGTCTCTTTGTGGCATTCTTAGTAGCTTAGGGTGAAGAGCTCCCTAGAGCACCACTCCCTTGGAATCTTCTCTGTGCTGGGTAGCGGGATCACGTCATCTCCCTGCTTGGGATCATGTCAATGTGCTGGCCGGGAGGCAGCAGTCAGCAAGGTGACCCTCCTCCATACCTTTCCCATAGAAGGCACATTCTTATAACGCATTTCCAAATATATGTGGATTCCTTGATACTCATAGCGTAAGAATTGCTTTAGAATCTTAAACTATTTCTTTGAGATTCAGTTTTCTATTTTCATTGAATTAAGGCCTCCAAGAAGCAGAATCTTGCTATGGAAGTAGGTCTATGTCTTTGTTTTAATCCCTGAAATCTTCTAGCCAGGCATGCAGAATGTATTTGTGCATCTGACTGGAGAAGCCACGAGCCTCTACGAAGAGGCACATAGTTTGACAGAGCAAATCACTTGACTCAAATTCTCAAGCTATCTTTTACTTTTTTTTAACCAACTCTTTAAAACTCTCTGAAGTCTTTTCTGACCTCATTTCAAATTCTCTTTGCTTGGACACAAAGTCCAGACTTCAGCAAAGATCTGTCTAGAAAACTAAAGTGTTGTGTCCACTGTTGCTGTTTCCTTGTTCTCCACCCAACACTTATGACAGCTATAATTAATGATTTATGAGCTGACTTATCTAAGTTATGCCTCTTGTACAAAACTTTAAATTTTGCCTTGTCTTATTTATCAGTATATTCTCAGTGCCTGACCAATAATTATTGCACAGTAGAAACTTGTTAAATAACCTTAAGACCTTTCTCAAGAAACTAGAATTTACTCTTCTGCTCCTATTTTGAGTTAGGACTTTGTTTTTCCTCATAGAGTGTACCAACTTGGACTTTATTCTAGTAAGCCAGAAGACCAGAAGAGAGAGTGGGCTCAAAGTACAAGTTCTCCAAACATTTGTGCTTCTGGCTATGAAGTAATCCTGTTGAGGAATTCAGTTGCTAATCTTGACTCAAGGATCTAAGAGCCCTCTGACCCTTGCTAACATGTTGACATTTTCAGCAACTTACACTGCAGAATTAATGAGGCCATGACCAGAGTAACGCTAAGAAAGAATAGACTCTATCATGTACAATGCTTCTGGGAAGAAACTATATATACACCCTGCACACCCATCTGCATTGCTGGCAAAACAAGGACTAATTCTTCAAGTGTTTACTGGATCAACAAAAACAAATGATCCCTCCTCCTCAGCTCCTAAGCGTGATAACTGTCTTGGGGTTGTGTTGTAATTCTGTTTGCAGGAGTTGAGCTCTTGGCTGGAGAACTGTAACAGGAAAAGGTGCTGTTACGAGCTGACTTCTGTATAGAGAAAAGATGCTGCTGATCGCTCTCAAAAGTGCACATGCAGAGAGGTACTTTCTCAGGCACTGGGCTTGGCTCCTTATCTCACTCTGATAAATTTTCCTGAGAATTATGGATCTATAAGGCCATCACTGGGTTATAGCCTTTATCAAATGCTCCTAGCATTTATGGGACTTTCTTAAATTCTGATGTCACTTTCAAAGGTGTAGATTGTGACATCTGACTGCTCCTCTTCTTAACTTCCCCCTCCCTATTCATAGAGCATATTCAAGTCTGGGTTCAGTCCCTGACATCATCTTTTACTAAACATTTCTTGAAGTCATGCCTGTGGATAATACTTCCCAAGCATGACCTTGGCCTGCTAGGAGTTCTTTGGAGATATCTGTGGTCAAGACCAGGGGTTATTCAAATGTAGCCTCTAAGTGAGCAACACAGCATCACCTGGGAACTCAGCACATCTGCAAATTCTCAGGCCTCGCCATAAACCAATGAATCAGAAACCTTGGTGGGCAAGTTCCAAACCTGTGGTTTAACAAACTCTCTGGATAGTTCTACCCCAGTAGACAGCATGGTCCTGGAAAAGTCTGGGTCTCATGGATTTGCATCCAGAGCTCCAGTGTGGAGATCAGTGCCTCCATAAATTTTGGCCTTGGAAATGTGTTGATCAACTTGTGTCAGGGCAAAAACCAACCTTTCTTGGGTTCTGACCCTTCTCTGCTGAGATATAAATCCTTTCCTCCCCATTCTCATCTTTCCTCCTAATCTCTCACCATACACCAAAGCAGAACTATCTTGGAGAGAAAAAAAAAATCTCCAAGGGCTTGGTGTAAAAGTATGGACTCTCTTCCGGAGCTCTGACAGGTGATTCCCAAATGTAATTGTTACTCAGATTCCCTGCATGCCTGAGAACAGATGGACAGTCTGTAGAGGACTCCCTCCTGGAATTTTGGGAAAACCTATTCGCAGCAGTGGAGGAGGGGTCTGCAAAATGCTTCTGAACAGGTCGGCTGCTAATTCGCAAGGCCTGCCAACCTTCACTGCCCTTAAAAAGGAAAGAACTTGCTGTGTTTTGGTGCTGTCCATTATCACTTGGGAAGAAAAAAAAAAAAAAGCAAAATTCTAAACCTCCTTCCAGCCTCTATGGCCTGTGTCCTCCCAGCTCAGGACAATTGCCAGCTTTAAATTTCATCTATCATTTGAGACCATATGTGGAAATTCTGATCACTGACATTTTTATTTTTATCTCACAGACTGAAAAGCCTTGTCTCTCTTCCAAACTGTCTTATTAAAAAGGCTAGAGTTGACTCCAAGAGCTGCAGGCAGAATGGTGACAAGTGAGAGGGAGGGAAATAGGGAGTGAAGGGGGAAGGGAGGGAGGGCAGAGTTGGGAAGGGCAGAGCTGGTGCCAGTCCCAGTCTGTCTCTAGCTTTCCTAGAGGGTATCCGCATCTCTCATAAAGATGCCACCGCCTCTCCTCCCAAGACCTTCCAAACCCTTTGACTTACACAATCTGCATGTCCTGTCTTCACTAAACACAATTCTGGGCATCAGCCTTTATCAACAGAGTTTGAAACAGCAAGTTACTGGAAGAACATTGTTTTTTTCTGCTTTCAAAATAATGATATTTTTCTGCCTTTGGCATTATATGTTTGACATTGGATGCCCCAACTATTCTCCTGCAGCAGATTTGTACGTTAATATTTATAAAGAGATGATCATTAAGAATTTGTATGAGTTCACTAAGAACTGGCCATGTGGAGCTAACTATATATATATATATATTTTTTTTTTTAAAATGGGTACCAGGCAGTATGGATGCCAAAGCTGTATAGAGTATCTTCGTTTCAAAACAGACATTTAATAGTCTTTGGTGATAGTCATATTTAAACAAACAAAAAAACAACAGAGAAATAAGAGCTGTGTCTGAGTACTACATGGATGTGTATTCACAGTTACAGTCAACTTGGACAAAATCATTTGTTTCCCTCACCACGATGCCCTGCTATGTCTTCTTCAGTGATTTCTATAGAAGGACAGAAGGCCTATTTATCAAATCTGTGTGAGGGTTCAAACATTCTCAAAAGGCAGGAATATTTTGCCAAAAGCTAAAACATAGAATTTTTAACACATACATTTCTGCAACTAATTACCCCAAACAGATAAGGAAGGGTCTAACTTTCTAGCTACCAACTAAAAAAATAAAAATGAAGGAGTGTTCCCATTGACCATCAACCCAGGAATTCAGCTGCCAAGAAAGCCAAACACATTGGGAGTCTATTAATAGAAGTATAAAGAGCAGATCAAAGCAGACTATGGCCCCAATCTACTCTGTACCCATAAGACCACACCTGGGTGCTTGTCTTGTCCTCTTCTGTGAGTGACATTCTGTGACAGACGTTGACAAATTGGATATCCAAAGTGGGAGAACTGGCGTGGAATCTGATTTATCTATGCTGCAAATAGTGAGAAGATTCAAGAGGTAAAAATTATAAGGTAGACTTCAGCACTTTAAAGGGTTTTTCTAAATATCAAATCTGTCCAATAATGGCATAGTTTTTCACAAATTGAACTGCCTTTCCAAAGAACATGCTTTACCTGTAACTAAGAAACATCAGGAGGATTTCTACATATCATGAGAATTCTAAGTCTCCCTAAAACCACTTCCAACTCAAAGGTTCTATATTTGGGCTATTTTCTTTCCAGATCAATAACCTGGACTGGGAATCAGGAGACCTGGATTTCAAACAGGATTTAGTAAAACTACCTGAACAAGTCATTCCTTTCTGGAATGAAAGGTTTTATTTTTCCATTTAGAAAGTAAGAGGAGTAAATTGCATGGTACCTGAAGTCACTCCTAGAAGAAATGTCTTATTTACTATATCTTAAAAATCACAGACTTAAAGAAGTGATCACTAATTAAGTAAGTAGACTTTGTGAGGTGTTACCCTAAAATGTACATATAAAAATAGACTTCAGAAAAAGGAACTCAACTAAGGGGAAATAAGAATGCATGATTATGATAAATGAGACAACTCATCAGTAAGTCAATAGCCTTAAATGGAGATATACCTAATAATAGCATTTCCAAATATATAATGAAAAGCTAATAGAACTTAAAGGAGAAACAGAAAAATCAGTAATGGACAAAACAAGGAAAGTGCACAAAAATTCAGTATATTAAAGATAAACAATACTATCAACCAATTTGAAGTAATTAAAATTTATGTGACACTGTGCTCAGCAACCGAAGAATACACACACATTCAGGGTATATTGAAAATTCACAAAATTAATATGTTTGAACCATAAAAAGCCCAATCCATGAAAGAGGGCTGAAAGCATACAAAGCATTATTTTAAACACAGTAGAATTAAATTAACTAAAGAATTTTTAAAAGGATAATTATAGATATATCATTGATATGAGGAGGGAATCCAGAAATGAATTTGCTCGCAGTAATGGAAATGTGGAGCTGAGCTGTATTTTACTGACTTACAAAGTGGCAGGCAGCACCTTAATTAATCGTGTCCAGATCTTTAACTCCTATGCAGAATACACCCTCCTAAAACTCCTCCAGTTACCACCCCAGTATCCAGTGGTCCCTTGTCGCAAAAGCAAATTTGGTAGTTGCTTGTGTGGTGTGTTCTTAAATGTCCTGTAAAAAACCCCCAATTCCATATATCTTATTCACTGCCTATTATGGGCATTGAGATGAAATTAAGCAGGCAGTTTGCTGACGAATACCATTAATAGATACCTAAACTTCAAAAGACATGTGAACATCAGTCATAAACACTTTTAATATAAACCACTTTATCAGATATAAACAATTCAGATCATTAATCCACCAAGTCTTTTTCTCAAATGAAGATCATAAGAAAAGCTCCATGTGTACAACACAGTTCTCGGTAGAATAAGCCAGGTTCAGTTGCTTCTCTTCATGCCGTGAAGAAGTCCACAGTGGGCAGTGTTTCAGGAGAAATCACGGAGGACAAGGGCATTAGTCAGGATCACTCACAGAGCAGAGCATTGAGATTTTCCTAGGGCCATTGTGGGATACAAGGCGAAGACCATCGGTTCTGGGAAACTTGTTCTTGCTTGTTCCCAGTTGCTGGGAAACTTGGTATAGATCTGATTGGAGTGAAATTGACCCCTACTCTTGTCCACTTCCCCACAGGAGACATCCTGGCAGGCACCCGTGGGAGACGAGGCCATTACCATGTAATGTTCCATGTCATGGACTCATTGGCTCCAAAGAATTATTTTGCTAATGAGCACTGGTATAAGACTTACTTTGTTGGACGCTATACCTTTTTTCCAGGGCCTGTCTAGACATTATTGCTCTCTCTATATACCTACCCTGACCTCTGCACATGACACTGTCCTTTGGGTCTGTGGTGGTGGTATGAGCTTCATAGATTCTGCCCATGGGACACCTGCTGATAACTTGGGAAGGAAGACAATCAGTCAGCTCTTGGTATGATTTAAGGAACCCTTCTTTCAAGGCCATTTCCTTCCTCTAATTCTCCTTTCTACAGTTAAAACCTCATTTATCTGGCTAAGTCTGTCAGTTATATCCTTCTACAGGGTAAAGTTCCATCTTTGAACCCTTTTAAGGAAGGATGAGGCAATTCTTTATCCAGGACTCCTCAATATGCAGGGGGTTCTATCAATGTCTGCTGGATCACACTGCATCATGTTCTATTAAAATGCAAAGTCTCTTAGAAGAGTGCAGTGTTAAACCTTATCAATCAAAAGGATGTGTTATAATAATTAAGAAGAATTTGCTCACAAGAAAAGTGTAGGGTGGAGGAAATGGATACTAAGATTATGGACAATGTTTTGAAGAAATTGTGGAAAGATATGATATAAAGGATGCAACTGCCTCATGATTGGGCCAAAGATGGCTTATGGGTAACCATTAAGGATGATTATGGCCTGCCAATTGGGTCACGCTAACCAAACAGTCACAACTGGCCGAAAGGAGGTGAACATCTCTTGACTCTGAGCTATTATCTTTCCTAAAAATGGGCTCAATTCCAGGACTGAGAACTAGAGATGAGTCAGATTCACTGTCCCAGGGCATTGCAAGTTATGTCCATTACAATTGCCACCTCCTGTCCTTGTTCAGCTAGGTTGTTATTTCTCTTTAGAATACATACGCTCCTGCATTTCTCTACAACTGTTCATTTTTATTTAAGCATACTTGAGCTGATTTCTGTTACTTTTTAACTATAGAAATATAACTGAAATGAAAATGGATTTTGTTGAGGAAAATAAATACTCCTTTCTTTCTTGATTGTGTTTCTAAATTCTCTTCTCTTCTCTTCTCTTCTCTTCTCTTCTCTTCTCTTCTCTTCTCTTCTCTTCTCTTCTCCTCTCCTCTCCTCTCCTCTCCTCTCCTCTCCTCTCCTCTCCTCTCCTCTCCCCTCCCCTCCCCTCTCCTCCCCTCCCCTCTCCTCTCCTTCCCTTCCCTTCCCTTCTCTCTCTGTCTGTCTCTCTCTCTGTCTCTCTCTCTCTCTTTTGAGACATGGTCACACTGTGCAGTTCAGGCTGGCCTCGAACTTGCAAATGATTCTCCTGCCTCAGCCTCCCAAGTGCTGGTATTATAGGGTTGTGCCATACCTGGCTATGTTTCCAATTTCTGAGAGCAAGAACTGGTGATTGAGAGGTGGAATGATCTAAGAAAGTACTCAGGCTTTGAAGTCAAACAAAAATCAGATTAATTCCAGCTCCTTTACTTTTTATGTGCTCTGCCACTTTGAGAATTTTATCTAAGTCCTCCTCCGGGTCTTGGTTTCTTCATCTGCAAAACAGAGTCAGTGATCTTTATGTCATAACTTTGATGGGGCAGAAATGAGCCAGGATTTGCAAATAGCCTGGCATATGGCCAGTGAAAAATACAAGCTAGTTCTATTTCTTCTCCTGTGCTACTTCAGTTTCTCAAAAAAAAAAAAAAATTCACCAGTGTTTCCAAGAGCATTCAGTCTAGATGTTGTAAAGAAATTTCTATCTGATGCTCTTTAAAAATTATTTTTGTTCTTTTTCCTAGTGTGTTGGCATAAGCATTAACTGAGATAATCTGGTACAGACAATAAGCACAACTGGAGCAAAGAAAAAAGTGAATTCCAGTTTAACCTCAGACCAGGCATGCAGTAGTGGGAACTTGTTCAGGTCTTCTATCTGAGATTATTCCTTCATCTGTACAATGAGAAATTTGGCCTAGATTACAGATAATTTTTTACTCAACAGGAGTGCTGTCTGCATTAAGTGTTGTAATTTTTTTAATGTGGGAAAAACCAATCCTTATATTACATGATATTTAGCATTCCTGGTACCTACCTTGTGAATACCAGTAAAACCCCCAGACATTGTGATTCATATGCCTCCACAGATTTTGCTGAAATGAAAATAGCATTTTCCAATTAGGTACCAGCCTGTCAAACAAAAACTAAAACAATTCCAGTGGCCAAGTAAGTTTATGAGATATCAGACTAACCAATTTAAGTGGATTTCTTTAGAGTAGAATTTCTCAGAATCTTTACTGCGTGAGTATTAGGCAATGAATGAATCTGTCTCTCCATTAACCCGTCTCTTGAGATAGAACATCAGTACTGCAGTAAAAACATTTATGTGTTCTCCATAACTTATATTTTCTATACTCAGTGTGAACCACAGGCCAATGCATCTATGCTATGATAGCTTCACAGAGTAGCCATTATCTGAGAGACTAAAATAATACCTTTTTCTTGTTATTAGCGAGTCTAATAAAAGAAAACTAGCTGTCATACATTTAAAAACCTGTCTATTCTGCAGTAGGGAAGAAGAGTCCAGGTGGGAATACCAAATGAGATGCTGCCACTGTAGAAATGCAGAAATACAACCAACAGAAGATGCTTGTTCCCCACACCTCATGTGAATTTTGCAGGCCCATCTCAAGGAGGCAGCCATGGCAGAAAAGTAGAAGTCCTCGCACTGTAGCTACACACATTAATATTCTATGACCAGTGAGTATTAAACTTCTGGTCCTACCTCCCCCATCCCAGTATGGGCTCTGTTTCTGAGACACACAGTTTGAATAAAGAAATCACAGCTTCATTAACAAAGGCTCTCTCAAATGCCTAGAACAGACTTCTTTTGGATGCCACTCCATTCAGACACTAAATGTGTATGTGTCTCAATTCCCAATATGAATGTAACTATTATGTACCACAAATATATACTAATAGAAAAGAGAAACAAGAAAGTAAACAGCATAAAACTTCCTTTTAGTGAGCCTAATCATACAAGACCAAAATGACAAGTCATAATTGTCCCCCAAGAATCATGCTATGAAAATTATTATTTAGTTAGAAATTAAATATCCTAGGAAGAGATTACTTTAGACATACTGGATACCTTTCATACAAAAAAATGAATAAATATGGATGATAAATTTTAATCAGAATCACAGGTATTATGTAAAGGGACTGATGGTAACTTACAGGATATTTGTCTGTAGGTCTATTTTCAAGAGAAAAAAAAATTGTCTACTACTTCAGAAAACAGAAAGAAAACATTCCCCCAACTCCACTGCACGCGTTGGCCTTCTTCTAATTCTCCATTTTTCTTATGCCTGATATTGGCTGACTTGAACGATAAAGGCAAATTTATTTGAGGTCTACTTGAAGGTGTTCCTGCCAATACATTTTGGGGAATTTCAAAGAAACCTCAGGCAATCATGTGCACCACTGCCACTTTCTATAGAGAGAAAGACTGGCCTGTGGTGTGGTTGGGTCAGAGAAGGGCTGTGTTCTCCTGTTCTCTCAGTTTTTTTTCTGCTAAAATCTCTTTGCCTTGTTACTTGATATGGTTTTACTGGATAAGCAATAAACAACGCACTTTTTATTTGCATTATTTTATTTGTACATATTTTCAGTACATTCATTTTATAATCATCTTGGGGAGCTGGTACATGTACATAATACAGAGAGGAGGGAGATGGGAGGGGTACAAGCTTGTTTTGAAAACCTACTGTGCAAGGGCCTCTTGATAGTGGGAATCAATAGAAAATAGGACAGTTAAGGTCTCTGGACTTCCCGAGCTTTCATTCAAGTAAGAGAGACAGACAACAAACAACCAAGGGAAAAAAAAAAGGAAAATAAAATGTTAGGGACAATTCTTATGAAAGAAAAAAAAACGTAATAAATATTAGTGGGTGTGACAGTTAACTGGTTGTGTCAGTTTCAGTAAGAAAGGCCCAACCAAATTGGATCAGCACAGCTCTGAGTGCAGCTGAAGTTCAGCATAGTTCCGTTACTCAACACAGAAGACCCACCCTGGGGTGGCTTGTCGCCTGAATGGTACAAAAGGGAAACGAAGAAGGAAGACTGGCTTCAGTTTCTTCAGAGGGGCTCTAGTCTTTGCTTTGATCTTAGACATCATCTCCTGGCTTCCAGTGCAGATGCTTCATCCTCCAGCACCTCTCTTCAGTCTTTCAATGCAGACTCTTCGGCTTCCTGATACGGACTCACACGAAACTCTACACTGAGCTCCAGGCCTTCCATTGGATCCTCAGATCACCCGTGCATAGACAGTCCTTTTGCATTCTTCCACACCTGACTCTGTGGTAGTCACTGTAAACCAGTATTGTAAACTCTTTTTCTTTCTTTCTTTCTTTCTTTCTTTCTTTCTTTCTTTCTTTCTTTCTTTCTTTCTTTCTTTCTTTCTTTTTTTGTTTTTGTTTTTATTTTGTTCCTGGGATCAAACTCATGACCTTGTGCTTGCCAGGAAGGAACTTAGGCTGCTAAGCTATATCCCCGGCTATAAATTCTTACATATTATACATCTTGGATTAACACTGTGTCTCTAGTAAACACTGACTGATATAGATTTTAGTGCCAAAAGTGGCTATAGAGAAACAGAATTGTAAAGATGAAATTTATTAATGATTTTAATGGTTCCTGGCATTGACTGCTCTAATTTGAGGACTCTTAAGGACACTGTGACCTCTCCTTCTAGTACGGTGGGTAATACTGACGCTCCTGTTGTAAACATTTAAAGGTAATGTGCAGTGTATATTCATTTGATTATCTTAATCCACCACTTATGAAATGCAAGGAGTTTGCAACTCCATATATGAAGCCTTTGAATGTTTTTGGCAGATTGGGAAATATAAAGATGCTGGTGGTTACCTTTAGCATTCCTGTGCAAACTAGTGAAGGAAAACTATGAGCTCAAAATGTCCACAGAAATCTAATGTCTACTAACTGTGAGGCAAAATTATTAAAGGAAAATAAGGAGCTCAAAAGATTCAAATTCCCAGTTCCAGACACACTCTGAAAGTTTAAAAAATTCTCTAAGTGTGTCCTGAAAGAGAATTTCCTCTCCTTCAGTTTCATGACTGAGATTGCAGAAACTCAAGTGCAAGCCAATTATTTATTTGACTGAAATGTAGCATAAATTTAGTCTCCATTTATCAAAAAAAATCTTGATGTTTTGGAGGATCCTATTAAGGCTAAGGATGTTTATTTCCTAGACTCTGATAAGATTATTTTGCTAGAGGAAAAGACTTCACTATCCACGGTGATGGAGGCATCCTACTCCCACGCACTGTGGTGTTGGCCTCTCCTACTATGCTAGAAGTAACTAACTCTGAATTGGCCAAACATGATAATGCTGACACTCATCAGGAGTCTTTGAAACTGGCTTGTAGGAAGAGTTTGGAATGGTTTGGAGATTTTGGCTGAAGAAGCAGTCCTGGAATGCTTTAAGCTATATTTAATAGAGGTTCTAGTCAGAGCCCAAAAGACCAGAATGCTGAGAGAAATATGCTCATAAAAACCAGGCTCAAGAGATTTAAGTTAGGAGCAAGTGCTGCATCGGCTGTTGGATTCTAGAGCATCTGTGTTATGCTGTAGCAGAAAATTTGTCTGCATTTTCTCATGTCAAAATTTTGCCTGAGACTGAAGGTAGTGAACTAATTCATTCTGTGGAAGAAATTTCAAGGCACTCTAATGTTGAGGTGGTGCAATGACTACTATTGAGGGATTTTAGACAGATTTATATTGACAATTTAGAGCAAAGAGCCCAGCAGAGTGATTTAAAATGCTTTGAGTTTGACCAGAAAGGAAGTTCCAGAAAAGTTGCAGCATGCAAAGATGGAATAGAGGAGAAATTGGCCACTGAAAACAATAGCCATAAAAAGCCAGGTATTTCAGAGGAGGAAAGTAGAAAAGATGGCTTGAGAAAAACACAAGGACTAGTAACAGCCTACACATTGCAGCCTCAAAACCATAATGGTAAAAGTCTTTACACTGAGAAAAGAAACCCAGAGTATCATGTTCCAGAATGACAATGACCTAGAGAAGTTTTTCTTCCCGATTGGGTTCATAGTGCTTGGCACTGAACATCTATAGTCAAGAGAGGAAGCCTGGCAACTGCTGCAATTTGTGGCAGACCTTGGTGTCATCCAAATGGTATTGAGTTTAGGTGAATGCCAAATATAAGAGTTGTAGGTTCAGGAAGGCTTCCACTCAGATTTCAAAAGGTTTGGGAGGCGCTAAGCTGGGAGTGTGAAATCAAAGGTTTAATGAAAAGCCCAGAAAGTTGGGAGTCCAGGAACATAGATTATCTGTGGATAGCTGAACGGAGGGAGGAAAGCCAACCTAAGAGAGAAGCTATAGAAGCTAGAACTGTTGGCAGTGCCAGAGAGGCGGAATCACTGAAGCCCACTGGAGCTCACATCTTGCCACAGGTTAATCTAGATGCTGGATGTGGAACTACAAGACTTAAATGTTTTCCTGCTGCATTTTGGACTTGCTTTAGTCCTGTTCTTTTCTATCTTCCCATTTTTAATGGAAATGCATTTCTTATATGATTTCATGCTTGAAATATTTAATTTTCTTTTCATTTTTACATCAGCTAAGAGTTTGGCTTAAATCTCAAAGGAAATGTTGGAGTTGGACTTTTCAACAATACTGAAACTTTTAGGACTTTGACAGCTCTTAGAGATGGGCTTAATGCCTTTTGCATAAAGAGATACAATGAGTCTTTGGAGATTCAAGGGCAGAATGTTCTGGCTTATATCTAGATGTTCCATCAAGGCCTCATGTGGTTACAGGTTGGGCTTTTTGAAGGTAGTTGGAGTTGCGGTATAGGTGTTGGGATTAATGATGTGATGGTAGGATTAAGGATTCCTCACCCTGGGTGTGGGTGGCAACAATTAGTAAGCTTACAAACTGGATGTAATATACAGGGACAGACAGATGGTGGCTGTTTGCAACTGATTTTCTCTTGCTGCTTTGCTGCCTTTTACCTGTCCTTGCATGCCATGGACTGTTTCTTCTCTGTAATGGCCCTCTGCCATGCTTTCTTGATTTTGAGTGAGCTGACTAGAAAATGAAAAACCTCTACAAACTGAACTGAAATATATCTATCCTCCTTTAATTTTAGGTCTTGGGTATTTTGTCTCAGCAACACAAAAAGTAACTAAGACAATGGGCGACAAGGGGTGGTTAGAAGTCAACTGTTTTATTCAGGTAGGTTGAAGTCTCTCCAAGAGGGCAATGGCCACACAGAGACATAAATGAAAAAGAAAGCCATATAAATATTTGGATAAAGGACGTTCTAGGTAAACAGCACACAAGTGTGAAGGACTTAAGCAGAATTGAAGTCAGATGCTCAAAAAGAGCAAGAAGGCCAGGATGGCTTCTACACTGTGAGGCAGGAAGCAGCAGTGCAAGAGCAGGTGAAAGAAGCTTGCTGAGTTTAGCACTCATAGAAGCCTGGAGGTCATGAGATAGCTTAGTTTTTGAACATTTAGAGCAAAAGAACAATACCATCTATTTCATATTTAACAAAATCACTCTAATTGTTGCTTGCAGAATGAAGGTATGAGAGAGTAAGAGTGTAAGAAAAAATAGATGCTATGGGGACATAAATGGGAGCAGACAGATTAGCTTGGAGATAATTTCAGAGTTTCAGGTGAAGATGGTATCTAGGGGACGGCAAGGAAAAAGGTAAGAAGTCACTGGGTAGGGAGAGTGTGTTAAACACTTTGTTTATTCCCTTTATATCTCCCAATCTTTCCACAGTTGTGTTAGGGCTAGGCAACTGGTCACTGAGTGAAACTGGCATCACTTTCAGAGATAGTGCACCCCTTCTTTTTTCTCCTCCCCCATCACAGAAGTTTGGTGCATCATGTGTAACAAAAGATGGTCTAGCATCTCCTAACCCACTGAGCAAACTTTCCTGATGTTAAGCTCTGAGATTTTAAAATGTCCCCTCTGTCATCTAATATTGTTTGCCTTGAAAGAATGTACATTTTAGAGGTGAACCTAATAGAAACTGCAGAAGGTACAAAAGAAAGAGAAAACTGTGAAACTACTCCATATTTTCCTTTCACTAAAACAGTGGGTGAATTATGTTCTCTTTTATACAGATAAAAATGCTAAGAATAACAAAAGCCAAGAGTTTGAGTTTAAGCATCAATTTTCATTTTGATCATTAGTCATCACTGAGAATCTGCTAGGCAGATAACTAGATTGCAGCATTCAAGGGAGTAGTACAGGTTTGGTAATCACCATCACTGAGACTTGGATCAAAGGTTATAGGACTAGACAAAGAATTATCCAGAGAAATACCAGAGAAATGTGTTATTGAATATAGTGAGGGACTAGGGTTTGACTCAGGATGGTCTCTAGTTTACTGGAGGTGCCATAGAAACAATGCAAAACAAATGGGTAATAATGCAAATCAAACCAATGCCTTCCTGTGGTAACCCACAGCTAGTCCAATTGTGATCTGGCTCTTAGGATAAGAGTGCATAGTGGTAACAGGAGTGTTTGAGAAGCAAGGGAGATGCTGTAGAAAGAGTAGTAGGAGCTTGCTTGTGCTTCATACAAGCTGTTCTTGGATGTTCCTCCATTTGCAACATTCTTTGACCTCAACCTACAACCTCTTAGATTGTGTTCTTCAAGCCCCACAATCCCTTCCCTGAAGCCACCTCCTTATTCTCATAGAGGACATCCAATACACCCAAACTACAAAAGAAAAGTTTAAATTAGGGTAAGAAGAACTTTAAAGGTGAAAATGAGGGCAAGGGGTGAAGCTGAGTGATATAACACTCATGTACATGCACAAGAACTTGGGTTTAATCCTTAATGCCAACCTCACCCCCAAAAAGAAACCTGAAACTTGAAGCCAGTTCACATTTGGTTGTCACGAGGACTTACTAGCTGGGCTTTGGTTGCTTTTCTTTCTTTTTTTCTTTTAGGAGCTAGAGAAACAATGGCAGCAAAACTAAAAAGATTGAAATTTTCCAAAAAGTCACCATTCTATAAAAGCAATCAAAGATTAGTAAAAGTGGCCAGAATCCATTTTTCCCAAAACTGAAAATTTAACAAAGACCTGTATCAAGTCCATCACTTTTTTTTAAGGGAAAGCAACCAAACCTCAGCAAGAGCAGCAAGATTTGTATAATTTGCTATAGTCCTTTATCCCTTTTGGCAGCTCAAGAAATCATACAGAGAGCCCCCAGGCTGGAGGAGGAGTGGCAGCCACAAGTGGGACAGAATGAAACTGGAGTTTGCCCTGAAAGATGATATTTAGGTAAGTAGCTGGCAATATCTGGATATTGGATATCTGGGGGTAGGAGAATAAAGAGGTATTGGGCAAAGACAGAGATTGTACACAGGGATGGCCATATAACTTGGTATCATACCAGTGAGTTTTAGTATTCAAAATGAAAACAAACCCTACACTCTAAACAAAAGCTTACTTTACTATTGCAAAAAAAAAAAAAAACTTTCATTTCCAGAATTTGTTAAAGACATCGTTTTTCATGCCACAATCAGGATTTTGCCTAAAGGAGTTAAACATCCAGTGAAATATGTAGGCTGATGCTGCTGGTGTTTCTCATCCTTCACAGTCCAAGAGCCTGTCAAGGGCATAAGCACAGCTCTCCCAGGTGACTCTGGAGATGGTCAGTGACGCTACAGACATTTGAGCCAGAGCACATGTTTTCCTTGTACACCATTTTTAGAAAGGTTTGAAGAACCAATTCCCTCTGAGCAGAAGAAGAACTGAAAACAGAGCATATTACATTCAAAATGGCAGTTTTGATGATTTCAAGCAAGTAGAATTCAATACTTCGATATTTCTTACAAGTAGCAGATAAAGTCAAGTATAAAGGAAAAACACTGCTTTTAGCTCCAACAAGGTTAGACTGCCCTATGAAGAAGTGTCTCACTATATTTCATGAAACACTACTTAACATAATGGGAAAAAAGATTCAAGGAATAAAAGTTAGTGTAGTTTCTTCTTGGAGATCAATAATGTTTACATGGCACTCGAGGTATTCACATTAAAGAGAAGTTTCACATTAAAGAAATTAACTTGGTAAAAGCTAGCATTTACAGCCGTTGGGTGAAAACTTTTTATTCAGCATATCATGAAAAGCTGCTATTCCTCAGAACAGAGTTGAGAATATGGTACCATAGCATCAATACTCATAAAATTACTCTGTCAAAATGCTAGGAAGGCTCTAACCATTTATTCTCGGAAAGTTTTCAACTGTTCATACAGAAAGTTCTACAAGTTATTTCTCTGTGAGCACCAGTAAATGATTAGTGGACTGACACCAGCTCACAACCACGCATTCGTGTAATGCCACAAGGCACAGCCCTGCCTTCTGTTTTCCCTCAGGTAGAGCTCATTGCTTTCCTCTTTTTAGTGCCTGTTTTCAATGCCTGTTTTGTTGCTTCTCATGTCCGAAGGACCAACACTGAACAAAATGTGACCTATGAGTTTTAGTTCAACTCAGAAAAGCCAAAGGAGAGAAACTCAAGCTTGGCCTTTGGAATTTATTTCTTTCACTGTAAGAGAAAGAATCCTCACTGCTTGGAAACTGGGCTAAGCTGCACTGTTGACATTTCAACATTCCTTACATATATATGGTGTTGTATGAAGAGGGCACTGGGACCTTAAAAGAAGAGGCAGGCAGGCAGAAATGTCTTTCAGGACATTTCTATGGCCTAGTCCAGCTCCCTGTCTTCCCAGGTGTCTATACTACCCTTGTGACACCTTTCCAGGTACCTGCCACTTCTAGCCCATTTACCTGTCTGTATAGGTCCACCACCTGACAATTTGGCTTATAATACCTATTGTAGGACTCCTGGATCCATATCACTAATACTAGAAAGGCACTCCAGTTTGTCCCTACCTTTTGGGAATATAATAGTGCCTCGTCCATATACCTAGGAAAATGGAATGTAAAAGTTGATCACTACTCCTCAAAGGGGAAGGCTTGGGGATTTTTCATCCAATTGCCAAGACAGAGACAAACAAATATTGTTAGCAGAGAAATTACTCAGAAATGGCACTACGCAGGGACCAAGGAAGGGTGAATTGGAGAGACAGATGCAAAAAGTTAGCTTTTGTTTCTTGTACTATGAACAACTAATAGGTGAGTACTGATTTAAGATAGGACACATAATAAATATTTTGATATTTAACTAGCTATAAAAATGAGCCACACTAAGGTGACTCTGTTCCTAGAAGAAAGTGGGAAGGGTATGCTGCATTATAGAGACTCCAAAATAGACTGCTAGACACCAGTGTATTGGTAGAGCCCCCTGCTTTAATCTCTACCGACCAGGGCAGATCAGCTGTTTTCACCAGCCAACACAACAGCGAGGAGAGGATGAAAAAAGGAATCTTCAAATCTGTACTCAAAGTGGAATATTCAGATGAAGGAGGAAATATGTTTGGAGGGTATAACTGTCCTCACTTCTTGAATTTTCCCTGAAGAGAACATACCTGCCCTGTCTCCAACAGCTCATTCACTTCTTCCAGAGGCAGGGATAGCTGGTGAATTTGAGATGAGGAATTGAACCTGTGTAACTCATCTTCTTTTTCTTTGGGATACACTTGCATGGAGTGTCTGTGCAGAACTGTTCTGAACATATATGCAGCCCCTTTCTTTGTGGGTGGACTGTGATTATTCAAGGAATAGGTGGGGATGATTGCTTACCAGCATACTTCATTTTAGGAAGACCACTGTTGCCCCCGTTCTAAATCATGTTCCCTAACAACTTTATCAACACTATGAAAACATCTTCTTGTAGGTTGGCATAACTGACACCATCTTAAGCCCTGCATTTAACTAGTGCCCTGTATTTGATCCAGGGTAATGGAAAATTACTCAGGGTATAAGTTCCATGAGAAAAGCAGAATGAGCTGTAACCACAGGAGAAAAATCAACCTTCTCAACAAAAGAAGCAGGATACAGGTGTCAACAAAAAATTAATGTAAGATTCTAGCTTAACTGTTTCCAACAGGATGTCTGTTTGTGGTTCTTCGTTTAAAGGCCTTGTAATTTTCCAGTTCGCAACCACTCAGTGAGACTCTGAAATGGGTTCACGCCAGTGGTTGCTGAGCTTAGCTAATAAAATTCCAAATTTATCAGTTTGGCTACATGGATTCCTATTATTGTTTATGAACCCACTTCAATCTTATTCCATAAGTCTATGTTTTTCCCTGATACTTTGTTTAGCATTCAAGCTGGGAAAAAATGAGTTACAAAGTGACACAATTAAGTTCCCAAGAAAATCATCGGTATTTACTTTGTATCTAATGGAAGCAGAGTTACACAGGACATATCTTGTGGAGTTCTTATGGAATGTAATCAGTACTGATGAAGATACCTGAATTGTGATGCCATATACTAAAGAATTCACAGTGACAATGATGAAAAAGTGATCATAATAGTGATGAAAACTATAAAAGGAAATGTGGACTTTTCATCTTGGTCCTTACAGGAATTCTTTACTTCCCTTTCACGTCCTCCTCTCTTCTACATCAACAGACAGGCGACAGGACAGGCAGATGTTCACTACCCTTCAAAGAGAGGAACCATTTAAGACTTGAGCATCTCTGCTAAGCTCAAATTCTCTTTAATTTTTAGTTATAGGAAACGCAAAATATAGTTTCTAGAAATTATTTTGGTGTCTTATACCAATAACCTTTGGGTCTGTGAGATGGTGAAGCTTTCAAATTGGTCTTGTAGGAATAGTAAATCGGCATCCACCGGAATATTTGTTTGAGTTCCTAAGCATTTCCAAACATTCTTGCTCTGACTATCTGAATCAAAACAAATGCTTCTATATCTTTAAACATTTCCTAGAATGATGACCTTTTCCCTTATTTAGAAAAAGAAATAGTTTGAATTCTAAAGTGATACTCAAATAGTACTTGAAAGAGCAAACATTTTATTTAGAAATTCTTTTCTAATGACTAAAATTGTGAGTAGGGGTAGAAATAAAATTTCCTTCCCCACAAGCATATTTTGAAAAGTAATGAATTAGTACTTATTAAGTGCTTAGCTGAAAAGTGATGTAAAAAATATCAAGCATATTCTCTATTGCTCTATTTCAGTTGTTCACCTGCCACTAATAAAAGCCTGAGCCCCAGGTACAGTCTTTTGTACTCTTGTCTTTAGAAAGAATCACCCACACATTTCCTTTGTCCTGGAGATAAGTCACAATTAATAATTCATCACTATTATTCTATGGCAGACACAGTGCCAAGGAAGCTCTGCCCTGAGCATTGGCAGCTCAGCTCTGCTCTGTCTCGCTCCACTGCCTGTTGTTTGTTTGCAGTGTGGAGCTGTGTCCATGGTGAAGCCTGTGTGCCCTCCCCATGCAGCACCTCCTGGCTGACTCAGATCAGTGATACTGGGAGACCTAACCACCATTTTGCACATAGCTGCCCACCACCAGTGTAATCAGTAGACTGAAGGGGGTAAGGATGAGTCAGTGGTCAGAGGAGAAAGGAGATCTTAAACAGGGCTGGAAGCTAAGGGAACACATTTTTGAAACATCTCTGGCTAATGGCAGCATTACATGGTGCACTTGAGCTGGGACCACTTGGGACTCCTTCCTAGTATGCATTTTTTCCCTCACAGCAGAAACTCAGCTAACAAACTGCTTCAAAGGGTTAAAAATTTGCATTAAGAAACTACAACCTTCCTAGAATTTATAATGCATGGAAAATCTAGGAAATCATCTTGTCTCTGTATTCTAGTTAAATGATTCTGTACTTACACTGCTCTGTCTTTCCTTTGGTCATAAGCATATGTAGTTTTAGTCTGGGATTAATCATGGGATATGTTAAGATGACCTGAAAAGGGAACCAGTCATGAGCTAAAGAAGCTATGTGCTAATCCAGGAATTGAATAGGCAGCCCAGAAATGACTGAGTTAATCTGCCTGTTCATGGCTGCCAGGCTTTGATCAGTGGCCAAATCTTTCTAGGGAGACAATACCGCAAGCTTGTATCCCAAGGGATGTCTGTGATCTGTGTTGCAAGTTGGTGAAATATTCTTTGATGGCACATTTAGAGGCAGAGTAATGTGTTGGATGGTTAATGGGACAATTTAGAATGGTATGATTTCAGGTCACAGCCAAAGGATTTTAAGTTCTATAATACCTGGGAGACTGTTAAATGCAAACTACTCCTTTTTTTTAATAGATAAGAAAAAAGAAGCCAAAAGACAACTTCAAATTGTATGTTTGTTGGTTCCAGAGAGATCATGTGGGGCCTCCCACTACTCAGTGTTGAAGCTCTTAATCATACCCTTTCGTGTTTCAACAAGCTAATTTCTCTACCTATAGCTAACACCTCTCTCATTCTGCAAAGAACTGGTCAACTATCATCTTGAAGATACCCTCTACCATACCTGCAACACCTCTCTCAAAGACCTTCCATCTGTGGATGGGTTTTATGTCTGCTGGCTTTGAGACCAGGTTCCTGCAAATTGTCCGTTTCCAATAGAATTTTATTTTCCTCCATGACACTAGTCTTAATATATGGAAAGACATCAGAAAATTCAAGCGCTAGGACATGTATACAGTTTGAAGGTCTTGCCTTAAATAGAAAGTCAGAAATTAAAAATTATGGTCAAACCGCTAAATCTCAACAGTAAGAGAGAACTCTTATGTAGCTATAATGTTATTAAATCTGAGAGTTTGTAGTGTTGCACTATATTTCCACTCTCAGTAATTTTATGTGTGGTGTATTTTAAGCCCATTCCAATTTTATTGTAGTTTATGTCAATTTAAGGAAAAATTTCTCAGATCAAGATTAACCATACCTGCAACATGGTGTGAAGTCATTCTATTCCTTACCACTATTACACAGATGCTAACTAGTATTACAAGCTCAGGGCTCAGCACCCTGTTCCCTCATAGCAGTCAGTCACAAGGAATGTGGATGAAGGCTGAGGGACATGCTACGCCCCTAACACTGCGTGCCAGGCTTTGTGGTTGGAAGATGCATCATGGCAGAGTAGTTATGAGCACATGCCTGGGACGAGACCAGAGACTGAGTCTTACTGTTGTCACTAGATGCATGACCTTGGAAAAACTGTTGAATACCTCAAGTACCAATTTCACACGATTTCTGGGTTTATCCTGAAAATGAATTAAAATTCTACTCTACATCTGGCCAAAATCAGAGAATCAGGAGGAGAATATGGAAGATATAATCTCAGATCCTTGTAGTGCACAAAGGCCAAGAATCCAAGCGGGGTCAAAAATCATCCAGGCCAGCACTCAGGATGCAGGATCATGCAACAGGCAGAGGTCATAGGTTTTGGGCAAGTATGCAGGAGACAGAAGTAGAAATGACAGGCAGAACATCTAAAATCCTTGAAACTTAGGCAAAGCTACCCAAGGGAGAAAGTCCACATAGACATTTTCTATTGTTTAGTGATTTTCCAAAGATCCAAGATAAGAGATCTACAACCACACATAACACCTGAAATTTATTATTATTTTTCCCCAGGAAACAGATGCTACATGGAGGACATTGCTTTGGTTAAATAGAAGTTTAACAATAAGTTCAACAGTTAAAATTCTATATTCTTTCTGATTTTATATTCAGGTCCATTTCTTTGCAAAAATATGTTCGCATATGGGCCAAATTCTTAATGATAGAACCCAAACTGGAGCTCATTGTCAAAGAACAAAAGCCTTGAGTTAGGTGCAAGTGACTTTTATCCCTTTCTATATATTCTTTGCCACTGAAGACCAAGTATTGGAATGGAATGTTGTGTTAGATATCATCTTGGTTCCTCTTCAGTTTCTACCTCATATTACCAATTCATTTGCAAATATCTGCACTTCATTATGAATAACAAAATTATGTCTTCTCAACTCTGGCCTGACTCCTAATGCCCTCCTACCAAGAACAAGTTGGAACACAAGATCTTAGGTTTTTTAGTAGAGCTTCTGGCCATTCTTGGAAGATTCCAAGATTAAAAAACCAATTGAGATAATCTGGGTTGGTGAGAAAATGCATTTAGTTTTGGGGAAAGTTTAGAACCCTGCAGAGTTGTGGAACTTGAGATCTTCTCTCCAAATTGGTCAGGAACCCCAGACTCCTTCCCATCCAGCCTTTCCCAAATGGCCAGTGCCTGTGCCTATTTTGAGGCTATTTCCTCTTTGCTAATGTCACTGTTGGCCCAATCTGACCACCAGATCCCCAGAATCTCCAAATGATATTGTGAAGATGTTCTAGTCTTTTTTGGTGAGAATTCCTGTTGTTTCCAAGTTACTGTGGAAACTCCTTCCACAAATAAATATTTAGGTAAGAATGAGGAAATAAACTCTTAAAGATCATGTGTATTTTATTTAATGCTGTAACTGTTTAGTTACAACATGGGGTACAATTTAATTGGTAATGGCAAATCCTTTCAGAAGGAGTGCTCTCTCTGATCCTGTGTGCTCCTGTATCATTCACTGTTACCCTTCCCATTCTTCTCTTTTCTACTTTTTATCTTCTGTTCTCTTTGCTCTGCTCTTTTTTTTTCTTACATTTCCTTCCTTCCATTCATCCTGTTGACATCTTTCCCACATCCTTACACCTCTTTTCTCCTCTTCTCTTTTCTCCTGCTTATTTTCCATCTTTACAAGATATAGCATTCAGATAGCCCATAAATCTAGCCAGTTTTGATCCATGCTGGTCTTTGAGACCATGAGTGACAGACGACTGTCCTTTGGCCACCTGTCACAGGTTAGGCTTGTGGCCAACACCCACTTCCTGTGCTTTCTGGAGAGATGCTGGGAGAGCCTCCTGCAAAGTGCACAGATGGTGAGTGATGGTGTCCGGATGCCGACACTTAGGGCGGGTCAAAGTGATGATCACTCAAGTGTAAACTGTGCTAATTGCTGGGGACAAAGGGAGCACAAGACTCCAGGGGAGGACACATAAGGGTGGAGAACCATAGGCAAGGTATGGCTTGTATTGTTCACAGATTGTTGTGGAAGGCCAGGGCCTAAGATTCTAGAGTGCCTTTGTTTTAATTCTCATTTAATTGGTGTAGTGGTTAGGCTTTACATTTCCACTCCAACAGACAAAAATGTCTTTTAATCATCTATAAATTTCTTCTCTATTAAGAGGAGATATTTTTCTTGGAAGGCATGACTGTACTATAGACAGAAAGATGGTAGTCATGTAATACATAAGGACACACACATGTATAGAGACGTGAATGTGTACACACAACATGTATAAATACCTTCATGCATACATTTGGTTGCAAAATAAAGCACAGCAGCAGAAAATCTTATTTAAAAAACACAACTTAGTGATCTATCTGGATCTATCAGATCTATTCAGACCAAGGAGAAATGTTGGCGTCTCACGGAGGGGGCCCTTCACATTCTTCACCCCAGCCACAGTATCATTTTGTTCTTTAAGAATGAGCACTGCTTTATATTTTTCTGATAAATATCTTGCATCTCTTTATGATTTGACTCTCCAATGTGCATCCTTATATATTCCAATTAAATGTTGTACATGCTTTAAAAAACTGATTTTCCTTTTAAACTTCTTTGGTTTCCAGATTCTTTCTCTTTCCCTCTCTTTTCCTTACAATGCATCTATAGCTGATCTTCGGCATTTGACATGTAGTCTAAATTTTGCTGGGCATGCGCTCATGGTACAGCTCGTCGTGCTCCTTTGTGCTCTGTATTTCCTGCAAACTGGCACTCTGAATTTGAGTCTTGACTAGGTAAGATGTGATTCCTTGAGCAAGACCACAGGGATTGTGTACTCCTTCCTCAAAGTGTTATATCTAGTTTTAATTCTTTTAAAATTGTTGTTAGTAACTATAAATGATCAATGTCTAGCTTTATTAATTGATTGGAAATTGGTGACATCTTAATCTATTACATGATGAACATCCTTTGATCAAAAGGCTTGAGACAGGAAAGGTTTTGGATTTTGTTATATTTGCATATACATAGTGACATATCTTGAAGATAGAAATCAAATATAAATGTGAAATTCATTTGTCTTAAATACATTTTGCATATATATTCCAAAGGTAATTTTATAGAATATTTTCATTGTATCTTTTTTTTTTTTTTTAAATTTCAGCAAGTCACATGAGGTCAAAAATAGAATCTTCCATTTGTGGTACCCATATTGATGCTCAAAAAGTCTTGAATTTGAGGATTTTTCAGATTGTGTATTTTTAGACTAGGATGCTCAAATTATGCTTCATCTAATTGATAAACTGGTAGTATAAGGAAACAGAAGAATCATTACTTTATCCAATATTTTCTTTCTCAGTGATACCATTCATATAAGAGAGACATGATAAATGTTTGAATCTTATCTTCCAGTAACCAAATTTCCAAGAAAATGAATTGGTACACTGTTATTCTTGTAGCTGACCAATTGTTAATATTACTATGTATCTGGTAGTTTAGAAATATTTGGCAAATTTTGAGACATTGTAATTCTTTTATTTATTGAATTCAGTGTCTTCTGTTGGGAAATGGGAGCTTTTAAAGTTGGATTTGGGGTCCATTTGACAAAGCTTTCATGATAATCTTTCATAGCTTTCCTGCTTTCTGGTAAGGCAGGGTCTTACAGGCTCATCTTGCATATTTCCTTGAGAATTCCTATTTCTGTTTGTTTTAAAAAAGATAATGAGAAGAACCAAAATGGTGAAGTAGCAATAGATGGAAAAATACAGCCTCTTAGGAAAATGATATTCAAACACCTGGAAAAAATAGCAACCTGATATACACAGAGAGAGGAAAGAAGAAGAAGTAGATCTTCCAGAACATGCAGGGAACTGACAGAAAAATTAGATGCTACAGATAATCCGGAGAAATGGACTATAATGCAGACAAAACAGTGAAGCAGTCTGGAAGCTCAACCTGGCTTTTTGGGAGAAGAACCTGTCTTTGTAAACACTACATAAGCTCCCGGGGTCAGGAGCTTCAGGTACAAACAAAACAGTAGGCCTGCTCTACTAGCCCCAAGAAAAGCTCATGGTTATTGTAAGCTACAAGAATAGTACCCTGGCTACTTTTTTTTCATTGTTGAGACAAAATACCTAACACCCAAAGTGAAGCAAAGGAAAGGTTTATTTAGCTTACAGTGTTTTGGAGGTTTTCATACTCAGCTGGCTTCAAGGCAGTGTGGTATGGCTGAAGGGCAGCCATTCATGATGGCTTCAAAGGCAAAAGGGGAAAAAAAGAGAAAAAGCATGGTTCCTTCCCTCCCTTGTATTGTATGCTGGCACCCCGCCCTTGGGTGGGTGCAGCACTCACACTACCACCCGCAGAGCTAGACAACAAACTGATCAGGAACAACATTAGACTCAGCAGCCTCCATGACTGCATGAAGCTTGTTAAGTTAAACAAGCAATTACAAACAGTGTAGGGTTTTACTTTGAATGTGGCTCCTTCCACAAGATAGGCAACAATCAGAGAAGGAATCCTGTGCAGTACCTGCTATATTGCCAAAGTGTTCAATCAGGCACCATTTTGGAAAGGGGTTGACCTTTTAATACTGAGGCTTGGAACATCTGAAAAACAACTTCAGCTGAGGGTTCCAAGTCATCCTTCTGTAGGGACTGAGTGAGAGACAGCCACAAGGAATAAAAATGGACATGTAATGAGCTTGACATTGACATCCTGAGAAGTTTATGCTCAATCCAGGAAGGAGGTAGGGCTCTACGCTTCATGGTAAAAAGCCAGACCTGGCAAGTGTGGCCTTCAGAACCGGCTGGGTCTGAAAGTGCTGTCATTAAGTACAGAAGTCCCGTTGAGCCTGTGCTCTGATATCTACAACCAGCATAAACCAGAGATCTGATTGCTTTCAGCATCCACCAACAAGGGCGAGGACACACCTCAGCTTAGATGATTGCCACAGGCTGGGGTGAATGTATAGTGGGGACTTTGAAACAGGAGGGAACTTCACAAACCCACAATCTATAAAGCTAGCTGGGAAAACTGTGACTTATTGGATTCTAATACTGCAGATTCTGGAAAGAAACTATTCATTCAAAAATACAGAAAAAAATTTTTTTTGAACTTTTAAAAAATTGTTTAAGCATAGGGCATTCCATCTCTCTTTTTTATCCCCTTTATCCATCTTTTCATTTTTAATATTCCTCTTTTTTCTTGTTTGCTATTTTCTATTATCCATATATAATTCTAGTAATTTACTTTTACTCCTTAATAAAATCCTTTATTTTACTTTTCTCATCTTCAATTGTTTAATTTTTCAAAATTTTCTCTTTCATTCCCCCATTCCCCAACTCCTCTGTCTTTACTTGTGTAATCATTGTTTCATCAATCTTTAGATCATTAAATTTATGTTGTTACCATTGGATTCTTTTCTATTGTTAGTGGAAGGATAGTTGCTGCATTTAGTAGCTATTTATTATATATCAGTATTTAATTTGTCTGTTTTTATACTACACTTACAGATCTCTTTTCTATAGATAAGGGTGGTACATTTTGCTTCTTATGTATGTCAATATACGGTTTGTCTTTGATGCCATTATTGCTGTCTGATGCCATTATTACCTGCTATTGCCAGGATGGGATAATTGTTGCTATTAATAGACTTTATCTGTATGGCAATATGTGGATTACATCTGTGCCATTAACAATACTGTGGCCCATTCCAGGAGAACTGGGTACTAGGCCAATCTCATTGCACTGTCCCCTCTCAAATTAATGGAGGTGGTTGGATCTTCGGACATAGGCATTGGTCTATAGTTAGTCATACCCAAAGCTCATTACTGAAAAACAGACACTAACTAAAAAGCTCTCCATCCTAGCAAGGAAGATTTTCCACTATAAATACCCACAAACCTCAGCAGTAACCTAAAACTAAACTAACATAAACTAAGCTAAACTAAACTAAACTAAATTAAACTAAACTAGATAAGAGAAACATGACAAGGTGAGGCAACGAATGCCTCTGAAAATTCTCAACTCTCTCAAAGCTGATCCATGGGGTGTCAAAGGGAGGGAAATCGAAAGCCATACAGCCAGACTATTCAAAAGGATAACACAAAATTATTTTAAAAAATCATTGCTGTGCTCAAAGAAGATATAACTAATAATTAATGCACTTAATAAACTGATCAACCAAATTAGTTAAACAAATGATACAAAATATGAATGATCAATTTAGCAAAGAATAGGAATCCACAAAAAGACACTAAACAGAAATCCAATACATTAATAATTCTATTAAAACTATGGGTGGGGGCTGGGGATTTAGCTCAGTGGCATAAGCGCCTGCCCTGCAAGCAGGCAGTCATGAGTTCGATCCCCGGTGCCGATAAAAAGGAAAAACACAAAAAACAAAACAAAACAAAAAAACCCAACTATGGGTGGCAGAAGCAACTATTGAAGTCAGAACTAGAAGATATGGTTGATGCCAGTGTCCAATTATTCAGCAATATCTTGGGAATAGCAAGACATGAAAATTCAAAGGATGGAAAAACGTATTCCATACAACAAGAACCTTAAAACATGTGGGAGTACCTACTCTATTTTCACAGATAGACCACAAATAGATCAACTAGAAAAAATTGACAAAGATATCAAAATTGAACCAAAACTTTGAATAAATGGACTTAACATATTATATATATAGTGTTTCACTGAACAATATCAGAATACACATTCTATGCAGCAATACACAGAACTTCCTCTAAAAGAGACCACAAACTAGCCTATAAAAATGCTTAGTAAATACACCCAAAACATGTAATAGATATTGGCAAATAGAGAGAAAATATTCAAATGAGAAGATGAAAAGGGAGGGGATGGGCAAGAAAAAAAAAAGAACAGAAGGAAAAATGGAGATACAATGCAAGTGAATAAAAAAAAAAGAATTACTATTATCCCAAACATATTACTAAATCATAGTACAAGAAAACTAGAAATGAGTGGCAAAAGTAGCCACATAAATTATGCAAACACATGTAAATTAAACAGTACTCTCTTAAATAATCAATGCTAAATCAAGAAAGAAATTAGGAGTTGACTGAATCAAATGATAATGCCAGTACAATATATCAGAACTTATGGGACACAACAATATCAGCCCTCAGAAGGAAGTTCATAGCTGTGAATACTAACATCACAAAATCATAGTGAGCTCAAATAAACATCTTAATGACACACGTTAAACCCAGGAGCAATCGGAATCCAAAGCTAGAACAAGGAAAGAAATATAAAGATCAAAAAAGAATCAATGAAATGGAAACTGAAAAAAAAAAGAAATACAAAATATCAATGATGAAATTGTTGATTCTTTAAATGAATAAAGAAATAGACAGACCTTTAGCTGATCTTACTGAAAGTCAGAAAGAGAGAAAGAAAAGGCACAAACCAATGCAATTATAAATGAAAAACCCAAAGTCAAAACGGATACCACAAAATCAAGATTCCTAGTAACTTCTTTGAGAACCAGTACTCCAAAACACTGGAGAACCCAAAAGAAATGGATAGATTCTCAGAGACATAAGAATTATCAAAGCTGAACCAAGATGACATAGAAACCTGAATATTCCAATAACAATAAGATTGAAGCAGTAATAATAATAAAATACCAACTAAGAAAAAACCAGGACCCAATGGATTCACCACAGAAGTCTACAAGAACTTTCAGACCTAACACAGGCACTTTTCAAATTCTTTAATGGAATTGAAAGGAAAAATAAATACTCCCAAAGTCCTTCTGAATGTTCATGATTCGGAAGGCAGAAAAGGACACAACCAAAACCAGAGAATTACAGATCAGCTTCTTGAAGCAACATAGTTGTAAAAATCAATAAGATCCCGGCAAATACAATGCAACAAATAATTCAAAAGATCATATATCATGACCAAGTAGGTTTCATCTCAGAGATGCAGGGATGACTCAACACATGGAAATCAACAAATGTAGTACATCCCGTAAACAGAAGCATGGACAAAAATCACATAATCATCTTAATAGACACAGAAATATCCTTTGACAAAATTTGGCATCCATTCATGACAAAACCCTGAGTGAAATAGGTCTCGAAAGACCTTATCTTAACCAAATAAAAGCCATTTATGACAAACCTACTACCCACATCATATTAAGTGGGGAAACTTGTGAAAGCTTTCTGTCTAAAATCAAGAACAAGATAAGAATGTCCACTATCACCACTCTTGTGTAACATAGTGCTTGAATCACTAGCTAGAACAATCAAATGAAAGAAATAAAATGAATATATATATATATATATATATATATATATATATGAAAGAAAGAAGTAATATTATCATTGTTTGTAGGTGATCTGGTTTTTTACATAGAAAACACTAAAAATTTTAAAATACTTATAGAACTAATAACCAAATTCTGTAGTGGTAGAATACAAAATCAACACAAAAATCAATAGCAGTACTTCACACAAATAATGAACTCATTCAAAAAGAAATTAGGAAAAATACAATTTACAATAACATCAAGAAAAATTAAAAACTATGGAATTAACATAATTAAGAAAGTGAAAGACCTCTACAATGAAAACTATTAGTATTCTGAAAAAGGAGATTGATGATGAGGACATCAGAAACTGAGAAGATGTCCCCTCTTCCTGGATGAGCAGAACAAATACAGTTAAAATAGCGATACTTGGGCTGGGGATTTAGCTCAGCGGCATAAGCGCCTGCCTTGCAAGCAGGCAGTCGCGAGTTCGATCCCTGGTACCGATAAAAATGAAAAAGACAAATAAAATAAAATAAAATAAAATAAAATAAAATAGCCATACTTTCAAAACTGACATACATATATAATGAAATCCCAATTATAATGTCAACAGTATAGAACTAGAAAAAACAAGACTAAAATGCATACGGAACAAGAAAAGACCCAGAACAGCAAAAACAATCCTCAGCAACAACAGCAATTCAGGAGGCATCAGAATCCTGGACTTCAAATTACACTCTCAAGCTACAATGATAAAAATAGCATGTCCTCAGCAAACAAACAAACAAACAAAAAGGAATCAGACATGTAGATCAATAGAATAGCATGCAAAATACAGAGATTGCTCTAGGCATTTTCAGCTACCTGAGTTTTGATAAAGGGGAAAAATACCTGCTGGAGGAATGGTATTCTATTTTTAAAAAATAACACAATGGTGCTGGTAAGATTTGCATGCAGATGATTGAATCTAGACCTGCATCTCTTGCTATGTACTTAACTAAAATCAAAATGGATCAATAATCTGAATATTAAAATAGAAACAATCTGCTGGAATACAAAATGCATAAACTCTTGAAGACATAGGCATAGGAAAGTACTTTCTGAACAGAACCTTAACAGCACAAGAAATAATACCAAGATCAACAAATGAGAGTATCAAATTAAAACATTTCCACACTGCAAAAGGAACAACACACAAAGCGAAAAGACAACTTACAGAGTAGGTTGCCAGGTATTTGCTAGCTATTCTATGGACAGAGGACTATATAAAGAACTCAAAATAATTAGACCCCTCCCAAATAAGACCCAACAAAAATAGGCAAGTGAAATGAATAAACATTTATCAGGAGAAGAAATACAAGTGGACAATAAATACATGAAAAATGTTCAACATCCCTGTCCATTAGAGAAATTAAATGAAAACAACACAGAAATTCCACGTACCTCCATAAAGAATGGTTATTTTCAACAAATGAAATAATAATAAATGCTGATGAGTCCACCAAAGGAAACACTCTACATTGTTGCTGGGAATGTATACTAGAACAGCCATGATAAATAATAGGAAACAGGGGAATAAATCTTTTTAAAAAGGGGAGAGGATTAAGAGATGGAGGGGTGTGGGAGTGAGGGAGGAAAGGGGTTAAGAAAAAGAATTAATATGTGTTATGTACCTGTACCAATTCCCTATGAGGAACTTAGTCATTATGTACTGCAAACATGTACCAAAAATGTTTTAAGATAAAATAATAATTAAAAAATATAAAAAAATAAAATAAAAAGGGAAATGATACTTCAACTTGACAGTGTATGCACTAGAGATACTGGTTATTTACTGAGTTACATACAGAGAGATTATAAATATATATATATAATATATGATGGATGGATAGATAGGTTGAAAGGTATAATCTTCTATATATCAACATGCTGCTAAGACGCACATAGCACTTTCTCCAAAATGGACCATTAAATCAAACTTAAGTAAGTGTAAAAGATTTAAAATTATACTGTGGGTATTATCAGATCATATCAGGGATAAACTAGAAATCAACGACAAGGGAAAACACAGAAATTATGCAAATGCTTGGATGTTAATCAGTACGTTACAGAAGAAATCAAGGAAGAAATAGCACAGTTTTTGGAACTAAATGAAAGTGCCAGGACAGCATACTGGAATTTATAGGACACACTGAAGGCAGTCCTGAGAGGAGTTTATAGTTGGGAATGCCCACCTAACAAAAACAGAACAAGCCCAAATAAATAACCAAAAGATGTACCTTAAAGTCCTACAAAAATAAGAATAATTCAAACTCAAAGCTAGTACAAGGAAGGAAATTGTAAAGCACAGAGAGAAATCAATGAATTTGAGACAAAACAAAACAATACAAAGAATTGATAAACTGATGAATTGGTTCTTTCTTTTTAATTATTTTTTCTTTTGGAGACAGGGTCTCGATATGCAGTTCAGGCTGGCCTTGAGCTCACTTTGTAGCTCAGGCTGGTCTCAAACTCTCAACAATCCTCCTGCCTCAGCCTCCCGAGTGCTGGGATTTCAAGCGTGAGCCACCACACCTGGCTTGATGAACTGGTTCTTAAAAGAGGCAACAAAATAGACACACCTTTAGACAATATAATTAGAAAAAGGAGAGAAAACACCAAATAAATGTAGTTAGAAGTGAAAAAGGTGAAATCACATCAAACATTGCTGAAATTAAAAGGATTATTAACTATCTCTTTGCAAACCTATTTCCAATAACTTGAAGATATCAGAAGTGGTTAGATTCCTAGAAACAAGAAAAATTTAAAACCCCACATAATCCAACAACCAGAAAATGAAATACAAGCAGTAATAAAAAACTTACCAATTAAGAAAATTCCAGGTCCCAATGGATTCAATGCTGAATTCTACAAAAACTTGAGGGAAGTTCAAACACCAACATCCCTCAATATTTTTAATGAAACTGAAAGGGAAAGGGTACTCCAAACATCACCTCTAAAAGCTACAGTTGCTGTGATTCTAAAACTAGACAAAAAGGCTGAGTGATGGTGCATGCCCATAATTCTAGCAATGGGAAAGTTGAGGAAGGAGGATTGCTGCAAGTTTGAGGCCAGCCTGGGCTACAGAGTGAGTTCAAGGCCAGCATGAACTACATAGCCAAAGTCTGTCACAAAAAGACAAAATAAAGTAAAACCAGACAAGGATCCAACAAAAAAGAAAACTATAGGCCACGCTCTTTATTGAACAGAGACACAAAAGTTCGTAAAACAGATTAGTAATCAAAATTCAAGGAATCATCAAAAAGATCATAAACCAAGATCAAGTGAGCTTTAACCGAGGGACGGAAGGATGGTTCTACATATGAAAGTTAACAAATGAAATACATCACATAAACAGAAGCAAATAAAAAAATCACAAGATCATCTTAATAATCATAGAAAAAGCCTTTCAGAAAATTCAACATCCTTTCATGATAAAAACACTGAAGAAAATAGATATAAAAGGTCTCTAAAACTGATAGAAGCAATTTATGTCAAACCTATTGCCAACATTATTTTAAATGGGAAAAACTGAAAGCATTCCCTTTAAAATCAGGAAAAAGACAAGGTAGTCATTTATCATCACTGCTGTTTGACAGTCTTTGAAACATTAGCAAGAGTAATTAAGTAAGTGAAAGAAATAAAAGGGATATATATATATATATATATATATATATATATGAAATGGAGAAATTAAATTATTTATCTGTGGATGATATGATTCCCTACATAGAAGATCCAAAAACATCCATGAAAAACTCTTAGAATTAAAAACCAAATCCAGTGATGTAGCAGGATACAAATTAACACACAAAGATCAATGGCATTCCTGCAGACCAATAGTGAACTCACTAAAAAAAGAAATTAGGAAATCAAACCATTCAAACTAGGAATTAATATAACCAAGAAAGTGAAAGGCCTCTACAATGAAAGTACTCTAAAAAAGGAGACTGAAAAGGATATCAATAAGTGGAAAGATATCTTTGTTCCTGGACCAATACTGTCAAAATGGCCATACTTTCTTTCTTTTTTTTTTTTTTTTTTTTTTTTTTTTTATTTAAGGAGAAAAAAAGAAAGGACATAAAAAAACAAAGCAGTAAAAGGGTACAAATAATACAGTATTTCAAGAAAAAAAATATACAGTAAGAAATCACCAGTTAATAGGTTACATATTATCTTCCCAGGAGCAGTTGTCCAAATTACAAAATTAAAGCATATAAAGTAGACATTCATACAGTGAAATTGGAGACAGTTCCATTCAATGATCTAACAAAAGTTCAGTAATATGGTTTTCCATCCTACACACTCGAACATACCTGCGGTTATATCCCTTAGTCCACCTTCCTTTCCTCTCTTTTTTACAATAACAATTAGACTTTTTGGGTTTTATTACTCCCACGTTCTTATTATGTTTTTTTGAAGAGAATAAAACCAATCGTGACTAAGCAAAACAGAGTCAGAACAGAAGGGTGGGCATAGCACATGATGCAAAAATAGAATACCAGGTGATCAAAAGTGGTTACCATTGTGCCTCTTGCTATTTTTAAATTGAGTTGTCGATATCACCAAGTATATTAGAATTGATCAAAACAGTACAGAACAAGACCAATAAAACCACACTGAAGACCTTGCAGGACTTCAAAAAAAGGATAATTGTCAAACCATAATGGGCATCATAGTATATCTTATTGCCTTCAAAGTGGTTGCCTATACCTTCAAACTTGATACTATCAAACAAAATAGAAAATAGAATAATCAGACAGAACAAGACGGGGAGAGCAATACTGGGGTTCAAATCAGGTTAATAGGAAAACCAAGAAAGTTACTACAATATGTCCCGCTATTTTTAATTTAGTTTTCCCTTAATTAAAAAAAATGAGAGAAAATAGATTAATTTTAAAAGGGGGGGGGATTGAGATGAGAGGACATTGTAACAGAACAACGCAGGGCAGAACTGAACCATCCAAGCATCATTGTGTTTCACCACCAGATAATCTAACATAATAGTAGTCGCCATAGTGAAAAATGGCTATACTTTCAAATCTGATATATAGATTTAATTGAATCTCAATCAAAATACCACCAACATACTTAAGAGGAATGGATAAAAAAATCCTAAAATTCATATAGAACCAGAAGAGACTGAAAATGGCAAAATAATAAATAAATAAGATAAAAGTATATTAAAAATAAAAAATACTATAGGTAAAAAGAACAAAGCAGAAGGCAACAGAATTCCTAACTGAAAATTAGGAATTACAAAACCACTGTAATAAAAACAGCACAATGCAGGAACAAACCAGACATGAGGATCACTGCAACAGACTAGAATGTATAGAATAACTTCAAGCACATTCAACTATTTATCTTTGATAAAGGGGCCAAAGACATACACTGGAGGAACGAGAGCCTATTTAATCAATGGTGATTATCCACATGTACAAGATTCTGAGTGGTTTAATTAGATAAGCTTTTACCTATTAGACGTCACATGCATGTGACCACAAATCTTTTCTTAGATTATCATGGATTTTGTAAAATCACAAATCAGTGTCGAATTTTATCAGATACATTTCCTGTATGTATGAAGTTGATGTATGAGGTTTTCTTCTCCTCTATTAATGCCCTAAATTATGTTGATTTTTCATCATTAACAATTTGCATTCTTGGAATAAACCCCACTCTGTCTCAGTATATAATCTTTTCTCTATGAGGCTAACTTTGACTTGTTTATATTTTGTTAAGAAATTTGCATCTATGTTACTGAGGGATATCATTGTTATTACTAGAGTAGAATTCTTAGATTTTTCTAAATTTTGAAACAAATCAATAAAAAAGACTAAAAACAATAGTAAAGGATTTCAAATCAACATAATAGGAGATTAACAATGGTTAGTTACTATATTACATATTGTTATCTTCAAAGCAGTTGCTCAGATTGTAAGATATAGGTATAAAAATATGACCAAACAATAAGAGCATAAAGCATTCTTTTGATGAACTAACAGAGACTGGTAGTATGATTATCTGTCTTGTAGCTAGATAATGCAGTAGTATGGTAATCTTGTAGATAGATATAATCGTATGATTATCATATATATATGTATATAAAATCTTTTATTGTCTTTATTTTCTCCTTTCTTTCTCCCATCCCAGTTGTTCTTTCCTTTTTGAACAGTTTCTTCCCCTTTCACAAAATCTGTTGTACATTTTGGGTCTTATTTACTCTTTCAGTCTTTCGCATTAGGGAGGCTATACAATGTTTACACATGTGAGTCTGATTTATTTCACTAATGAAAATGGTCTCAAGTTGCATCTATTTACCTATAAATCCTGGAGCTTATCCTTATTTATAGCTGAGTAGTACTCCATTGTTCAAAAACATATCTTTCTGATTTCCTGTATATCTCTTTACATCTACATTATGTATTCTGTTTGTTTCTTATATTGCTCCTTCAGGGATTCTATCTTTTTTGTTTATTTCCTCCAATTTTTCAACTGTGTCTTCTTTAGATATGTTTAGCATCTCCTTCATTTCTTTTATCATTTCTTCTTTTACCTGGGAAATTACTTCTAGTTTAAATTCCTTTAAAGCTTTCTGGAGTTGCTTCTTTATTTCAGTCTCTATTATGTCCGATATTTCAGGTGTATGGCATATATTTTCTTCTATGTACATAGCTCCTAACATTTCTTGGAATGGGCTGGAGGTTTGAGATTGTAATTTGGTCTTTCATTTTGTCATTTTCCTATATTTCTGTTTCAACTGTTATTTCAAGGCTTCCCCGGGGTCTGTTGGACATCTTCTTTTATGCCCTCAGCTCCTGGGACTCTGGCCACCCAGTTCCCCAGACACAGGGTGCCTAGGGGTGGAGCAGGCCAGCTCAAGCCCAGCCTCTGGAACAGATGGCGCCCACTTGCTTGCTTAGAACTCCAGAGTCCAGTCCACCAAGCACAGCCGGGAGTGGGGAGGCCATTGCAGGCCTGCTCAGGACCCGCAGCCTCAAAAATACATCTTTCTATCCATTCAGTGATTGCTGGACATTTGGGTTGTTTTCAATACGTAGCTATTGGAAATTGTGCTTTTATAAACATGAGTGTACATATATCACTGTAGTGTGTTTTCAGTTCTTTCTGGGAAAATACCCATAAAGGGAGTAGCTGTGTTGAATGGGACTTTCAAGCCTAAACTTTTGAGGAATCTCCACACTGATTTCCACAGTGGTTGAACCAGTCTATATTCCCACCAATAGTGGAGAAGGGTTCCTTTCCCCTTAGAGCCCAACCAGCACTTGTAATTGGTTGATTTCTTGATTATAGCTGTTTTTTCTGGAGTGAGATGGAATCTCAGTGTTGTTTTAATTTGCATTTCTCAAATGACCAATGATGTTGAAAATTTTTCCATATATTTATTTGCCACATGTATTTCTTCATCTTTGAAGTATGTATGCATCTCAGATGCCCATTTTTGGATTGGGTCTTTGAATTTGAGGGTGTGATTTTTTTCAATTCTTTCTATTTTCTAGATAGAAGTCTTTTGTCTGAGGGATAGTTGTCTAAAATTTTTTCCCCATTCTGTGGATTGTCTTTTCACTCAGTAAATGGAGTACATTTTTAAGATTTTGATTTCAGAATAATTTTGGCCTTATCAAAAAGGGATTGCAAAGGAAAAGTTCTCATTTATTTTTTGAACTTGTATAAAATCGGTTGTGGTGAATTGACAACTTCTAGGCAACTTGTAACATCCAGTTGAACTGAACCAGCGTGGTGCTAAGCAGGGTGTGGAGGACCCACTTGAGAATTATTGCCAACAACACAAAAAGGAGAACTGGAGAGGAAGAGATAGTGCTGTTGGTTCTCCTGGAGAAGGATGTTGCAGTGGTTTTCCTAATATGAACTTGGCTGTTCTCATCACAGGAGGAACTCAGGAGCTCACTGTTGCTGAGGATGGCTGCAGTTCTCCTTGGGGGAGCTCTGGTCCTTATTTTGAGCATCACTTCTTGACTCCAGGGAAACTGCCTCAGCTTCTGGCACAGATCATGAGCTTTAGGCTTCCAGCTGGACTCATGGAGGACAACGCCATGTGCTCTAGGTCTTGAGCTGGACTCATTCATGCACAACATTGCTGTGGGATTCAAGCCCTTAGCTGGATTCTTTGGGTCTCTAGTGTGTAGACAGATCTACCACACTCTTTTGCAGTTGACTCTAGATAAATATTATGAAATAATCTTATAAACTATGAGTCCTGTATTAAATTGTTTCCCTTGCAAACCCTTGTTACAACATTGTTACTTACCATTCTGCTTGTGTCTCACTAATTTCACCATTTTTGTTCTATCAAGAAATTTTATATTGTAGATTCAGAAATACAAAAATTTATTTTAAATACATATCATCTTTAATTAGTTTAGGTGCATTGTACTTTTAAAAGATTTTTTTCCATTTTACTGAAGTTATCAAGTTTATTTCCAGTTCTGTTGGCCTTTAAACGTCTACAGAGAATCAATCATATTTTCTTCTTTATATTCATGTTTTGGTATTACTTCCTCTTTAAATGTTCACATAATTTAGTAATAGGGGCGTTGGGGCAGCAGTTTTTCTGTGGGAGAGTTTCAACTGCTCTTACGGTTCAGATCCAAAGTGTTCCCAAAAGTGTCATGTGTGTAGGTGGGGCTTAGTCAGAAGGGCAAGTCACTGGGGCATGACCCGGAAGTGTTTTCTTGTTCCCAGTCCCTTCTCACTCTGCTTCCTGGCTGTCAGGAGGAGCAGCTGTCCTCTCCATGCCTTTCTTGCCCTGGAACCAGGAAACTTTAGACTGAACCCACCAGAAACTGTGAGCTAAATCAGCTTCTCTTTCACGTCGTGAGTATCCAGTATTTCATCCCACCAAAGGAGAAAGGTGGCTTATTCAGTTAGCAATTAATTTTCCTTAGTGGGTAAAAGGATTTTTGCTTATGGATTTCTTCTGAGTTTTCAACTCATCTAAATTGTTAAATTTTTTAGTGTAATGCTTTTCATGATGTTCCCTTATTATCCTCTTAATATCTGTATGAACTGTTGAAATACTTTCTCTTTGATACCTAATAAGCTTCATTTATATCTTTTCTCTTGTTTTTCCTGATTTGTTTGTCTAGAGCTTTAACAGTTTTACTGATATTTTCAAGTAACTAGATATGGTTTTGTTCATTTTTTTCTGTTGACTTTCTAATTTCTAATTTTTTGATGCTGTTTTTTATTACTCTTTTTATTTCTGGCTTAATTTTTCTGGATTTTCTTTCCTACTTTTATGTAAAAGGGTTTAGATCACTAATTTAAATTTATTTTCTTTGCAAAAATAAAAATGTGCAACTGGAGTAACAAACTTTTCTATAATTATTGCCTTATTGATGATAAAAGTATAATGTGTTATTTGTGAAAAAATATTTGGATCCTTGGTCTACCTTGAAGTGTGTTGTTTAATTTAGAAATATTTAGAAAATTTCCATATATTCATACTTTTACTTTCTCATCTACTTGTGATCAGAAAATATACCTTTCAGTAATCAAAATAAATTGCCTTCAATTTACTATAACAGATTTATGATAGAATATTTTTATATGCTACTGAATGTTTCTTTTGTATGTTGGAAGAACATGTAATTTGCTATTGTGAGTAATGTTTTATAAATGCCAACTAGGTCATGTTGATTGATAGTGTTAAGTTTTTTATATCCTTATTTGACTATTATATCAATTGTGTCAGTTATTTTTCTGTCCTTACTGAGACAAAATACCTGACATCCAAAGTTAAAGAAATAAACTCTAATTTAGCTCACAGTTTGTAGAGGTTTCAGTCCATAATTGGCTGACTCCAGGGCAGGGTTGCTTTGCAGAGGATGACAGTACATGGTGGGCAGAAGGCAACAAAATCAACAACCAAACCTTAATGACTCCCTGCCCCTTTTATACTCTGTCTGTACTGCTGGGATTAGGGTGTTGCCAAACCAATCAGTGAACTGACCACACACCCTTAATCCCAGGATCACACTCTCTAGATTCAGCTACCTCTGAAAAGCCCACCTTATCCCATAATTGTATGAGGCTTTGGGGGACATCTAGACACAAACTATAGCATCAATACTGATATTATGAATACTTATATTAACAGTGTTAAAATCTCTAGCCCTATTTGGTGATTGTCTTCTTGTCTGTTTTTCTTTTCAGCTCTGTCAATTTTTATTTCATTTTATTCTGAAAGTTTGTAATTTAGTATATACATACCTAGGGTAGTAATGTTCTCTTGACAAATTGACCCTTACCACTGAAATTTCCCTCCATATCCCTGATCACATTATTTCATCTGAATTCTAATTCACTGTTTATTAATACAATAAGTCCAGCTTCCCTATGCATAAAAATGTTTTCTACCTTTTACTTTTTAATATATCTGTCTTCATATTTAAAGATTTCCAGTTCCCATTGTATAGTTGAATATTGTTTTTCAATCCATTTGGACAATCTGCTTTTTTAATTGAAGCATTTAGTCTCTTTACATTAACTTGTATGGCCTTAAGCTTACTATATATAGTTAACTGCTTGCCCTGTCCCCGTGACATTTTTGTGTGAGCTGATTATTTTCCATATCCTACTTTGCTTCATTAGGTTTTAAGTCTATATCTCTTTGTGTTAGCTTTGTTGTTAGTCAAACTAGACACTATTTATATATATTTAGCTTAAGTTTTCTCTTATGTAATATACTATTTCACAATGAGTGAAAAAAAACTTACAATCATTCCTTATCTGTTCTCTTGCCTTTTGTTACCACATCATATGACATTTATTTAAATTCTGTGCATATTTTTATATATAAATTCCAAGACAATTATTTTGTTTAGAATGTATATACTAAAGTATATAAGTGTATACTATTTATAATATATATGCAGAGAGACTATAATATATAATATATAATATAATATATAATATATAATATAGAGAGAGACAATGTATTTAATTTGTGATAAAACATTTGTTTAATATGGCGAATGATTTTCCTGCATGTAACAATAACATATATGTGAAGGAGAAAATATCATTATAATTATCTTCTCGAGTTGCATTAGTGTGGGCTCTCCTGTTAAACATGAGCTATCTATCTATCTATCTATCTATCTTTATATTTTTCTATCTAGTTACCTAATCTGTTATCTATCATGTATCTAATTGGCTCATGAGATCCTGGAGGCTGAGGAGTCCAAGATCTGTAAATGTCTAGTTAGAGACCTAGAATATCTGGTGGTATAATTGCTGAGGATGTCTCTCATTCATGCTTTGTGTTCTCCAAGATTTCCTTTCCTCCATAAGCTTACTACCATTAAAATACTTGCAGTCTAGACTGGCTGATAACGGATGGGGAATCTTCATTTTCCCAGGACATCTTGATGAGTATAACTTGGTTGTAATTCTCCTGTGCTATGATGAGAAAGGCGTGGAGTGGAGCCTAGTGCTGAGTTGGTGTGTTTGGTTCTATTATCTCACTCTGCCAAACACCAACCTTGGGACTCCCTAACAGCCCATCTAGGTCAGTGACCCTCCTATCTCCAAAGTGTCTTCCGGGATCCCCTGTATAAATACTGTAGCTTAGCAAGCTTATTTTTCCCTTATGTTCCCCTTGGTCTTTCTTTACATTATTTGTGCATAGTAAGCCTTTGATTATAGATAAACTTAAAGATAAAATATAACTATTGTATTCACATTCTTGATGAAAGAAATCATCCAGTCTTATGTCTTTAAATACCATCTATATTTATGCTGATATACATAATGGTGCTATCTGCTGACATCAATCTTATTTACATATTACAGAGAACACATTAGGTTTACTGATTTGGATAAACCAGGCATTAAAGATCAAGCTACTGGTAGACTCAGCTCAAAGTCTCAACAATACAGTAACAAATCTACAATGTAGGCAAGTAGAAATTTGTAAATTTTAACACAGAGGAGGCTACATGCCCACAGCCAGTTGAAATACAGCAGGGACTCAAGTAGTGACCCTCAGATGTCCAGTACAACCAGCTTTTGGGAGCTTCTTTTAGGGTGAGCCTGACAATGTCATGTAAAATCCCAGCCCATGGTAAGGAACTCAGAAATGACTCTTCACTCTACAAAGTGTCCCTCAAATGCAAGATATAGCTCCCATCTACAAGGTACAAGGCACATCAATAAACTGCAGAGATGAAAAGACCTAGTAATGTTAAGTTGGTTTGAATCGAGGATATGCTACTTACTAGCTGTGGTATCTTCATCAATACTGAATCTTTCTCACTCTCAATTTTCTCCCCTGTAAAATAAGAGTCATGATAAACACCGTACTGTTCTTTGGGGAATATTCATGAAAACAATGAATGTGAAACTTTCAGGTTCGGTGTAGACATACCTTCAACATTCCCTCTTCATTTGAAACTATATTTGTTTTCAGCTTTGATCAGCCTGAGATGATTGTCAGTTTGTGCAGCAGATGTTACTGTCATATTCACTGCTGTCGTTATTGTGATTACTATTAAGTTTGAACAGAAAAGGAAATTAATTGACTGTCACAGATTCTCTAGTCTTGTTGACAAATAGCTTTTCCCACCGTTTAATCTGTAGGGCTTGGGAAACAATGTCAGATCAAAGAAGGTGCTTTGGGATAATTTACTCTTGGCAAGCAGTTAAACTGACTTGGTAAGCCCGTGGTTGTGGAAGCCAGTTTCCTAAGTTACACATGGCCAGGATGCATAGTGTTTCTCTAGTCTCCTCAACAGTGTTGATGGTCTGGGTTTTCTTCCCAAGGAGGTGGCAGCTCGGCGGCATTATCTGAAAACCACATTAGTAGAAAGCTACATCATGTGCCTTCACCATGGCAAGAAGTTAAGTCAAATGAGTCTGTATTTGCACAGCTTGTTACGATTGATGAATTAGACAAAAAGCATGGAAGGAGAACAAAGCGAAGTCATTCTTACAATCGCCATTCCTCAAGCATGCTTATTTGCCATGCTCTGGTTTTAGAAGGTATACAGAGCCTTTGAAACACATGTTACTGGCTCTATTTGCATAGAGAAAAAGGCTGACATGCTGATTAGCTCTTCCCCTACTTTGGGCTGATCATCGAACTGGTTCCCACTTTACCACTTTTTTCTCAAAGAGCTTTTACTATCTTTTTCAATTTTAGTCTGAATATAGAAGAGGAAAGCAGTATTATATAATTTTGACTATGTGTATGCTTCTTTGCAAGGAACATTTCAAAGGGGCACGTGCTTATATGAATATTTTAAGTTTGTTTATAGTTAATTGTGAATGGCTGCTCTTAAAATCCACACTACAGTCAATATCAAGCAAGACAGAACTGCATTCTCTAAGTGCTATGGCAGTAGCATTGGTGTGCTGTTCTGTGTGGCTTTACAGATAGATCCCTGTCTGATCTGACTCTGGTAGTCCTGCTTATAGTGACCACAGTGGAGTGTCACAGGATCAGTAAAAAACAAAAACAAAAAAACATGATTTCAGATATGGATTTTCCTAAATTCGAAATTTAGTTCTAGCACTTCATGGATGTGTTTCTATAAGTTACTCAATCTTTCTGCACACCAGTTTTGTTATATATCCATATTTATATCTATATTTATATCTTTTTCTATATCTAATCTATCTAACACTTATGAAACTTATCTTGGATTGGACATAATGGGGAATGTTTGGAATCTTAGCACTTGGGAGACAGGCAGGAGGAGGATTACTGACAGTTCAAGGTCAGTCTAGGCAACAAAGTGAGTTCAAGGCCAGCTTAAACTGCATAGTAAACCCCTGTCTCAAAAAGACTAATAAAAAAGGTTTTTTTTTTTTTTAGGAATTGATGCAGATATATGTGATAACAGACAGTGAAGATTCATAAAATAGTGGGAATCTGATAAGTAATCAGCAGTGGATGCTATTTTCATTGCATATATTGCTGTGGGGTTGGGTTTGAGTTGAAGATTGACACAGGATTGTGTAAAATTGAAGGTAATCTTTTAAATCACAAGAGGTAACTTCCAGGAATTTCTGAGACTTCCCATTTAAGTCAAGGAAGCTTATAGAGTTTCTTTCTTCTTTTTTTTATTTAAAGAGAAAAAAAGAAAGGACATAAAAAAACAAAGCAGTAAAAGGGTACAAGTAGTACAGAATTTCAAGAAAAAAATATACAGTAAGAAATCACCAGTTAATAGGTTACATGTTATCTTCCCAGGAACAGTTGCCCAAATTACAAAATTAAAGCATATAAAGTGGACATTCATACAGTGATATTGGAGACAGTTCCATTCAATCATCCAGCAAAAGCTCAGTAATATGGCTTTCCATCCTACACACTTGAACATACCTGCGGTTATATCCCTTAGTCCACCTTCCTTTCCTCTCTTTTTTACAATAACAATTAGACTTTTTGGGATTTTATTATTCCCACAGTTCTTATTACTTTTTTTGAAGAGAATAAAACCAAACGTGACTAAGCAAGACAGAATCAATTAGAACAGAAGGGTGGGCATAGTACATGATGCAAAAATAGAATGTCAGGTGATCAAAAGTGGTTACCATTGTGCCTCTTGCTATTTTTAAATTGAGTTGCCTATATTATCAAGTATAATAGAATTGATCAAAACAGCACAGAACAAGACCAATAAAGCCTACACTGCAGACCTTGCAAGACTTCAAAAAAAGGATAATAGTCAAACCATAATGGGCATCATAGTATATCTTATTGCCTTCAAAGTGGTTGCCTATACCCTCAAACTTGATACTATCAAACAAAATAGAATATAGAATAGAATAATCAGACAAAACAAGATGGGGAGAGCAATACTGGGGTTCAAATTAGGTTAACAGGAAAACAAAAAAGTTACTATAATATGTCCCGCTATTTTTAATTTAGTTTTCCCTTAATTAAAAAAATGAGAGAAAATAGATTAATTTTAAAAAGGGGGGTGATTGAGATAAGAGAGAACATTGTAACAGAACAACGCAGGTCAGAACAGAGAATTTCTTTCTTCTAAGCTAAGGAAAAAGTAAAGCATTCCAGGTATCAACTGCACCTTTCTTTTCTAGTTGGAAGAAGTTATAAAGAATTTCCAAGATTTGTGTGTTAGCACTAGGGACAAAAATCCATGAAACTATAGACACATAGTTGCTGAGGACTGTATACTTGAAAACCTAACAGTACCATTTGGAGAGTGAGAAAGAAGTGCTGAAAGTCCCCTGTATTTAGGAAAGTAGCTTCATAATAATGAAACAATCAAATAGACTAGACTTAATATAGACTGACATAACAGGCAGAAACAGACTAAGGCAGCACAGAGCTAAAACTCAAAAATGAATTCAGAGATTAGAAGCAGGATATTGACAGTTGTCTTCACCACACCAAATAAATAAATAAATAAATAAATAAATAAATAAAGGGGAAAGTTAAGACAGACAGAAAGAAATGATAAGACAGATATTGTTGCTGTGTGCTTATGTTGAATCTGCCCTTTTGAATCTGCCCTGTTGAATACTGACTGTAGTATAGATTTTAGGAGCAGCTATGCACAGTTAACCATAAACAAGCTTAAAATATTCATTGATTCATTGTATTTCTCCTTCTTACGCTATAATTTCAATGGTCATGGAATGTCAGTGCTGGGAGACAATCTAGAGACAGGTCATACTAAACTCTTTGTTTTCAAACTAAAAAGATAAAATCAATGAGAACCAACCTACATCATTAGCAGCCCCTGCCCCTGTGCAAAAGAGAGGTTGGGAACAGGAAGATGCATGGACAAAGCCTTTGAAATCTGAAAGACAGCACCAAAGTGGATACCATGTGGAGGAAAGCTCACAGGGATGCCCCACTGAGAATCTGGACACTAAGCCCTAGCTTTGGGCACAGATATTTCGTGTTTGGGATTCACACTGAACAAAGTGCTTTCTTTAGACATCACCACCAAGGATTGATGATTCTTATCATAAAGCAATTATTAAGATACATTTCAGCAATTGATTGAGCTCAGTATAAAATATCAGCATCAAGCTGTTGCCTCTTTTTAGGTACTTGCAAGATGAGACAAAGTACTAGAGACCAATTGGTTAAAACTCACAAATAATCCTGAATTTCTGGTAGTGTCTGTTATGTCCATGACATCATTCTTAAATCAATAAAATCTAATAATATGTAACTTTATATTGCCTTTTAAAAATTACAATAGATTTTACATAAATCAGTTCCTTTATTGACATCACAGTCCTGAAAATTAAGTATGCCATATATTGTTGTTCTTTCTATAAATGAAAAATAGAAACTCAAGGAGTTTAAGAGACCAAAGTTAACAAATACTGATTAGCAGGATTGGGTCTTCCACACACGTTTTCTGTGTCTATGTCTGCTATCTTTCTATATTTTCAGTAAATTCAGATAACGATTTAACATGAGCTTGGAGCAGTACCTAAACCTTTGTTTTGAATTTGATACACAAACTTTTCCCAAGGTCTCATTGGCATCTGGCCTCAAAGCTGTGTCAAAATGTCCCAGATATCAGTGGTCCCCAACCTTATTCAGAAGCTAACTATTAAGGACCAGGTCACGAGGGATAGGACTCAGAATGGGTCCCAAAGGATGGAATAAAAAGTTGGTGTTGAGACCTATGGAGAGCATGGAGGAGTATCTGGGTCAAACCAGATGTTTGTGCATGAGATCCTACAGGCAAGCACACCCAGGGCTCTTGAGGAGGGATAAGAGATCTGACTTGATGTGTGGATGGCAGAGTGCTGAGCAGACAAAGCTAAGGGTGGGAGCTAGAAACCTAGATAGGGGCCAGGACTTGGGTGGCCTTGTTAGTCATGGTAAGAGTTTGAGACTTTATTGTGAAATAATAGAAAACTGTCAACAGATCTCAAATTGGGCAATGACATCAGACCTGATCTTTACAAGGATACCTGACTATAATAGAAAGGTAAATGTTTCTTAAGCTAGAGGATTTTCTGAGATCTTTAGTTCTACCTTGCCATTCTCTTTTTATTTATGCCTTCAATACACATTTAAGACACGTTGCCATCAGACCTAAAAAAGAAGGGCTCTTGTGCTTCAGCCTGGGCTTTAGAGAGCTCCAAGTACAGTAAACACAGATAAATATAGTATTAAAGAATGTCGAAGTACCTCTGTCTCTTGGTTCTTAGCTCTGGCTCAACAAGAGTGGTAACCTCAACATTCTGTAATGGGATCAACACTGTTTGGGCTCCAAGCAAACACTTCCTCCCATTCTGGTTTAAAGGCCAGCATATTTGACTGGTGCGACAATCTGAGGAGCTTTCCAGAGTTGGAACTTGGTACTGTTTTAGCAAGGGGAAGAGTTTGATCAGAGAAAAGCATGGATAAGAGAAAAAGACAAATTGATTGCCAAATGCTTCCTCCAAGTGCAAATGCAACAGATGCTTGCATAACAAAGTGTTGCTTCTCAATAGTAATGAGTACTCACTTCTTTCTTTTTCTTTGTATTCCTATTCTTGATTTCAGAAGCCCTCAAAGATGAACATGACATTCTTTACAGTTGTAAAGCTGAGAATTGTTTTGCAATAATTATTTTTAAACATGTGTGTAGTAGACATAGATATAAAATTGTAAAGTAGGATGTTACTGTGTAGATCTGTATTGTACTGATAAAATTACAGTAGAAGCCAGAAGGATAAAATTTAAATATTCTGTATTATTTTCATTGATAATTTATCACATGACACTATTACGATATTTGAAGCCAATGTTTAATGTTCATATTTTGCTTTGAAATATAAGTATTTCTTAAATAATTTTATTAAGATTCTAATGGCAATGTCTCTGTAGAATAAAGTTTATCCAAATTTAAATTAACATGAAATTATGTTGGAAGAATTAAGAAACATAATTTTTACTATGAATGCAATATAAACTCAGTACAAATCTTGATTTTTAAAAGCATAATTATTAATTTTGCTGAAACAAAAAATATAGTATGTAAGAATAAGCCAGAAATCATGGTACATGCCTATAATCCAATCACTCAGAAGGTTGTTAGGAGGAGCACCATGAGTTTGAGGCCAGCTGAGCTACATAGTGAGTTCATAGCCAGCCTGAATTACAGAGCAAGACTCTGTCTCAGGAAAACAGAAAAAAAAATTAACAAACAAACACAACCAAAGAAACATTTAAAAATGAATGTCACAGAATAAGTATAATGTATCATAATGTATGACTTACTAAGAATAATTATGATAATATTAAGTATAGCAATGCATATTATTATGTATAGTATAGTATTTTTACTTTGTTTCTCTCCTATGTAGCACCAGCTCACTAATAGAATGTTCAGAAATGTACCATCATTAAATTTCTCTGATTTTGCTATTTCTACTATATATCAGAGGTGCCCATTGTTGCTTTTTGGTATTGTAAAGGTTTGTTTATCAAGACAGGAGGACAGAATGATAGAACCTTTATTGTTTAAGTATTGGTAATCCTGATTTAAAACTTTAACATGCTTAAGTTGCACTGCGGGGTGTGTCCCTCCATGAGCACCCCTGTCTCTGGCTCTGGATGCCACCTTTAAACTGATGCTCTAGAACTTGGAATTCAGCCACTATCATACTACAATGATGTCAACTTTGCTTTTTGTTTCACACTCATTTTTATGTAATCACTTCCAAATTTTGGTCACCCAATCTCCATTCCTACATCTGCCATTCTGGGGGGTAATTCTATCTGCCCTCCAATGAACAACATTTGTCTTTGAAGAATACAAAACTTGAATCATAAACCTTTGTTCCTGTCTTCCACAACTCTTGGCACTGTGCTTTCCATTTGTGAATGAGTAAATCTGAAGATGACAGACAAAGGGAGAGGTCAGGGGAAGGGAAGTAAATAGAATAAATATATGCCGTGTACAGGAACCTAATAATCTCAGTGAATTTAATGATATGTCATAAACATAAGCTAAGATGAATAAGGATGAAAATAGGAAAAGGAGAATCAGAGGAGGGAGGAAGGAAGGGTATTAAGAAAGAAACAAGCTGTATTTTGTACATGTACCCTCTCCCCAAGATGACTGTGAAATGCATGTACTGCGAACATGTACCAACACAAAATTTTAAAAGATAAAAAGGGATCAGACAAAACTATGTTGAAATTTGGGTGGTAAGAGAAAAACAGAGAAAATAGTAGGAAGATGACTGTTTCTGCCAACGTATACCTTGCAACTGTTAGAATTGCAGGGCTGAAGGGAAACCTGAATGCCATGTACTCCAACTCTCTTCTTTAGAGATAAATCTGATGACTCAGAGAGGGGAAATGATTAACAGAGTCACATGAGTTTTAGAAATGTTTTATTAATACATGTTTGCCAAACATAATGATTACATTCATCATAGGACAGTAGTACCTGCACATAATATATCTTAATTATTTTTCCCATTCCCCTCCCTTCCACCATTCTTCTGCTCTCTATTTACAGAAGTTTTATTTCCACTTTTTTCTTCCATTCTCTTTTTTCCCTTTTTAATCCCTTTTCTTCCTATCTCTTTCCCTCCCCCTCCCATTGTTCTCCTACCCCTTTGTGAACAAGTTCTCCTTAATTCCTAATTTCTATTCTCCATTTTGCTCTTTATTTACCCTTTTGATTTCTCACACAAAAGAAACAATTTAATATTTAAACTTGTGTGTCTGACTTAATTCATTTAGCATTAATCTGAAAGTCCACCCATTTGCCTTAAAATGGCTCAAGTTTATCCTTCTCCATAGCAAACATATACCATATTTTCTTTATCTATTTATCCTTTGATGGACATATGGGCTGCTTCCAAGATTTAACTACATGAGCTGTGCTTCTATAAATATGAGTATGCATATATCACTGTGGTATGATGCTTTTAACTCTTTCAGGAAGATACTAACAAGGGAAATAGCTGAGTCAAATGGAACCTTTAGTTTCAGTTTTTTGAGGAATTTCCATTCTCAGCTGAACAGTGGTCATACCAATTTACATTTCTACCAACAATGGAGAAGAGTTATATTTTCCTTACAGCCTTGCCAGCATTTGATAGTGGTTGATTTCTTGATGATGGCTGTTCTTTCTGGAGTGAGATAAAATCTCAGTGTCATTTTAATGTGCATTTCATTAATGACCTGCAATGTTGAATATCTCTTTATGTTAATGGCCTCAGTGCATCAATCAAAAGACATAGACTGACAGAATGGATCAAGGAGTGGATCCAACAATATATTGTATACAACAAATGTATAATTCCAAAAGAAATTCATAGACTGGAACCCGGGGAGTTGAGGCCATGCGAGGTGTGTTCCCAGCACACTATCATGGGCCCAGGGAGAGTTTAAGACCATCACTCCCAGCAGTTAAGTGCCTGCCCAGCTTCCAGCCACACTAGATTAGGCTCCATGTGTTTTTCGGGGCCTAACTGGGCCACACCTAGCGACCTTCTCTCAATCGGGGAGCTTAGGCCACTTGAGGTTGGATCATCACTCACAGTGCTTTGGAGCCCACCCAGCTTCCTGGAACACTGACAGTGGCATGGGAGATCCTGACTTTGGACCACGCTAGCAACCTCCATTCAGTCCCAGGAGCTAAGGGCATAGAAAGCGATTTTCCAGCATGCCCAGGGGAAGCTTTGGAACATCAGTTGAAACACAGAAATATGGAAAATGACAAGATGAAAGACCAAAATGCAATCTCAAGCCTACAACCTATCTCAAGAAAGCCTGTGAGCCATATAAGCCATGCAACCTGAAATAACAGCAACTGAAATAAAACAGTAATTCCAGGAAGCTATAAAGGAATTCAAATTAGAAATAATGTTACAGGTGGCTCAACATACATAAATTGATAAATGTAATCCACCATATCAATAGAGCCAAAAGTAAGAATCACATGATCATTTCTATAGATGTAGAAAAAGCTTTTGATAAGGTCCAATACTCATTCATGATAAGAACCTTACAGTTTCCATTCTCATGTTTGGAAAATTTTCAGCTATTACTTTTGAAAATGGTCTCTTGATATCATTCGTATTATCCCCTTCTTTTTCATTTATCCTTTTCAATCTTATGTTGTTTTTCTTTGCATCATCTTGCAGGTGTTGAATTGTTCTTTCCTGATTCCTTGTTATTTTTAAAAGATCTCTCCTTTCCTGTTCACTAGCTTTGAGGTCTGAAATTCTATTTTCACTTTGATTGAGGCAGTTTTGACAATGTTCTATGGAATTGTTGATTTCCTGTATATCTCTTTGAATCTGCTGCATGTATTCTGTTTGCTTCTTATATTGTTCACCCAAGGATTCTATCTTTTTGCATACTTCTTCTAATTTTTTAGCTGGGTCTTCTTTAGATTTGTTCAGCATTTCTTTCATTAATTTTATCACTTCACCTTTTACCTAGGAGATTATTTCTAATTTGTGTATCTAGTGACATTGCTAAATTTATTTCTTATGTCTAGGAGACTTTCAATGAATTTTTGGGGGACTTCTATGTAGAGTGTCATGTCATCTTCAAATAATGATAATTTAACTTCCTCTTTTTCTATCTTTACTTCTTTTGTTTTTCTCTCTCGTCTAATTGCTCTGGCTAGTATTTCCAGTACTATGTTGAATAGGAGCGGTGATAAGGAACATCCTTCTCTTGTTCCTGATTTTAGAGCAAAGGCTTTTAGTTTTTGCCTTTTAATATGATGCTGGTTGTTGGTTTGTCATAGATGGCCTTTATCATATTGAGGTACATACCATCTATTCCACACTGAGATTCCATCTCACTCCAGAAAGAATGGCCAGAATAAACAAAACTACCAACAACAAATGCTGGAGATGCTGCAAGGAAAAAGGAACTCTTCTGCGCTGTTGTTGTGAGTGCAATCACTGTGGAGGTCAGTCTGGAGATTTCTCAGAAAGCTGGTATTGGAGGCCCCACTTGTTCTAGCTATTCCACTTCTAAGCATATTCCCAGAAGAACTGAAAACATTATACCACAGTTATATATGTGCAACCATGTTTATAGCAGCACAATTTGTAATAGCCAGATCTTGGAAATAACCTAAGTGTCCATCAACTGAGGAATGGATATAAAAGCTGTGGTATTTTTATACAGTAGAGTACTACTCAGTTATAAAGAATGATCACATTGAGATATTTATAAATAAATGGATGCAACTTGGGACCATACTCATAAGCGAAATGAATCAAACTCACATGTATAAATATCATATAGTCTCCCTAGTATAAGAAATGGTAAGAGTACATAAGATTTTATGGTAATCATGATTCTCCATTACATTGCTTTGAAGCCTTATAATGTTTTCATTCATTAGTTGGAATGGTTTTATTGTTTTGTTTGATTTTATTATGTATGATGGTATGAACAGCTATTCTGAAGAAAACAAGACATTATGGCAGCCATTGCTGATCTAATATCATCATGGTTTGAAGTCCTATCATGTTTTTGTTCTTCTGTTTCCTTGGTTCTATCATGTTTTATCTTATTAGATTTTAATATGTGTGATAGCATAAACAAACTTTCTATGGAAAATGAGATAATATAGTAGCCATTGTTCATTTTCTGTTATTTGGTTCTGAATGCCTGTAATGCTTTCATTTTCTTGAATGGTTTTATACTATTTTGTTATGTTTAATACTATTGTATGTGAAGGCATGCTCAACGATTTCAAAGAAAGAGACATTATGGTAGCTACTGTTAATATGCAGTTGTCTTGTTGGAAGAGCTGTATTGATTACATTGTTCTGTTCTGATCTGTTTTGTTTTGTCCTCTTTTGTCTTATTCTTTTTAAAATAAAAAAACAAAAAAAAAATAAAAATAAAAAAGAAATCCATAGACTGAAAGTGAAAAGATGGAAAACAATACTACATTTGACTAACATCCAGAAAAATCAGAGGTAGCTATTCTATTTGCAGGCAAAATGAATTGGAAGCCAAGACTGATGAAAAGGTAAAGGTCACTACATCCTTTCAAGGGGAGCAAGTAAAAAGGAAGAGATAACAATTACAAACATATATGCAACAAATGTCAGAAAGCCATACTATATAAAACAATATTAATGGGCATAAAAATTTAAATAAGTGCTAATACAATTATATTGGGAGATCTCAGTGTCCCACTGTCACAAAAAAAACCATATCAACTAGACAAAAAAATCAACAATGAAATATGAGAACAGATCCAAACTTTTGAACAAGTGGACTTAGTAGATATCTACAGAATGGTCTACCTTACAACAGCAGAATGCACATTCTTCCCAGTTGCACATAGGTTGCTTTCCAAACCAGACCACATACCAGCTCATAGAACATGGTTAAGCAGGCTCCTTGCTCCACAGACCTAGATGCTTGCAGATCATTGACCTCAATCCACTCCCCACTTGCTCCACCATCTTAGGGGCCAGCTGGATTGTCAGTCTTCCTCTCCTCTTCACTCCATGGACCTAGGGGGTTGGTGGGATCATAGGACTCACGCCCCTCACCCCACAGAGCTAGGAGACAGTGGAATCCTTGGTTTTGTTCCCCATTACCCCACAGATCCAAGGGTGTTGAGATCATCAGCCTCACCTCCCTCCTTGCCACAGACCTAGTGGGCCAGTAGGATCATCAGTCACATCTCTTCCTTGCCTCACTAACCTAGGGGGCCAGCAGGATTGTTAGTCTCCCCTTCTCCTTGCCCCATAACCTCAGAGACCAGTGAGATTGTCAGTCACTCCCACTCATCCAAAAGACCACAGTAGCCCATGGACAATTAGTGACCCATTCCACCACTGGCAGAATCTTGGGGGGCTGGTGGGAGTCTCAGCAACCCTTGACTCACATAGAGGACTTCAGTGAGCTTTTAACAGTGTGGTGAGTTTTCTCCTCAAATACAGGACCTCAGGGGGCAAACAGAGCAGCAGTGAACTCCCCGCCCAAGCTGTAGGGCCTTGGCAAGTCCAGCAAGAGTGGAGCTGAGTCCTTCTTCTATTCAGAGAACACCAAGCGGAATTTAAAAGGGCTTACAAGACACCCAGTGTCACAGTAGGGTCCCAGCTGAGGTGCACACTATAGCCAGGTTGATGTGGCTGCTTGGAACAGTCTGAAGCTATAGTAAATAACAGGAACTAAGGGTTGATTTACAACAATACTCTTAGGTTAGTCAGCCTAAGAAGAATATAGGACTCACTCACCCAACATGCTCTGAAGGAGGAATTCAGGTGACTGGCTCCTCCCTTTCACTGTGATACCCAGCAATTGGACAAACATCAACCACACAGTAGGACCCTAAGACACACACGCAGTGGACAGTTGAGACTAGTGGGGTTGAAAAGACCAAAGTATTAACACAAGAGGTAAAAATGACAAAACAAAAAAGCAAAATTCAATCTCTCAAATGTCCAGTCCATCAGGAACAAGCACAGGAGACATCAAAATAAAGCAAATTAGAAGTCATGCACTTGAAATTTCTGAAAATATAGCAAATAAAATGAAGTAACAAATTCATGAGACTACAGAGAAAATCAGATTAGAAATAATCTATCAGGTAAAAGAAATAAATGACAACCTTAATAAAAGAGTTGCTCAGCATAGTTACAGAAGACATACAGGACGTATAGGAGTATGGCACAATGATGGAAACTTTGAATGAACAATATAGAAGAGAAGTAGAATGCATGAAACAAATTCAAAGAGATAGCCAGAAAATAAAAAGTTCTATTAAAAGCTTGCAAAACCATTTGAATGAAACTGAGAATAGAATTCTAGACTTTGAGGACAGGATTGCAACAAGCAATTTATTTGTAAATTATTTGCAAATTATTTGTAAACATAAAAGGACAGCATGAAATGACAATTCAGCAGCTTCAAGATGATACAAAGAGAAACAATATAATCTTAGTGGCATCAATGAAGATGTAGGAGTCAACACAAATGACATCAGTAAACTATTCACAGAAGTAATAGCAGAAAATTTCCCAAACAAGAGAAAAGAATCAGATTTCAGATAAGTGAAGCATATAGAATACCACTTAGTCATAATCAAAATAAATCTAGACCCAGACATATGATAATTAAGATCCCAGAAATCCAGTGAAAAAGTGGACTAATAAAAGCTATTAGAAAAAATACACAACTCACCTATCAAAGCAGTTTTCTTAGCACAAATCCTCAGCTCAAGACCAACTTGAAGTGAAGTGTTTCAAGCCCTGAAAGAAAACAGTTTTCAAACCAGATTGATGTACCCTGCAAAACTTTCTTTGAAAATTAATGGAGAAATACTTCCATGCCAAAGAAGAACTGAAGACATTCATGTCCAACAAACCAACCCTAGAAAGAGTACTGAAAGAAACACTAAATAGAGATAAAATGACTACAAATTCTAGAATAACAACAGAAAGAAACTACCAGACAGGACAAGTGATTAAAAAGGGGGGAAAAGCAGGAAACCAACAGGAAAATAACACAACAAAGTCAAAGCAATACCTATCAGTTTTATCCATCAGTGTATCCATCAGTCTTAAGTTCACCAATTAAAAGAAATAGGTTGACAGAATGAATCAAGAAACAATATGCTATATACATGAAACACATCTGACTCAAAAGGAAACTCATAGACTAAAAGTCAAAGGATGGAAAATAATATTCCATGCAACAGGAACTCAGAGAAAAGCAGGGGTAGCTATTTGTTTCACAGACAATGTGAACTTCAAACAAAAAATGATCAAAAGAGATAAGGTCACTACATACTTGATAGTGGAAAAAATTTAAGAGAAAGAGCTAACAGTCATAAACATATATGCACCAAACTATGTAAGACAAACACTAATGGATATGAAAAACTAAATAAGCAGTAATTGAATCAAACCTGTGAACAAATGAACTTTGTGGAAATTTACAGGGTGTTCCACGCAGCCACATCAGAATGCACATTCTTCCCTGCTGTGTACGAACCATTCTCTAAAACAGAACATATATCAGCCCATAGTACATTCTTAAGTAAATGCAAAGGGACTGAAATTATCTCATGCATATTATTTGACCATAGTGCACTGAAATTTGAAATCAATGGCAAAAGAAACTGTAAAACCTACATAAAAACATAGAAATTAAATAGCAACCTCTTGAATAACCAATAGGTACAGGTGAAATTAAAGAATAAATTAAACTATCTAAAATTCAGTGAAACTGTAGATACAACATATCAAAACCTGTGGAACACAATAAAAGCATTCATAATGGGGAAATACATAGCAATAAGTTGTCACGTCAGAAAAGTGGAATGAGCATAAATAAATAGCCTACTGTTATGCTACAAGTTTCTAGAAAAAGAAGAGCAAGTCAAGCCCAAAGCTCATACAAGTTAGGAAATTATAAAGATCAGAGAAGAAAATAACACAATTGAGGCTAAGAAAACAATACAAAATTTAATGAATCAAATAGCTGGTTGTTTGAGAGAATAAACAAAATTGATAAACCTCTAGCCTGCTTTATCAAGAAAAAGAAAAAGCTCAAATTCATGCAATAAATAGTGAAAAAGGTAAAACTACTACAGATCCCACAGAAATTCAAGAGATCATGAATACCTACTTTGAAAACTTTTACACACAAGGGGGAAAACACAGAGGCAATGGACAGATTTCTAGAGATGTATGAATTATCAAGGCTAAATCAAGAAGACATAACAATTTTGAATAACCCAATATCAGCTACTGAAATTGAAAATGTGATTAAAAGCTTACCAACAAAGGAAAGTCGAGGTGCTGATGGATTCAAAGCTGAAGTCTATAAGAAATTTAGAGATTTGATGCCAATATTCCTCAAACTTTTCAAGGAAATATAAAGGGAAGCAATTCTTCCTAACTCATCCTGGAGGCAAATATTATTCTGATACCACAACCAGAGAAAGATCCAACCAAAAATGAGAACTATAGGCCAATCTTACTAATGAAAATAGATATAAAAATTCTCAATAAAATACTGTTAAATAGAATTCAGCATATCATCAAGAAGACTATACGTCATGACCAAGTGGAATCTATTCTAGGAATGCAGGGGTAGTTTGATATACTCAAATTAGTAAACATAATATACCACATCAACAGAGCCAAAGGCAAAATCACATGATCATCTCAATAGATGAAGAAAAAGCTTTCAATGAAGTCCAGTATTTGTTCAGGCTAAAAGCCCTACAGAAACTTGGAATAGATGGTACCTACCTCAATCTGATTAAAAGCAATCTGTGACCGGTCAACAGCCAACATTATATTAAGTGGACAAAAATGAAAGCTTTCACTCTAAAATCAGGAACAAGACAAGGATGTCCACTATCACCACTTGTAGGCAATATATTTCTAGAAATATTAGCCAGAGAAATTAGACAAGAGAGATAAATAAAAAGAATAACGATAGGAAATGAAGAAGTTAAATTATCGCTATTTTCAGATGACCTGGAACTTTACTCAGAAGACCCCAAAAACTCTATCAAAAGACTACTAGAGTTAATAAGCAAATTCAGCAGGGTAGCTGGATACAAGTCAACACTCAAAAATCAATAGTGTTCCTCTATATAAATAACAAACTCACTGAGAGAGATATTATGGAAATGACACCTTTCACAATTGCATCCAAAAAAATGAAATACTTAAGAATCAGACTAACAAAGGATGTAAAAAAAAACGCTATACATTGAAAACTATAGTACTCTAAAAAGGGAGATTGAAGAGAATATGAAAAAATGGAAAAATAGCCCTTGCTCTTGGTTAGGAAGAATAAACATTGTGAAAATGGCCATACTTCCAAAGCTGTTATACAGATTTAATGCAATTCCAATCAAAATACTATTAACGTACATTACAGAACTAGAGAAAAAATTCCTAAAATTCATTTGAAAACAGAAGAGACTGAGAATAGCAAAGGTAATCCAGGGCAGCAAAGGCAAGACAGGAGGCATCTATTTCACTTATGAGTATGGTCTCAAGCTGCGCCCATTTATTGATAAATATCTCAATGTGATCCTTCTTTATAGCTGAATAATACTCCATTGTATAGAAATATCACAACTTTTTTATCCATTCCTCAGTTGATGGGCACTTGGGTTGTTTCCAAGATCTGGCAATTACAAATTGTGCTGCTATAAACATAGGTGCACATAAATCACTGTGGTATGATGCTTTCAGTTCTTCTGGGAATATGCCTAGAAGTGGAATAGCTGGAATAAATGGGATTTCCAGTCCCAACTTTTTGAGAAATCTCCAGACAGATCTCCACAAAGGCTGTACCAGTCTACACTCCCACCAGCAGTGGAATACCGAATAGTTTCCCTAATGTAAGTAATGATTCAAATATATAAAAATATGTGGTAATCATGATTCCCCATTAGGTGGCCTTGAAGCCTTATAAAGTTTTCACTCATTAATTAGAAAGGCTTTATTCTGGGCTTCTTGATATGAAAATATTTGAAGCTAGAGTATATGAAGTTTTACCCAAATATTTCAAGGAAAAAGACACTATGGTAACTACTATTAAGTCAGGTTATAAGGTGGTGAAGTACTAGGTTATTGAAACAGTCATGCTGTGACCTCTATTGTTATATTGTTATGTCCTGTTTTATCTCAATCTCCCCCTTATTGTTTCAAAAAAAATTATTTAGTCATTTCTTATGTTTGTCTTAATTAAAGAAAAAATTCAAAAAAATTAGGATATATAAATAGTAACTCTTTTCGATTTCCTATTAACTTGTTTTGAAGTCCTGTAGTACTCCCACGATCTTGTTTTGACTGATTAGACTCTGTTCCATTCTATATGATAGTATCAAGTTTGAAGACATAGGCAACTACTTTGAAGGCAATAAGATTCACTATGATACCCATTCTGGTTTGACTATTGTCTTCTTTGGAAGTCCTGTAATGTTTACAATGCCTAAGTTTTATTGGTCTTGTTCTCTACTGTTTTGTCCAACTTTATAATATCTAATAAGATAGACAATTCTTCTTAAGGAAACAAGGGACAACGTTGATAACCATTGTTGATAAACTTGTACTCTGTTCTACACCATGTGCTACGTCTATCCTTGGTATTGACTGACAGCTTTGTTTTGCCATATTTGACTGTATTCTTCCCCCCCCCCAAAGAAAGTAATAAGCACTAAGGAGTAATAAAATCCAAGATGTGTAAATTTTGTTGTAAAAAAGAGAGGGAAAAAAAAAGAAAAAGAGCTCTAACGGATATAACAGCAAGTGTGTTTGGGGGTGTTAAATAGCTGACTTTATCAATGTTTTTGGAACATTGAACACAGCTGTTTGCAGTCTCCCTGTTTGAATGTCCACCTTGTGTTCTTTGATACTGTGATTTGAGGAACTATTTTCAAGAAAATAGTGTGTAATCTACTAGCAGGTAATTTCTTACTGTTATGGTTTTTTGTTTTGTTTTGTTTTGTAGTTCTGTATTGCGTGTACCCTTACGCCGCTTTGGTTTGTTTTGTGTTTTTCTCTTTTTCCTCTTAAAAAAAAAAAAAAACAGACCTGAGGATCAGTGGAACACATTGGAAGATGCAGACACAACTAGAAAGATATTTAGTCACCTTATCTTTGTCAAAGGGGTTAAACATGCTCACTGCAAGAAAACCTCTTTAATAAATGGTGTTGGAAAATTTGGCTTTACACATGCTGAAAACTGAAACTAAACCCATGTTTATCACCGTGCACTAAAGTCAAATATTAGATCTAAACATCAAACAAAAAACCCTCTGAAAATAGTGATAAAACATTAAAAAAGATCTAAATATTAAAACAGAAACACTAAATATATTGGAAGACAATGTAGGTAGAAATCTTGGAGATGCAGGGGTAGGCAGAGTTCATAAACAAAACCAAAACTGTATGGGAAGCACTTCAAAGAATCAACAACTGGGATCTCTTCTTATTAAAAAGTTTTTGTACTTCAAAAGAAATCACCAACAGAGTGAAGAGAAAACCCACAAAATGGGAACGAATTTTAGCCAGCTGTCCCTCAGACAAAGGACTTAAATATAGAACATATAAAGAACTGAAAAACATGAGGCCCCCAAATTGAAAGACCCAGTCCAAAAATGAGCATCTGAAATGAACACATACTTCTCAGATGAAGAAATACAAATGGCAAATAAATACATAAAGATATGCTCAACATCACTGGCCATTTGGAAAAAGCAAACTAAAACAATATCACGGTTCCATCTTACTCCAACAAGAATGGCTGCCATCCAGAAATCAACAGACAACAAATGTTGGCGGAGCTGTGGGGAAAAAGGAACACTTCTCGGCTGGTGGTAGAAGTGTAGACTGGTGAAACCACTGTGGAAATCAGTGTGGAGATTCCTCAAATAGCTAACATTGGAAGTCCCATTCACCTCAGCTATTCTCCTGCTGGGTATTTTCCCAGAAAAATTGAAAATATCATGCCACAGAAACATATGTGCTACAACATAGATACTACTACTCTCTGTTCAAAAAGAACAGTTTGTGCCTGACAACTACCTCTAAAATAACAATATGCAATACATTAACTAGTAGAAATTTCCTACCTGTTTTTTTTTAATTCTGTATCATTTCTATCATTTTTTCTGTTATTTCAAATAAAATATCCTCCCAGGAAGGAAAAAAAAAGAATATGATTAAGCAAATGCAAAAGAATTTAAGTTATCCCATGCATACTCTCAGACTACAGTGCAATGAAATTGGAAATCTATGACAACAGAAACCAAAAGAACTTCATAAACACATGAAAATTAAACAACAGCTTCCTGAACAACCACTATGTCACAGATGGAATTAAAGAAGAAATTAGACTTTCTACAATTAAATGATAATGACAGTATAACATATGGGAGCTTATGAGGTATATTGAAAACAGTTTTAAGGGGAAATTATGGCAATAAATGTCCCTATCAGGAAAATAGACCAAACATTAATGGTGAATTTCAAACTTCTAGAAAAAGAAGAGCAAGTTAAGCCAAAAACTTTTACAAGGGAAGAAATTATGAATATCAAAGCAGAAATTAGTGCATTGGAGACTTAAAAAACAGTACAAAGAATCAATGAATCAAAGAGTCGATTTTTTGAAGGATTAAATAAAATTACAAACGCGGTCAAGCTTTATCAAAAAAAGAATGAAATGGCTCAAATCTATGCAATTAGGAATGAAAACTGTGAAATCACACGGACCTTGCTGAAATACAGAAGTCTGAAAACATCTACATAGTCTGAAAATTTGTATTCTAATAAGATGGAAAGTGCAAAAGAAATGGACAGATTCACAGACACATATGAATTACTAGAGATGGATCAAGAATATACAAAGTCCTAAATAAACCCAGTATCAATCAATAAAGTCAAAGATATAATGAAAGACCTACCAACAAAGAAAAGCTTAGGCTCTGAAAAATTCACTGCTGAATTTTACAAGAAATTTAGGGAAAAACTAACATCACCACTTCTCAAAATCTTTAATGAAAGTGAAAGGGAAGAAATACTCCCAAATTCAATACTGAAAATAAACAATACCCTGAGAAGGATTCAACTAACAGAGAAAATTACAGGAAAATCTCCCTAATGAAAATAGATGCAAAAATCCCTAATAAGATACTGGCAAACAGAATGCAGTAAATCATTACATGACCAAGAGGGATTCATCCAAGGACACAGGGATGGTTCAACATATATGAATCAATAAATGTGATATATCATTAACAGAAGCAAGGACAAAAATCATATGATCATCTCAATAGACACAGAAAAAGCTTTTGACAAAGTCTAACATGCACTCATGATAAAAACCCTAAAGAAAACTGTAACAGATTGCCTTTATTTCAATCTGATAAAGGGCATTTATGACAAAGCAACAGCCAACATAACATTAAATGGACAAAAAATGAAAGCTTTCTTTCTCAAATCAGGAAAAGACAAGGATGTCCACTATCTCCAGTCTTATTCAGCATATTCCTGGAAACTTTAGCCACAGAAATTAGACAAAAGAAAGAAATAATGATGGAAATGAAGAAGCTAAATTATAATTATTTGTAGATGACATGATATTCTATTCAGAAGACCCTAAAACCTCCACCTAAAGACTTCTATATTTAATAAGCAAATTCAGTGACTTAGCTGGTTACAAAGTCAACACTCAATGATCAATAGCCTTCCTGTACATGAATAACAATCCCACTGAGAGAGAAATCAGGGGAAAAATACATTTCATAATAACATCCAAAAAAGTGAAATATCTTGAAATCTATCCAATGAAGGTTGTAAAAGACCTCCACATTGAAAACTACAATACTCTGAAAAAGGAGATTAAAGAGGATATCAAAAATGGAAAAATATCCCTCACTTTTGGCTAGTAAGAACTAATATAGTAAAAATTATCACACTTCCAAAACCATTACATAGATTTAATGCAATTTCAATCAAAATTCCAGGAACATATCTCATAGAATTAAAGAAAAAAAATCCTAAAACTTACTTGGAACTGGAATAAACTCAGAATAGCAAAAGCAATCCTGGGCAACAAATGCAAGACAGAGAACAAAAATCCCTGACTTGAAAATATAATGTAACACTACTGTAATAGAAATATCATGGTATTGGCAAAAAGAGACCCAAATATCAATGGAATAAATTAGAAGATGCAGAAACAACTCCAGGCTTACTAAGCCACTTTATCTACCACAAAGGTTCCAAACACATTGACTGGAAGAAAGATAGCCTGTCTAATAAAGGGTACTGAGAAAACTGACTTTGTTCATTCTAATCATTAAAATTAGACCCATATCTTTCACCATGAATTAAACTAGATTCAAATGGTGCAAAGTTCTAAATAGTAAAACAGAAGAATTAAATCTTCTGGAAGATAGAATAGGTGAAATTCTTGAAGACATTGGTGTAGGCAAAGATTTTATGAATAAAATCCTTATTGCACAGGAACTATCACAAAGAATAAATAACTGGAATCTCATCTTGTTAAACAAGCTTTTCTATAGCAAAAGAAACCACCAACAGAGTAAAAAGACAACCCACAATGTGGGAAAAATATTTTCCAGTTGTCCCACAGACAAAGGATTACTGTCAAAAAACAAAGAACTCAAAAAAATCAAAAATCAGACCTCCCAAATTTAAAAACTCAATCCAAAAATGGGCATCTGAGATGAATACACTTTGCCTAATGAAGAACTACTAACAGCAAATAAATATATGAAATACTATTTAGGATCACTGATCATTTAATATATGCAAATTAGAACAACAGTGAAATTCCATATCACCCCTGAAAGAATGGGCTATTATCAAGAAGTCAATCAATAACATGCTGAAAGGGCTGTGGGGGAAAAGGAGCCCTTTTCCACTGCTGTTGGGAGTGTAAACTTATGATGCAACCACTGTGAAAATCAATGTGGAGATTCTTCAGAAAACTATGATTGGAGATCCCATTTGATCCAACCATTCCCCTTTTGGGTACCTTCCTAGAAGAACTGAAAACATTGTGCAATATATGTGCACCTATGTTTATAGCAACACAATTTGTAGTAGCTAAATCTTGGAAGCAACCCAAATGCCCATTAACTGCAGAATGGATAAAAAGATGTGGCCGTTTCTACAATGGAGTACTACTCAGCCATAAAGGACAATAAATTAGAGGCTTTTATAGGTAAATGGAGCAACTCGAGACCTTACTCATAAATGAAATAAACCAGACTCTTGTGTTTAAATGTCATATTGTTTTCCTACTGTGAGAAACTGAAAGAGTAAATATATTCCAAAATAGACAATAGATATTGTAAAATGAGAATAAACTTCAAATGGAAAGTAAAACTAGGATCAGGAAATGGAGAAAAGAAAGAAGGGAAAAGAAAAAAAGAAAACGTTATATATATTATATTATAGTTAAGATGGTCATACTACTAATTTCTCTTAGTTCATTGAAAAGAAAATTTGTGCTAATATTGTTTGGACAATTAAATTCTAATATCGTATACTTGGAGTAACTAATTTAAAGATAACAATGCCCAATGTGTTAACCATTGTTACCCTCCTGTTACCATGCTTTGAAATTTTGTTTTACTTTTTATTCTCTTTAAGACAAAAATTAAATTTAGTGGTCTGATTTTTTTAGTTCTTTATATATTCTCAATGTTAGACCTTTATCAGAGGAGTACTTGATAAAATTTTTCTTCCATTTTGGGGGTTGTTTCTTCATTCTGTTGGAGGTTTCTTTTCTTGTAAAAAAAGCTTTTTAATTTGATGTAATCTCAGTTGCTGATTCTTTATAATATTTCCTGTGCGATTGGAGTTTTGTTCATAAAGTCTTTTTCTGTACCAATATCTTCAATAGTTATTCTAGCTTCCAGCAGGTTTCTGTTTTAATATTTAGATCTTTGATTCATTTTGATTTTAGTTTAGTGCATGGTGAGAGATATGGGTCTAGCTTTAATCTTTAGCATGTGGAAGGCTAAATTTTCTAGAACCATTTATTAAATAGGCTTTCTTTCCTACAGTGAAAGTGGGTGGCTCTTATGCCAAAAACAAGGTGGCTGAGTATTCTTGGAGTTGGTTCAGCATCTTCTACTGTGTTCAACTGATCATTGAGAGTTTTTTATTTTGTCAATACCATGCTGTTTTTATCCTTGTGTCTTTGTAGTGTAGTTTCAAACCAGTAATTATGATGCCTCTTGCCTTGCCCTTGTTGCCAGGAATTGCTTCTACTATTGTAGGTCTTTTCTTGACTTACTGTAAAAAGAAAAAGGAGTCCTTTTGTTCTGGTCCTCTATCCTCCTCTACCCATTTACCTTCTCCAGTGCTCTTCCCACTGCCTGGATCATTTTAGGGGTCCTCTATCCATCCAACTGCTATGGATTTTAGTCCCAATCATCTAAGTGATACCTTTAAATCCCCTTTATTGCCTTCTGGAAATGTTTCTTATTTGTATTACTCAGAATTCCTCTCGGTAGGAGTGGATCAGAGTTCATTTATGTGGAACTGCTTACTGTGTTGCTTGAGGTCTTATAATCCTATGCACATTCCTGGGCTAGCTGTATTATTGTCCTTGTGACCTCTTAAGTATTCTCAGCCCACAGATCTTGAGAGCAGAAATGAAAGGAAGAAATGAAATGAACCACTTAAACATAGGTGGCTCATGCCAAATCTTTCATGGCAGGCTTCTTTCACTGCATTTGGACCATAGGACATCTCTAGGAAAAAAAATAATATAGAAGCATATCAGGTCATGATGGCTGGGAAATATTCTTAGAAGTCAGAGCTTCAAAAGTAGCTTCAAAAGTACCCTTCATGTCCACCAACATTGTAGGCTTATACCTTTTCTGAAAATTTCAATAAATTTGACCCTTTATTGAGAAAACCTTCAAGCATCAAGTCTACCCACTGTGAAAACCTTGGACACATTTCTGACCCAGTAATTCACCTTTATCCTCTCCTCTTTGTAAGCCACGCTTCCCAGCTGAGCAGATAATACAATAATTAATTGGGTTGACCACCACTATGTGTGTACTTAGCTACAATCTAGGAGAATTCTGAACTACAAACTAGTGAGCTGAAGGAATTTTAAAAGCTGCCATCCACATGATTACCAAGGTTCTTACTGAAAATACTTCATTTCAACTGCTTCTTTGATCCTAAAGCTCTTCTGGGTGTTTGACTTTAATTTTATCTTGAATCTACTTGTGCCATCTGGAAATCTGTCTCCCAACCTGTCTGGTTGCTCCTTGGAGGACAGAGATTATATTAATCTTCTTTATATCCAATTGTTGCCCCTCCTGATTCCATTGCTTCTCTCTTGAGCACTTTTCGTACCCATTAAACACATGTTCAGAGAAACTACAAACATAATATTAGCTAAAAATTAGAATCTTATTTCTCAAGAAAAATTTCTCACTAGTCAACACCACAAAGCACCAATTGTCCTCACTAAGTGTTGTCACCCTGAGTGGGATGGTGTGTCCTGAGGTGCTGTGGAAAGGATGCACTGACGCCTACATGCCATGGGCACTTTCTTCCTCAGGACCTCAGTTGTCCCATCAGTAAATGTCAGTCTTTCTAATACTACACAAAATACATTTTCTTGTAATTCTTTGTGATCTCCTAGGTTCTCAGAAGAAGTAATTAAAGTGTTTGGTACTGCCCAGCCTAGTAGTGCCACATAAGTCTTTTCTGAGTATGAAACCAGATGTGAGGTAATCTCTCCCACAAGTATAACTTGGCTTTAGTGCAAAAATACTAATCCCTTCAGATTCTGAAGAAAAACTGCTATTCATAACTGTGAATAAGCATTCACTTGCAACTGTCTGCCAAATCTTTGTATTTGGCTATGAGAAGATCCAAATAAACCTTTTCATCTTCTCTAGATTTGATGAGGAGGTGAGAGGGAGGTAAGCATAGGGACAGGTAAGGCTTCCTATCTGAATGTTCCTGTTAGTATTCTAGACTGAATAAGTGTGTGCTGCCTCCTACCATGATAATCAGTTTGTAACGTATCTGTGCAGAGTGAACACTGTCCGTGATTTGAAATTCCACCTTGCACTCTGCCCCCAAACCAGTCATATTGTTGTGAAAGGGTGCTGTATTAGAGAAACAGTATCTCATGTGAGATCATAGAGTGAGAAAATGAGGCAGCAGTTCATGAGAAGGTGGGAAAGCAATTATGAAAACAACAATATATCTGAAAAATAGAGATTCATTTCTATTTTTAAGATTGTAGAGAAGAATACAGCAAAACATTTTCATATCAAAATGCTCATTGGCCTTGTACACATTGACATGATATTTATTAAGATGAATTGAATGTTAAAGAGTTTGAACTAGCTTGGATAATTTTCTGCCAATTGTGAATGCTTTTTTGTATTATTTTACTCAAGTTGAAATAACAAAATACTACAGAGAGGGAGGAATAAAAATAGACTTACGCTTTCTCATAGAACTGCAGGCTGGAAGCCCAACACTAAGTGCATCCAGGGCTGGTTTCTCTGGAAGTCTCTCTCCTTGGTCTGCAGGTGGCTACCTCCTCTCCACATCTTCACTTGGCCTTTAATCACTGTGTCCTTCCCGCCAGATGAGCCCTCTTCTTCTTATGAAGACACCAAAACTATGGAACTAGAAATTCCCCTATGACGTTATTTGATCTTAGCTACTTCTTTAAAGGCTCTGTCTTCAAATACTTATATTGGAGTTAGAACTTTGATCCATGAACTCTGGGAACAGAATTATGCCCTTTAAACCTGATTTGGGGAAAGAAAACTATGGAAATGAGATGGCTAGCTTTAAACCACCTAAAGCCAATTCACCATTGTGCCTTCTAGAATTAGAATGCACAATTCTAAAATTGAAAAGATTCAATTTTGCTATTAATCAAGAAGCTAGTTGTGTTCAGTGTTAGAAAATATCCTGTCTCCTCCACCACATTTTGCAGCTGGTAGAATTTTCAGATTAGTTCTCTGATCTGATTTACAAATCCCACCTCAGGTTTTCCTCCTACCCAAACAATATCATTCTCTACTGTTCCAAGTATCCACTTTGTTCTAATCTGCCTGATTTACTTTTTGATCCCACTATCCAAACCATGTAGGATCATAAGTGATTGAACCATAAAGACCAAAACAAATCAATACACCCTTATCTGACAAAACTGCTCAGCAACAAAATATTCATTATATAGCAAATATTTACTCTTTCCAAATTATTCTCAAGTAGAATCTTACTCATTCTCCAAAGTAATAAAGGTTAAAAGGTTTTTCTTTTCATATTACTATTTAGCACTTCATAGCCTTCCAGAAGGACTTTTAGCTACTCTCCAACTTCCTGAAAATCCTCTGTTTGACTCAGACTACCCAGGTATTCTCTGATCTCTGCCCTCCGAACCCTTCCTCCTTCTTCTTCACCAGTGTTGTTTCTCTTCATGTTTAAACAATCCTTTATCTTTCTATTTTCCAAACTCTTTCCACATCAGCAATGTCTTCAAACGCTCCCCATAGAGCATATATAAATTCCTGTAGCCATTCAGAGAGAATGAAATATTTCCTAGAGGGAAACATAAGGAAGGATCTCAGGGTGGAGTGCAAGCACAGACCTGTGAGTATGTGAGAACCTGAGTGTCCTCACGTCACTGTACTCTGCACATTGTCCTCATGATGTATGTCTGTGACGGCCTGTAAGCCACTGCTTGTGGTAGGATCTGAATCAAATGTTTTATGGTCATGTTGGCATGCCACCAAGCTTATCAATCTTAAATAAAACTTCTTGGCCATTTTAGGTTTCCTTCTCTGACATCTGACTGAATCAATTTAGTGCTCGCTTGGGCACTTTCATGTTGTGTGCTGCTAATTTGTGATAGACATCTTGCATCCTCCAGTAGACTAGGAGTTTTCATAGCAAGACAGTGTTGGTACCACCTCTATGACCTGTTCTGATCCTAGTGTGTACTGGAGTAAAGGTTAGTTAATGGATGGTGTCTTGTCAAAACTCCTATATCTTTATCTCTAAAGCACACACACACACACACACACACACACACACACACACACACAGAGAGAGAGAGAGAGAGAGAGAGAGAGAGAGAGAGAGAGAGAGAGTTTATTAGAAGAGCAGGTGGCAGGAAGCACTTGCAGGAGCAAGAGCAGACCAAGTTGTGATGGACATTTTCCTCAAATGAATAAGAGTCCTTATTGCCAAGGCTGATGCTATTAATAGTTCTGAGAATGCAGGAGAGAATGAGTCTCTGATCTCTGTCCAATCATTCCTAATTCTATTTTGATTATATCTGACTGTGTGTGATTGGCTAAATAAAAACAAGTAAAGTGGGCTTTGAAATATATGTAGAAATTGAACAGGCAGAAAAAAGGAAGGAATACTTAACAAATCCTATTGTCTCATGTAGACACAAGGATGAGAAATAAGAAAGAGGCTACAAAGAAATAACTCAAGTCCTGCTTTCATGGGCTATAATCATAACAGAAAGAGAGAGAAAATAGAAATATAAATACTGTATAAAGAGTTTCATGATGGGAAGTGCTATGGGGAAGGACAGCAGGGACGGGAGGTGGGGAGTGCAGTGCGGGGATCAGGGAAAGCTGCACTTGTGACGGTGGTTGTCGGGCTAGGAACCACTGAAGAAGGCGTGGAAAGAGACTTTCTTGGGAGGGAACATATAGATTACTGTGCGTTCTTTACTGTTCCAATTTGTGTGCCCATCTCTTCATAGGTATGCCTCACAGTCTCTCTAGGGTGTAGATCTTGGAGTTAACCGCTGGGCGTTGCATATGTGCACTATTGACAGAACCTTGTATGTTATGTGCCACAGTGCGTGCTATGGCTTCCCCTCTCACTTGCAAAGTGCAAGAGCTTTTATTTCCCCAGTACTTGGTGTTATTCCAGTACACGATTTATTTTCCTATTTCTTCCAACTTCATACATGTAAAGTGATATCTCAAATTATTATTTCACTTCACACTTTCCTGATTAGTAACTTCAGGCACCTACTTATGTTTGAATTATTTTGTCAGAGTTTACCTTCTGTAAATTGCCTATATATTTTTGACTCACTTTTTACTTGAATTCCCTGTTTCTTGTGAATTTGCCTTTGTTAAATATTTCACACAAAGCAGTCAGATTTTTGCAGTATGTTTTTATTGTCTGGCAACTGTCAAATTTGTGTAGAGGATCTTTCTCAAAAAAAAATTTATATGTGGTCAGATCCTTTTCTTCCCTTACATTATATTCTTTTGAATCTTGCTTGGCAAAGCTCTGTTCAGTGTAAGAATACAGAAATAGTCTCTAAATTGTTTCTCTACTGATTTTATAGTTTTCCTTTTTTAATGTATGTATCTTTAGTAAATCTGGGGATTTATTTTTGCAAGAAATGTGAACGTGGGTTCTAATTTCACTTTTCTTTGTTTTTCAATTTTCTCCACACAATCTACTACTAGTAAATTATCATTTTGTGTTAATTTGTGGGTTCTTCTCTATGATAAGCCAGATTTCCATTTCTGAACCTTCTGCTTATGTAGTAGATCTCTCTTCTTACATCAGTATTATGATGAATTTCATTAATTTGTTTCTGCAACATGTGTTAATATCTGGTAAATAAAAGGATCTCTTTTTTGTTCTTTTTTTTGCAGAATCTTTCCTAACCCTTTACTATTCCATATAAATTTTAGTATTAATGTATCATATTAAGATAGGATATACATTGAAATTATTTAAACTTTATATGCTATAAAGAATTATAATTAGAGAAGAATTACAATTATGTGTTTTGTCACTCATGAATGTGATATAGTTCTCTACTGAGTTTTTAAAAACAATGTCCTATTGGCTATTTTATCATTTCTTCTCATATAGCTCTTATATCTTTTTATTATTTTCCAGTTATTTTAGAGTTCCTAACTCTCATTTCAATTTTTTTCATGTTTTAGATTCTTCCTAAGTTTTTAGTAAATGCTACTTACATTTAATGCAATTTTCTTGTTGTTTACTATTGTTGTAGTGGTTTGATTTTCTTGAGCAAAGTAGATCATCATTTTATAATTATGACCTTCATCATTCTTCCCAGTTCTTATGGCTTTTGTTTCTTTCCCTGTCACTTTCCCATTAACTAGGACTGCTCACACTCTGCAATAAGTGTCTGTCATTCTCCTGACTTTAAAGGGAATCCTCTTAAGATTTCTCTAATGAGCAAAAAGAACACTTTGAAACCACTAAAAGAGATTTTTAGGGCTGGAGATTTAGCTCAGCGGCACAAGCTCCTGCCTCACAAGTGTAAAGTTGTGAGTTTGATCCCCAGTACAGAGACAGAGACAGAGAGAGAGAGAGAAAGAGAGAGAGAGAGAGAGAGAGAGAGAGAGAGAGAGAGAGAGAGAAAGAGAGTATTTCTTTATAATCTATGAGTTTAACTATGCGCAAACATGGACCCATTGAAAGCTATGATCCTGCTTGACTGATCCTTAGAGAAAGAAGTTGATTAAAATGTACAACATGCATATCATAATTCAGCAGACATTCTCTTTATTATTATCAGAAAATCAAAAAAGTACTGAGCCTACAGGGTGCTGACTATGGAAAGTGATGTTCTCATGTTATCTAAAATCTCTGTGCATTGAGCAGCATTGAAAGAAACTCAGTGTTTTCAAATGTACTTTGAGCAAGTAAGTGAAGTCATCAAGGCTGAATTCAAACCTTCCTCTCTCTGACTCCAAGTGTGGGAGGTTTTGTGTGTGTCTGAAGACTGTCCAATACAAAGGTGTTACCTCTGTTCATAGGGTCCCAGTATCCTGACATCCTCCTTTGTGAAATCTGCCATTCTATTCCCATAGCAGAGACCAGAGAGCAATCTCATACATCTGGGCACACACTTGGAAACACTTTTGAGACATCACACTTGAAAAACATCTGCAGGCAGCCCCTGAGGAGCAGGCCTACTGCTGAGCACAGTATGTATTGGGTTCAAGGAGCGCCCCCCCCAAGGGCAAGTCACCAGTACCTCCTCATCTCTACCTTAACCATGCTTGCTGCCTTGGGCTCCTAATTTTGTCTCTCCTATAGACTTCATCTCAGAAAACTGATCTAGATCCCTGACATTTTCACTGTGACCTGTTTGATATCGGTGACATTTCTATGTCAACGACACCTTCATCTTCTTCATGTCACTTTTCCAGACTTAAACCAGGGTTCACTCCTAGTCACTCATGGCTAAACTACTGCGATGTCCGATGCTGAGCAATCTTGCAGTTCCCCATTGCATATGGGGTACATCTGCACCCTTCAGTACAACATGCCAGTCCACACCCTACCTCCTCACCAGCATCTCTCCAGCCACAGCCATGCCCCGCTGGCACCCATGTAGCTGCCATTCATCTTGCAAGCCATGTGCACTCATGCCATGTCTTTGTGCTTGCTGTTCTCTTTAAGATTCAATTCAACTTTCTTCCTCTTTCTTTATCTTTTAAGCCCTTTTTCTTCCTTAAAGAACCCATTTAGTTGTCAGCCCTTCTGAGCTCTCCCTCCTTTACCAGAGCACTTAGTGATTCCTTCTTTTATGCTCTCCTTGCATTATTGTCTCATTACTTTTTGAGTGATGCTAATTTTCATATGTCTCTTCAAAGCAGCACATGCACTCCTTCACTTTTCCCCAGAAGTCAGTTCAGTGACAGGAACTTACTATGTGCTAAAAAGACTTTGTGTAATATGAACGATATCTAGGAAGATGGATGTGGTGATCACATGTGGGGTGGCTCACAATGAAAGCCTGAGTGGAGGGTACCCAGAGGTGATCGCTCTGCCCTAAGGACTGAAGAGGAATCAAGGGGTGTGAGATTCCAGGAGACAGATCCTGCAGGCTATGAACAGGAGCAGAGGAAGTGGCAATGGGAGAAGAAAACTATTTAAATTGACTCTGGAATATTGAGTGGGGACTGAGGGCCTGTAAACAGTAACTGTAGTAAGAAGGAGGTGAACTTTCCAGAGAGCCATTGTGGGTCTGAAGTAACCCAGGACCTATAGAGCCAAAGTCTCACAGGCCAGCAGGAATGGGGCCGGATATAGGTAGCAGATGTGATTTAAGACAGATGATGTTACTATGGGAGGAGCACAGAGAAAGGACTGAACTGGTGCTGGGGAGCAAAAGGAAGAAAAAAAGGACACCAGGAAGGACAAGGAGAGAGAGCCAGAAGCCAAAAACGATGTGTTCCAAAGAGTAAAAGTTCAATGATATCAAATTCAATGTTGAAGATGAAGCCGAAGGAAAGGCTGCTGGGTTTGGCCATGGGATGACACTGGTGACCTTGAAGAGAGCCGTTTCTGAGCAGAGAGGGGGTGGGGCACTGCCGGATGTGAGGGAGAGGTGGGTGGGAGGAAGCAGAGGTGGCAGGTGCTGTCCTTTCTCAGGGACCTTGACAGGGTAAGGAGGGAGGGGGCCCGCTGGGCGGAGAGGCCAGGATGGCTGTGATCAGTATTTACAGGGCGGCTGTCCCCCCTCTCACACCATACACCTACCATCCCCTCTTTATTTCTGTTCTGTGCCTATCACGTTTACCTTCCCTAGAGAGCAACCTCCAGGGCTTTCTGCCTCCATTTCTCTACATTGTTTCCTTGATGATGGTAAGACCAAGTGTCTTGCAAGGGCTTTTCTCATCCTATCTCTGCCATGGTCAAGGAGGAAATTAAATTCGTTGCCTCATGCCGGCTACATGGTTCTCCATGCAGGTGTTTCAACCTCCATCAGGTCAACTCCCAAGTCCTCACCTCGTCCCATTCCTCCAGAGCCTGGGGTAGCGCACACTTCTTCAGCCTCTGTCTTTCCTGTTGTCCCTCCTGCTGGGCAGCTGTCTAGCCCCCTGCCTCCATACTGCCGAGCCTCTCTCTGAAGTCACTCTCTCCGGATCTGCTTTTTAAAATTCTCATACTTTTCCTTTCTTTCTCTTCCTATAATGGAAATGGATTTCCAGAATTGGTTTCTCTTATAACACACAACCTTTTATTTCTTCCTTAGGCAAGCATTTCCTGTTGGTGATGGGGCATGCTCCAGGAAAAGCCTAAAAAGCTCTGCCTCTTTTAAATAGAGTGCACACCTGTGTCTGCGCCCTGTGCAGGCTGGAGCAACCTCAGGTCATTGGTAAATGCTCCCTGCAATATGCTGAATTCAGGTTCTCTAACTTTTCTGCTGTCTTTAACACTGTAATGTGTTTTAGGAACAGGTAAATGGGACTTCTTATATTTTCTGTTTCTCCACATATGTGTAACACACACAACTTTCCTACTGCTCTCTGAGGTCTTGGAGAGGTATAGACTAAAGTGGGGACATGGGGAGATGGTTTTTGGTGCACAGAGAAACTGGTACCCCTCCTCTGATGGTAGATGGACACCCTGTTGTTTGCACCTTCCAGTAGATCTAGGGGTTGAGGACACTGTCAGGGCCTCACAGGTTGGCACTTGGAGGTGTCTAATTCTACCCCTTATCATAGTCTGCCTGAAATTGTTCAGGTGTGGACGTCTTTTCACTCTGGCAAGATTGAACAGCAACAAACACTGGCTGTATACACCAACTCTGTTGCAGGTTCTTCACATATTGATTATATTTAAAACTCACACAAGCTCTGTGTGGCACTGTTACTCTCCTCATTAGCTTTCTAATGACCAGTTCGGTTGCAGAGACTGGCAGACGTTCACATGGCTATTGTAGGTGAAATTAGACTTTGGACAAGATCAGCAGAGCTCAGTTCTGCTTTGTCACAGGCTTCTGAGGGCTGGGCTAGATGCTTTCAGTCCCTCCTACCCTGATGACAGCGCTTCCTCCTTTGCCCATTAGAATGAAATTGAAGATGAGTGCACCTTCCTAGCTGCTGAGTATAGGATGGAAAGTGCCACCCTTGTTCCTGCTGATGCCCAGTGCCAGCCTAAGCCCCCTACAGAGCTATAAATATGTGCTGCGTTGTTCTCCTTGCCAAGGCCAAACAACATCAACTCTCCTGCCCCTAGGGAAGCTGATAATTAAATGAGGGATATCACTCAAACAAAGCCAAGCCCTGCCTTGGGCTGTGGCTGGGTGACTCCAACTGAATCATCAAAAAGGTATAAATTCTGAGTGGCCTTTGTCATAAAAGAACCTAGTGACCAGGACTGATAGAACCAGTGCAGCCTTGGTCACCAAGAAGGAGGTGCCCTCAAAACTCAGACCGCCAAACAGCCTCAAGTGGCAGGCTGGGACAGATTCCACTCACATCTTCCTTCCCCTCTCAATGATCCAGTGATCCTTCCCCTCTCTTCTGTCCACCTGTGGAATACAAGCATGAAGTTTCAGAGAACTTTTGCATGATCTTTTGAAGCTGAAAGATGCTATAAACTTTCTTCCTAGAGCAATGAGCCAAGATTCAGAGAAGTGACTACCTGGAGACATACAGTAAGTAAGACTCTGACCGTGGAGGCCTCCTGGCTCCAGGTCCAGGACTCCTGCTGTTCTTCCACAGCTGCCTCTCTTGGCAGCAGTTTCAGAACTCATAAGGATAATGTACCCATCTTTTTGCTCTCTCTCTCCTATCTTCTCAGGGGAAGGGTGACCAAATCTGGACTGTCCTCAGGAGAATCGTAAAGTTGATCTACAAACTATGTAGAAGGCACTTTGGAAAGCAGTGCTTAGGAGGAATTTTCATGCTTCCATAAAGTTGCCAAGAGTGTTAGTCATGTCCCAGTAGTTTACAGCAAAAATGGCCACTACCAAATCCAGAGCTGACACTGCAGGGGCTGCTTATCAGAGAGAGGTCCTCATAGATTTATAGAGGGCATATCACAGAGCTCAACTGGGAGCCCTCTATAAATTTTAGGCAGGATATAAATATTCTTACTTTAAATATATTCATCAAAGTAATAAAATCAATATTAATCTTAAAATTACTTTTAAGATACTGATTGGCACTTGAGCAGAGATTTGCATATGCTAAGGTTGGCAGCTTGGCCTGGCTCTGCTTTCTGATTCAGATTTAAGAAGCTTAAAGAAATCCATGCTGTCTGACACTGGAGGACATGGGAGGACATTGGAATCCATGACCAGAAGAGAGATGGCACCATTATGACTCATTTTGCTTCCTTCTCAGGCTCAGGATCCTTCTACATCATGCACAGAACCGCCATCTTGTTTTCCTATCTCAGACTGCCCAGGCCTAGGGTGAGTTTGAGGAGGAGTACTGAGAAGGAGGAAAGAGTGGGCTTGAGCATTCAGTGCTAGGGAGGACTCTGTCCAAAGACACCTCCCTACATATGGGCATGGATTTCCATTTCTTGTCTCCCTGGGGTAAAAAAAAAAAAAGGACATTCTCCATTCATTCATTCATTTGACTTATACTCCCTTATTCTTTCTTGTGTTGGGCTGACAATGTATCAGGAATTTTCTTAGATGCTGAGAATGCATCAGTCAATCAAGGACAAAGCCCCTCCCACTATGTAACTTCCATTCTGTTGGATGTGTCCCTAGTAGGGTGTTCATTGTCTGAACAGCGAGATAAGCAATGAGATGCCCAGTGAGTTAGGTGATTCTGAGTGCTCTGTGGTGGAGGAAATGCAGGCTAACAGAAGAAGGGGGCAATTTTAATTAGAAGCAGTTAAGGTAAGCCTTCCCAAAAGCATGGTATTTGAGTAAAAACTTGTAGGATGTTGGGGCTGAACTTTGCAGATATGATGGGTGAGAACATTACAGGCCAAGGGAACAGAGGTGCCAATTTCCTAAGCAGCAGCATCCTGACATGTTGGAGTAATAGTAAGATGATTTATGTGATGGTGTGAGGTGGACAGAGATGAGGCAGGAGAGGCCAGAGGTCTTGGAGTAGGTGGCCTCTTGGCCTTTTGAATCATTATCAGGACCTTAACTTTTCCTCTGGGAAAATAGCAAGGTGAGATTTTGATCTGACTTCTATTTTGACAGTACCACTTGGTGGGCCACTTTGCTGAGAAGGAATGGTAGATGCAGAAACTCTTACTAGACATTTACTCCAGGAAACGAGTGTGGAGACTTTGATCAGGGAGGTGGCAGTGGAAGAGTTGAGGCATATCAGTGTCTGGAAATGTCATGCCAGATTGGATGTGAAGTGTAAGAAAAAGAAAAAAACCAAAGTGATTCCAAGGCTCGCATCCTGAACAACTGGAAAGATGGAAGCACCATGCTTGCAAGAGGGAAGACAGAGTACAAGAGGTGAGGGAGGCAGGACAGAAGTTCTATGTTGGACTTGAGCTTTGAGAGGCAACATGGAGCAATGAGACCTGGCCTGGCCAATCATTAGCTAGGTGACCCTGGGAAAGTCACTTCCCCTCTCAGGTCCATCATCTTTTCTCTTGGGAAAAAGATAATAGAGCATTACAATGCTTGAAAGTACATGGAGATTAGCATGGGATCTGGCATAAGCTTGAACTAAACAAATAATGGTTCTGGCCATGATCCACAGCATAACCAGGCAGAGCTAAAGAGCAGCAATCAACATTTTCCAGTCTCCAACAGCAGAGTCTATGTGTGATGGGCATAGACTTTTCCATAGACTTCTTTGAAGTCTTTAAAGGTCAGCGCTTTGCCAGCTGTCTCCTAGAGACAAAAGGTAGCATGATTTTCTCCACCATTGCTCTTTGTTTCTTCCTCGTCTACTCTAACAAATGGCCAGAGGGTGACTCCCTGCTTGGCTGGGACAATCCCAGGAGACTCCCTTGCTGCGGGCAGATTTGACTTGAAGGCCCCTATTATAGAGAAAGGAACCCTCCTGCCACCTGCCGAGGGTTCTAGAAGACCAGCTGTGGACAGAAGCTGGACCTCACAGCCCCAGTCCTACCCCTATTTGACCATATGGGCTTGCTAAAGTAACTTTTCTCTTGTCCTGATGAGAATAATACATGGCTTTTTCCAGATGTGAATCATACCCTGGGGGCATGGCTCTGAATTCTGATCTGTCTTTTCCTACCTTTGTGGTCTTGTACAAATTGCTTAATAGCAGGTGCTTCAGTTTCTGCATTTTAATGTGATGGTATGATAATATACGCCTCATAGTGTGATTGTGACAATAAAATGGAATAAATAAAAATTTTTAAAACAGAATGGCACATATATAAGTTCCTTAAAAATATGGTCTAATATACTTGCACAAGAAATACACAAAAGGGCCTCTAAATGTTATTGTATATATTTTAAATATATGACAGTTTTATTAAGCTTGCCTTGAATTTAGGGAGTTCCTGAGTGATTCTATGATTCTCATATCAGACTCCCAGCTTTTCTACATTAGCATATACGAACCTCTACATACACCCAAGTAATTAAGCATTTGTTTTAGTAATGGAAACTTGCTTGGCACAAATAATCTCAGGAAGAACTTGCAATTGATTCTTTAACCAATGAAACCCATCTCCATATTGTCTCACTTGTTACCCTGAGTTTTCTTTATTTGTAAGTAAATTTTCTTGGTTCAAAGTTCAGTGCCACTGGTCTGTCTCTGTACATTGTGCTTGCCATGAAATCAGGCTACATAACTTGCAGGAAGTCAAGGTGTACAACATATGAGTTGATAGCTTATAAACAACAAAGGTTTGGGCTGAGTGTAGAAAACATGTGGAAATGTGTCAAAATGGAATTTTAAGAAGACGAAAGAAGTATCAGAGAGACTGAGATTTGTGGTACCAAGAACATTTCAAGCAATAGCAGTCTATGTGTGCTGTAAAACAGCATTCACAGGTCACCACGTATGTGTTTTGTGGCCTGATTAATGGGTGCTTCAGACAGATGTCTATGGAATGCCCCACATAACAGACCACTGACACAACTGCCCTTTTAATAACTCAATTTGTGCCTCAACTACCGAATTTCTAGCTTACATCAGGCCCACCAGTGGGCTCAGTTTAAATGAATCTGTCGTGCAGGTTGATTTCTTCTCACCCGTGTAGAATTTGGCTCTTCTAAGCACTCCCACTTACTGAATGTATATAGAGCCAATTGGTTACAAGGCCTCTTCCTTCTGAATTGCCTTTTCCCCATGTCACTCTTGTTCTTTGAGACTGTCACGAGGGTGATGGATGGGCTTTGTACACAGTCAGGCGACAATCCCTGAAAGGTATTGCTGACCTGACCTTGAATATGCCTCTCTGTCTTTCTGCATTTAGGTGGCTGGTCTGAGATATAGTAGTCAATACCCTTCTGTCACCTAGAGCATAAAGAGGATCGATGAGAAGCAAGAAGCTAGGGAAAGTGTTTGCTCCTTTTATCAACCTCCTTATTCAGCTCTATGGTTGTTTGTGTAACATAGGACACTGGGGACATTTAGAAAGGAAAGCAGACACTTACCCACCACTTAACTTCTCAGTCACACTTAGCAGCTTCCACGGTGACTGATCAAATGTGGCACTGGGCACTGTGTCTTGATTCAGTCCCTACCACTCAGTCACATAGCCTTGAGCAAATCACTTTGCATTATTTGAGTTGAAATTTTATCCTCTATAGAGTAAGGCATTTCATTAAGAAATCTCCAATAGCTAATAGCTGAAATTTCCTATTGTTGGTCTGTATGTAGTTCTGTCACCTTATTGATAAACACAGTCTTTAGTCAATTTACTCAATGAATCAAATATATTTATTATTAAAGTAACAGAATCCATTTATATTATTTCACCCCCAAGATCTGCACACCTTGAGCCTTTCGGATGCTTTTTAAGAGAGAGAAATCTGAAAGTCAATTGTTTCCTTGGCCTCAGGAAAACTCCTGATGGTCTGGCTCCCCACCTCGGTCACCACTACCCCCCTTCCAAGAAGGACAAGGGAGTAGGAAGGCTGGGGGAGTTGGTAAATCAGGCCCTAAACATTTATATGGCAAATCGCTCAGTGTATCTTGGATGCCTCTCCAGCAATTTCTGGGTATTGAGTGAGGTAATAGTGATCTATGTGGAAGAGAGTCGACTGTAAGAGGAGAGATGGGCCCGTGCTTTCATCAGCTTCATGCTCTTATTTTACTAAGACCCAGAGAGGGGGAGTGACTTGCCTAAAGCAACCCAGTGACTGAGTGTTTTCTTGGAACTCTGTCCTCTTCTTCTACTTCATCTTTCCTTGCAGCTATTTCCCAAGAGTGAGTGGCTTCTTTCTCTTTGAAAAGGAGAAGCAGAAGCTAGAGAGACATTCAGTATAGTGTCACACTGCCTTTTGTTGTCATTAGCAAATAGAGTTCTCTGTCTGGCTTCTTTCCATTATGAAATGGAAGCCAACTGGCTTGTGTCTGTACTTATTTAATTCTGAAAGCCTTCATCATAATAGTCTGGTTCAGTTTTTTTTATTAGAATCTCCAAACATGTGTGTGCTCATATCTGTTGGGACAGCTGCAGCCTGAAAACACATCTGTTTATGTGCTTTTGCTCATACTTACACACACACACACACACACACACACACACATACACACACACACATACACACAAACACATTCATGTGGGGCTATCAAAAACACTATGAATTTGGAGGTTTCACAATGTTGCAATGGCCCTAAACCTGGCTCACTTTCCCAAAGGTGGCACTCTGGATTTGATGACTGTGCAAGGGTCTTATCTAGCTTCAGGAGTTACAGTTTGTGATTCTGTGACAGCTGAGGAATAATTGAAGACTTTCAGTTCCTAGAAGCACATGTTTACTTTCTCATGCCAAGCTATTCTTGATGATTCCCCTGGCAGTGAAAGTGAGGCAAGCCATGTGGGTCCCCCGAAAAAGAGAGAGGAGCTTACAGAGCAACAGACCCATCTCTGCGCTCCAGCAAGATCCTGGGCAGAGGGCTGATGAGAAGCCTGGGTTCACAGAGACTGCTGCTGAACCGTGTCCTCATGTTCATCTGCTTACCATCAACCTTGAAAGGGGGATTGTGTCAGGTGGGGGGCACCAAGATACATATGACACGGCTTCTGCCATTATATGTTGTATATGTAACTGGAATGACAAACATATTTTTAAAACTTACAATTCAGTGTAATGAATGTCCTACTTAAATATAGATGTAATAAAGTAGCACAAATAAAGGAGGGAGAAAATAATAGTTTGGAGAATTTTTCTCTAATATGGGCATAAAAGAATTGCTGTAAATATTCTTAGACTGATTTAGACATGCTTACTAGTGCATCTGAGTTGGGAAAAAGCAAGAGGAGAAGGCAGAGCTTAAGCCTGTGATTCTGTTTCGTGTACTCATTCAGCAGTCACTGTGCACAAAGACTGTATCAAGCCATTGCTAGACCCAGAGGATAAGATAAATGAGAGCTATCGCTTCCCAATTCTGTTCAGAGAACCTACTGTGTGGGCCAGCTGCAGACTGCCAATAGGGGGCCTTGGCCAGTCCTATGAGACAGTGTTAAGAGAACTCACCTAACTAGACTGCAGGCCCTCCTACCTGAATGGTGTCTCTTCTCTGATTTGCTTTGAAACCAATCTGTCTGCAGTCTGGTTTGAACTTATAGACCAGACCTATTAAGTCCTGCAGTCATTCCTGGTTCCTGACCTCACCCGTTTCTCACTCTACCTCTCTCATGCTAAGCCTGGGCATCTGTGCCATGCATAGCATACATGCCAGGGCAGACTGCAGGGCCTCCCTATGCTATGTGATAAGTGCCATCTTAGAGCCAGAGGAATCCCACACATGGCTGGGATGTTGAAGACATTACTCTTCCCTTGTCATCCCGAGCCCAATAGGTGAGGCTGCCTGGGACACTGTATTGTGAGACTGGCTGGCAGGGAGGAGTCACAGGAAGGCCATTGCATTCTGTTTGGGGTCTCACAGAGCAGAATTGGTTTCTTGGAATTTCCAGCTCACTGGGAGTCATTAAAATCCAAGTGATATAAGCTGAAAGGGCTGCTAGGAAACATGTTATTATATGGATAGCATAATAAAAATAATGCTGTTTTACTATTATGTGATTCCTGAGGGCTAACATTGGTTCCCTCTCAACCTAGCATGCAACACAAAGCAATTCCTCCATTTTAGAGGGAAAACAGTGGGCCTTTTATTACTCACATTACAATTTATCTCCTGGAATCTTACTTTCTAACATAGCGTGAGTGCTAGAGAGCCAGTGGTTACTTATTTACTCTTCTTACAAGCTGCAGCTTTTGGCCCAGAAAGAGTAGCAAGAGGAGGCTTGGGCCTCCCTCTTATACTAGAACACTTAATTAGAACATGCCAGCCCCCTCTAAGATGTGGTTTTGAGGTATGAGCTCCTCAGACAGTGAGTTAATGATGAGGGTGATTTCTGCCTTTCCAATGGATTGGTCCAGGGACTCATAAGCAGGGTAAGATTAAAGAAGTCAATGACTTTCCTGGTCTTCATAGGGTTATAATTTAAAGCAAATTCTGCACATGCCAGATGGACCAGGGCTCCAATTGAAACTTAACAATGGTAAAATAAGCTCATGTATTTGTATAGTATTTTACAGCTTATAAAGAACTTCCATGTATTATCTCATTTGAACCAGGGAAATCCAATACATAAAACATTATTATTCTCATTTTATAGGAGAAACAGAAAAGTTTCCAAGATTCTTCAGTTTTTAATAATCCTCACTTAGTGACTAACCACGACTTAGCTTATGTCCTGTGACTCTGAAAAGATCCTTTCACTCTATATCAGGTGCATTCCTAAGCCAAATAGAATTATTTTTTTGACTGTTCTCTCCTTAGGATTATATGTACTAGTACATTTCTTCCATAACACCAATAAACAGAAGCTGCTAGAAGTATCTGGTCACTGTTTTGAAAAAGATAAAAAAGAAAAGCAAATGAAAGTCTGAATATGTGGAAAAGTTGCCAGAAATGCTGTTTTGTCCTTTGGAACATTTGCATAGTGTTAACAACTCACATCTTCTGGATGGTTATGTTAGTAGAGTGCTAGATGCAGGGGGAGGGAGGATGGGGTTCACATTCTTATCCAATCCAGAGGGACTGTGTGTCTTTTTTTTTTTTAGGATTTTCATGGTATCTCCTCTCAGCCATGCTCAGTTGTCTCCTGATATTTTCTACCTCTATCAAATCAGGCCTCCTGGCTCTTTAAGGCCGTCTTGCAAAGACATAGGATATTCACTTCAGTGTCTCACTATGACCTCTTGCAAACTGACCATCACTATGCAGCAATGTGAAGTATGCTGTCAGTAAAGGTCTGGCAAATCTCTTAGCAGCTATGTTACTCTACATGGAAGCAGGAGGTTTGTTTTTTTAAAGAATCTCACATCTTTGTTGCACAACAAAGCAAAACTCATTTGAAATCAATACTGAAACACTGATGCTCTATATTTGGGGTCTACAAAGACATGACTTAATTTTTGGATTTTATTCAAAAATATTCTAAAATAAGTATAGAATAAGCACTTCAGTTCTGTATTCTAGAGCATAAAATATTTGAAGAGAGCATAAAATGGGTGAAGAGATAAAAGCAACAGAGAAATCACTAAAATTATATACATGACAATTATGAATAATAACTAAGGAGCAATGATGCATTGTATCATTTGAAGATAAAATAAGACTATGTGCTAAGAATTCAATCATTAATCAGCAAAAAATGAATATGAACAGGTGCAATTTCTCAAGCTCAGCACTGTGGACATTTGGTGCCAGAACATTCTTTGCTGTGAACCCTGCCCTGGTCCTTGCAGGATGTTTGGTGGCACCTGGCCTGAACTTATGCGAGGCATACGCCACCCTCATCACCCTCTACATTTTGTGACAACAGTAAGTGTGTCTAGACCCTGGTAAAAATTCTTTGGCGGAAAATTACCCTCTGTTAAGAATTTCCAGATCACAGAAACACAAAATCAGAAAGAAAGAGTTTAGAGCTAATAGTAACCATGGATTTACCTTAATGAAACATATGGACCTATCAAGAAGCACAAAAAAGGTGGGAGGGTGCACTTAGGAAGTCCTTATCCACTGCAGGTGCGTCCCTGTCTCCTCACATAGTAAGAAGGAACAGTCCCTCTAGGAGACACGACTGAAACTGGAAACTTTAAGGTATTTTATTTCCTGACTCCCCTTCTCTGGATTCATCTCATCAAATATCTCATGATCCATTGTTGCCCCAAATCCCTTCTGTGCAGAAGAAGCGTCACTAAGAGAGAAAAATCTAACTTAGGGAAGTAGAATTTAACTCAACCTTAACAAGGGACAACATTTCAGAGAAATAGCAATTTAAATAAATGGAACTTAACCTATCAGTATATATTGCATATCCCTTTCTGCCTAATCACCCTTACTCACTCATGTCTGCAAGACTGGAGCCCCATGTATAAAACTCCAAGCCTCTCTACCATGTCAACTGCTAGAATCTTGACCCAGGTATACAGCTTTGGAAGGCAAGAAACCTTCACTTTACATTTTTCTCACCACTGGTTGTCTTGTTGATTTTGCCACAGGTCTTCTTTAACCTAACAATTTGTAGGAAAATAAATGCACCTTGAGTACATAATGATAAGTAATGTAAACCAAATGTACGAGGTTAAATAGTGCATTGTTTCTCTTATATACTAAACCCAAAATATAAAAAATAGCAACATCAAAGACATATAATAGAAATAGGAGGGGTAAATATTAAGAGAACCAAGAGATAGAAGAAGAGAAGAGTTCACTAGATATGATATATAAGGATTTACAAGGCAGGCTTACGATGGCTGTCTGTAGAGCAGGGGTGGAAAAATGCAAAGGGCCATCTACACACTTGGAAAGCTGGAGGATCTAGTCAAAAGTTGGTTTGGAGCTCAGTGCAGAATTCCCTGTGAGCCCATTTGGTAAGCTGAAGGATCTGCATTGGAAGGCTAAAGATTGTGTCTGAAAGCTTGGAATGAACACCCAAAGGTGATGGCACAGACTTGAGTGGCTCCAAACTCAAAACTGTGCTAATCTAATTTGTTAGATATTTTTTATTCAAGTTGACACCACAATTAACTATCACAGGAGAGGAAGAAGCTGCAAAAGAATTGAGATGTGATATGCACATGTACTGACACCCATGAGAAATGTGAGCTTTTTAAAATGAAGTGTGTACTAATCAAAACCAAAAATTGGGGAAAAAAAGTCCATGTGAAATTAGAGGAAGGCTGAAGAGTGTGTTCTGGAAGTTAGAGGAATTGTACTGTTAGCTGGAAACAATGTACATGGTAGAATAGAAGAAATTCCAACATAAACATAGGCAACCTATAAAGTTTTTAAGGGAAGTGTATTGAAGAAATAAGTACTCACTTGATTTTAGGGCAGAGGCAATTAAAAATAAAAAGATTTCATAGACCCCTGACTTTCTTTGGGAAGAAAGGAGGCTAATAAAGCTTCTCAGGTGGAAGTACAATCCATTTTTAAATAGAAAATGGAGGAATTTTAAAAGACTGAAGTCCATAAAATAGAGTTAAGATGTGAGGAAAATGATAGACTTGGGAACCACTTCCAAAAACAGAACTGGACTTTAACAAAGGAACATTCTTTCACATTGGAGTCAGGTGAATTGGTAACATGTGCCAGGATTTCAAAATTTTACTTGATCTGTGTATTACTTTTCTATTGCTGGAATGAAATACCTGGCACTCATAATTCAAAGGAAGAGAGGTCTGTTTTGGCTTACAGTTTCAGAGACAGGAGCAGCATAGTGGAAGTGCCTAGTACAGGAGAATTGCTTAATCCATAGTAGCCAGGAAACAGAAGATAAAGGGTGCAGCTGGGGCCAAGAATACCATCTTCCAAGTCAGGGAAGTGACCCACCACCTTTGACCAGGGTCCTCCTAAAAGTACATTTAACTCTGAACTCACCTCAATCACTTTATACACGATGAGCATGGTACCACCACAGTCTAATTACCTTCCAGAAGCTTTACCTCTAAACACATGAGTCTTTCAGAGAAAATTATTTATCTAAACCATAACAGTGATTATTTTTGTTTTACCAAACTCTCCTTTGTGAATGAAGCCCTCTTGTCTTGTATTGTATATTGTATGTGTGGTTGAGAGGCTGTCCTGTCCATGTACTCATGAGTCTACAGTCTCATTCACATTTGGACCTGTTAGAGATCATGAGGTGGTCTATTTTGAAACTGAGTTTCCATCAGGAAGTAAAGTCTCTTTCTTCTTGAATCAGGCCCCGTCTAGTTGTTGCTGTGGCCAAGTGGTGGAAATATGCTGCGAGAATTCTGGTCCTGAGATATAGCAACTTTCACTTCTGTGCTGATGTGGTGGATTGACAACTGGTGGTCAATATGGAACACCTTGTGAACTGAATCAGTGTGGCGCTGAGTGTGGATGGCCCATCTAAGGATTGTTACCAATAATTAAAAAGGAAAACTGGAGAGGAAGGTGTTGTTGGTTCTCTTGGAGGAACTTGTTGAGCTTTATTTCTTATATAAACTTGGCTCTTTTCATCAGAGGAGCTTGTAACCTTGTTGCTGAGAATGGCTGCAGTTCACTTTGGGGGAGTTGTGTTCCTTACTTGAGCATTCTGACTCCAGAGTACTATTCGATCTCCAGCAGAAGTCTGTCACACTGGCTGCCTGATATGATACTCATCGTCAGAGGATCTTGGGACATGATTGTTGTTGAGGATGGCTGTGGTACTTCTCAGAGCTTTGGTCCTAATGTTGAGCATCGCTTCTTGGCTCCAGTGCAGATCCCTCAGCCTGCTGGCACAGATCCTTCATCCCCCTGATTCAGATTTTCTAGCTTCCACTGCTGACCTTTGATCTTCCCAGAAAAGCTCTGTGAAACAGACTTGCATGAGTCATTGCCGTGGGCTCTAGGGCACCAGTTAAACTTATAGGGGGCATTGTCATGGGATCTAGGTATTCAGCAGGACTCATACAGAACATTGCCATAGGATCCATGCTCTAAGTTGGACTCTTTGGGTCTTTAGTGTGTGGACAGTTTTCCTGCTCCTTTTTTGTGGTTGACTTTTTGATCGATTATTATAAAATAAGTCTATAAATTTTGTGTCCTGTATTAAATTGTTTTGCTTGAAAATCTTGCTGCCTACAATAGCTAGAAAGAGAGACCAAGTCGAAGAGCACTGAGGTGTCTATCCCCAAACACTGCCAACATCAAACAGCCATATAAGTAATTAAGGATGTCATGGGGCTTCTAATCCTGGTAAAACCTAAGTGAGGCAAGTTGAGTCAGTCCTGCTGAGTCTCACCCCAAACACAGATCTATGCAATGATGAACAAGTTAAATTGTTGTTATTTTAGCCCACTATGTTTCAGGACTGTGAATAAAAAAGAAAAAGAATTTGAGACGTAGTTCATCTTCACTATGTATTTTTTGATATGTTGCCCCCTGAGTCTTTTTTAAAGAAGTACTTTAAGTTTACAAATTCAATGCAAGTTTTAAGCCATTGGTAGCAAATCTATGGCACAACAGATGGTTTTTGTTTCTGAAAATTCTAAAAGATCTAATTCATCACCAGTCTAAGCTATTGTATTATTGAAGCAGCAGACACAAATACAAGGAAGTACCATACAGTGACACCAAGAAAACCCCTGATTCCACTAATGTGATGACTGAAATAGAGTAGACAAATACGAAGACTTGTACAGTAATTTCCTGACTTACAAACATTCAGGTTGCAAACCTTCACAGAGAACAAATGGACCTCATTTTGCGAACATTTGTAGACATGAACAAATTACAAAAGTAGCTCTTATGTCTGCAAATATTGTTGCAGTTGTGCTGCTGTGTGTACTGTACACTAATATGGTGCCCAGTCAAAGTCCAGGACAGCTGGAAGCAAGAGCAAACGCAGAGGTGATGTGCAGGGGACTGCTAGAAAGTGTAAAAAGTGGTAACCATGGAAATGAAAGTGGAAATACTATGCATTTTAAGGTAACTGTAAAAATAAAAATAGTTTATTTATAATATTTATGTCTGTATGTTTAGTTTTTTATGCTTTAAGTTGTGTATTTGTGTTAAAAGCAGGTAAGAATGATGCAACTGGGCTTAAGAATGCATCCAGCTTATGAATAATATCTCCTGGGATGAACTTGGAGACTTACTATACCCGACAGCAGGCTCAGATGGCCCTCTTATTCAGATCCTTGGTGTATCCACCAACCAGAAAATGTCAAATCACAGTGCTTCCTTGAGATTCACTAACTCTTTCCCATGGTCTTCTCACCCAGCAAAAACTCCTTGACTTAATCATCATCATTTCTGTCTTGCCTGAAAATGTTGAGTCCTCAAATCTCAACCCACAAAGAAGAAAGCAGGCCAGTAGCTGACTATCAGACTTGAGAAAGTTTCACTAATTTCTGTTTTCTGCTTCCAAATGAATCTTGAATCTTTCACTCTCTGTGGTTGCTTCTAAGACATCAACTGTTGGGAATTGGAGCCTGAAGCACACAGATCTTCCAGATCATTGACAGGCAAAACAGGAACTAGTGCAAAGAAAGTAACAAGAAAAGGCTGATGTGAAGAAAGTTGAATTTTTTTTATAGATTTGAGGGCAGCAGATAGGTGGAATGGCCTACTTGCTTTGCCTGTGTACACAGACACAAGAGAGGAGCCCTGTCTGTCAGATTTAATATCTGTATTACAGACAGGGTTGAAAATATCCTTACTTGAGATAGACTGAAGTTCAAACAATGAGCCAAGCAACAGCAATTCTGGGAATTTGTCCTAAGCTATGCAGATATGGAATGACTTGTTTTGCAATCTGATGAGAGCTAGAAACCAGTGCTATGAAAATATCACCAAGGCAGAGGATAAACTGCAACAGAGCCATCATCTTCTAAGAGGCTCAAACCAGCTCATGTTCGCCTCAAACAGACTGCATTTCTTGGTGATAATTTTATACCCAAGGAATTTTCAAGTCTGTCCTTGCCACCTCCCCATAAATTTGACCCTATTTCCTTAAAGAATGAGGCAAAAAGATAAAGCACAACTTCCATTCCTCTTCAGCAACACCCTCCTTAAAAATATACTCTTTACTCACAGTTTTTTACCTTGGGGGTCAGAGGAGACTGAGTTCATTTTCCAGTCTATTACCCTTGTAGCTCCAGCTACACCCCCTTACTTTGCTATATCCTCAACCTCTAAAACTCTTCTGGCTCTCTGCTCTCTGCATGTAGACTTGCCTTACTAAGTCTCCACTTTCCTCGTAAAATCACTTTTGATATTATATCCTCTTCTAAATTATAGCTTGCTTCTCTCCAAACAAAAAAACAAAGCAAAACAAAACAATTGCTCGTGTTCCTGGAGTAGACATCAATACTCATCATCTTGACTACTTTACAACCTAGTCACCCTTCAAACATGTCAGTCCAGCCTCCCTCATGAGTCCACTTCTACCTCTCTAATGCATTGCAACAGGCTCTGATTTACCAAATGGATGCTCTTTAGGTCTTGTGTTATCATACAGCCCTTCTGCATGTAATGCAGGGAAAACAAAGTCCTCACCGTGGTATCGATAATTAGTCTTTCAGTTCTGCTTGCGTATCTAGAGTGAGGTATTGTTGACCTCCTCATGGAAAACCTTCACAGCTACCTTCTTAAATACATGGTTCTCAGGAATAAAGCCTTGCTATTTTTCCTATAAATGTTATCTGAATTGTCATAATAACTCATTGTTTTAAGTGTCCTGTGCCTGTCCTAAGGACCAGCATGTTCCTGCCTCCAGCCCTAACAGCACACTTGTCTTCCAACTGAGTAACGGTTGTGACCAATTACCTTCAACCATCCTTCTCTTTCTTCTGTTTATTTTCACACTATATTCTCACTGCTTTGCATCTTGTCACACTTATGAGAAACTTGATATTATCCAATGCTCTTTTTTCTCTTCTACCTTGCTCATCTAACCAATTACCAAAACCAGTGGACTTTGCCTTTTAAATCTGTCCATCACTTTGCTCTACTCCTGCCCTCCTTTGAATAACTGTGAGCTCTTACTCACCTCACTGAAACCAGCTCCATTTTTAAATCCTTCCTTCCATTTTAGCCCTTCAAAATCCACTTTTCAAATGAGGACACAATGTTATACTATTCCACCTACATGTAATCATGTTAACTGTTTAATCTCTCTCTCTCTCTCTCTCTCTCTCTCTCTCTCTCTCTCTCTCTCTCTCTCTCTCTGTCAACCTCTATTTCTCTCTCTCTGCTCCACCCAAATATATCCACTTTTTTAAAGAATATGTTTGTCTTTCTTGGAATATCATCAGCTCCTTAAGAACAGGGACCAGCTCAGGGTTGTAGTCTATAACCCACTAGTAACTAGAACACAGTCTAGGCAAAGGAGGCACTTGGTAATTGCTTAAGCAGAACAGAAACACCTAGCGACCTTAGGAAATCACATTCCCTACCTGGGTCCCAGCTTCTTCATCTGTACACAAGTGAGGCTGAACAAAAAGAGTTCTTGCATGGGACTGGAGTGTGGCTGAATAGTAGAATGCTTGCCTAGCATGCAGGTAGCCCTGGCTGCACCCTCAACATCAACAAGAAAAAAAATTCCTGCTTCCATAGACAACCATGCTTTTGTATACGTCTGAGCAGGGAGATACTGTAAGACAGATTTGTCTGAATGTTTTCCTTTTGATCCTACTGCCTCTGGCATAATTTTTTTTTAAAGAAGAGGCTCACTCACACTTGTGCATACCATGTAGTGCAGACACTCTTGAAGGCCCTTTAATTTAATACTGTTCTGTGGTATCTCAGTTCACGAACTTAATTCTTTCCACGATTCTGGTGGCAAACCAAATTGAATGTGCACTAAATAAAATTCAACAGTTAGGTTCAGTGTTTGCCTTATGGGGACATTTTATCTAGTTCTTGTCCAATTCAGTTTGCAGTCAAAAGTGTGGAATGAATTAAATTAATGAACCGAGGTACCACTGTGTTTGATCATCAAACCTGGTCTATGACTGGGTATTATATTCTTCGGATTTCCTTATGGGGAAACCGAGGTATTTGGTAACCGTCCTCAAATCACTTGGGTGGTAAAAGGCCCAGAGGTTCTGCCCTGAAAATGTATGGTCCTGACCACCACACTGTGATGCAGACAGTGATAGATCTGACTCTGGAGAGGAAGAAGAAATGTCCTGAGCAGTAGGGTGACCTTAAGGAGCCTGTCACTCATTCCCTGATGCCCATGTGAAGCCTGACTTAGCTCAGCACCTGGATGAGCAGTTGCTCAGTGGTATTTAAGATACTTGTAGCTTCTAGGATTGGAAAAAAGAAGGGTTTGTAAAAGCCTGTTCCTTCTGAGATGTCTTTAAGCACAATGAATTCTTCCTGTATTTGCCATCATACTGCTAATTAGGCTGCATTTTGTAGCTTTAATGTGGCTCTGGCCAGAATTTCGTAGATATTTTATTGTAATTTAGCATTAGTCAGGCTCCAGTTAATGGACATGGAGGCTTTGTTCACCCTGGTTTGGGCCCCACCATTACTATTCTATCTTTTGATATTCATCCTCCTGACACTAATCAGCAAGTATTGATTTAGACATTGCACATTTCCATAGGAATTCCATTTTAATTCAACATTAGAGTACCATTAAAATGTAAAGGAAAGGGCATGAAAAAGTCACTTCAAAGCATTACCATCTGAAGAAAATTTGCTGGTTTTAGTCATCCTGCCAGCTCTGCTCTGGATGGGGCAATGACCAGGCATAGGGGAGTGGCCTCTCTTCCTGGGGCACACTGAGGATTCACAGATGCTTTGTGACCCAGCCTATTGGTCGGTTTGAGGGGTGGGTGGGGGAGAGGAAGGACATGGCATCCCCTTATATCTCTGTCCACTGGGCATCCCAGGGGTGTGGGCTGTGTCTACCTGCAGCATGCTAGAAGAAAGATGGGAGTGGGGCAAATGTGATATGAGAGGGAGAAATGAGTCTATCATCAGGAAGAAGAGCTAAAGAGCCAGGATGCAAATACTTCCTGTGCTGAGAATGCCCTGAATGCTCCTCTCCACAAACCAAAGCATCTCTAGAACGAACGAGCAGAGTCTTAAGGACTCGTGTTGTATTTTTATTCTTTCTCTCTGAGACCAATAGCAGACTTTGCTTGCTTTCTACATCCCTTGGCATTTCCTTACATCTTGGACTTGACCGAATTCCCTTACCAAGACTTTACTCTATCTTTACTGCCCAGTGAGTCCATCTACCCTGTGGCCTCCATGGACTGTAGCCATCTCTCCACCAAGAAGCTCCGTGGCTACAGACCCAGCCTGGTCTTACTGGAGGCTCTTGTTTTCATCTCTTTCCTGTATTTTTTCACCTGGGATCCCATGACACTTTCAATTCACTTAGCTACACCCATTTACCTTTTCTTTCCCAAACCTGCTCCTCTTCCCATGAATCCTAGTTACCACTCCTCCATCTACCTTTGAACCACATCTGAATCTTGAGACTGTCCTAGATTCCTCCTCTTTTTGCACTGCATATTGCATCACTCTCCATGCCCTCCAATGTCTCTTATGCCCGCTCTTCCTGTCTCCATTCATGGCTTTGTCCCTGCACTCTGGATGTCTTCTCTACAATTCCCTGATGCTTCTCCCCACTCTGAGCCCAGCTCTCACCTAGTCCTGCTCTCACATCATTCTGATTGGAATTATTTCCCCAAGGACACATCTTAACCTTCAGTACCCATAAATATGAGGGTTTTTTTGGAAATAGTGTGCTTGTAGATATGATGAAGTTAGAATGAAATGATTTTCAGTTAGGGTATGACCACTATGACCTGTGGCATGGCTTCAGAATCAGAAAAGAGATGATTGATTGGAATGACAGATGCAATGTTTATCAATCTTTAAAAGTCATGTGGGTTTTTTTTGTTGTTGTTCTTTCTTTTTGATTCTGTGTTACTTTATGAAACCACGTTCTCCAGTGAAGCAGTAACACAGGACAACTATGTACATACAACATAGAAAAAGATTTATTATAAGGAGAGTTTCCAAGTTCTATAGTAGGCAATCTGGAGATCCAAGAGCCTCAGTAGTATAAGTTCCAGTCCAGAAGCCTGCAAGACAAAATCCTCAGTCAGTGTTTCAGTTAAGTTCCACAATGGGAAAAGCTCAAGCAGGGAAACAGGAGTTCTCTCTTACATCAGGAGGGTCAAGCTTTGTGTTCTAGTCAGGCCTTTCACACACTGGATGTTAGAGTGAAATCTCCTTCATGCAGTCTGCTGATTTACATGTTGTCATGCAAAAAGATGCAGATATGCCCAGAGTTATGTCTGCCTGAATACCTATCTGGGCATCTTGTAGCCCAGTTCAACTGCTACAGAAATTTAACCATCTCTGAGACCAACAAATCTTGTTCTGCCTATCTTTGTCCCTTTGGTTCCTTATATCGTTGGCTTACCCATTACTAACTCTTCTCCCCTGGGCTGCAGAACAGCAAAACTTACCATCAAGAAGCCGAAATTTAGCTGGGCATGGTGGTGCACACTTGTAATTCCAATTCTCTGGGAGGCTGAGGTAGAAAGATCAGAAATTTGAGACTAGTGTGTGCAAGTTAATGCCTTAGCAAGACTCTGTTTTAAAATAAGAAAGATGTAGTCAGGGATGTAGTTAGCGCAAAGGCCCTTGGTTCAATCCCCATGACTAGGGAGAAGAAAACTACAAGCTGGTAGAGAAGCAAGAAGCAGGCTCTCCCTGGGGGCCTCACAGAGGAACCAATATTGCCCAAGTCTTGATTTTAGACTCTGAGCCTCTCTTATTGCATGAATAGATTTATCTGATTAGGAACATCAGGCTATTTAATCCCTCTATATATACTCTCCTCTGAGAAGCCCTTCCTGTCCACTCAGAGCAGAGCCAACTGCTCTGTCTGTGCATTACCTTTTTACCTACTATGTGCTCACACAGTGCTGTTACAGCTCCACTGTGCTATGTAACAAGCAGGATTACACTCCTACTTTTCCTGTTGCCTATCTCCCCTACAGGCATTCAACAAACACTGCGCTATACAAAGGAGCCCAATGAACAAATACATGAAAATGGGGTCCTATTCATCCCTGAGTTCCTGTACCAAGCATAATGCCCAGTACATGGTCAATGCCCAAGGACAGAGTTGACTCTTACAGAACCATCTGTGTTTAGACAGGGAAGAGGAGAAGGAAGGACAGAGGGAGGCAGCTGCTCCCTGGATTTGCTTCCTTGTCTATGCTGTGGACTCAACTCCACCACTCACTAGTGTTCATGTGTCTGGTGCATGATAGGCAGAGAATTACGAGTGAAGGAGGAAAGAGGCCAGGTGAGAGGAAGTTGGGGTAGCAAGAAAACTGCTTGTGATAGATGCCAGGGATGGAAAGCTTTACCCACAGCATCATGTCTGTCTGTTATGGACCATTAATACACATCTGATAGTGGGCAGATGAGCAGGGCACATCAGTGTTCCCAGGAGTATTCACCTCTCTGTGGTACCCTGTCTCTCCAGGCCCACAGATTTATTCAAAACTCTTTTTGAGAGGAATATCATAGAATTTCGGAATTGTTGAGTTAAAAGGTGTATTATGGAAGATTGAGGCTCAATGATTCTGGAATTTTATTTATTTATATATTTACTCCAAGAAGGGTGAGTTTATTTTGATTCACGATTTCAGAAGATTCAGTTCTTGTTTGCTTGGCTCCAAGGAAGAAAAGGTGTGGAAGAGGAAAGATTCCAGGGCACCCTGGAAGCAGTGAGAGGCCATGCCTCCACTCTTAAAATTTCAGAATTACAGGAATCTTGGAGTTCCTCTAGGTCCTTGTCATGGTTTCTGTCCGTGGCTCCCAGGCCTCATGCGTTTGCATTATGCATTTGTGATTAGTTCATTTTCTAGCACTTGCATTGATGGTGTCAGTGCTGCACCCACATAGGGGTGGAGCCAGGATGTAATATAATGGCAGGAAGAAGGCCTGTCTTACTCTTTTGCCGGTTTCTGCCTTGCTGTTTGCAGCCACCATGAACTGCAGCCCCTGCCATGCCACCCTGCCGTGGAGCCAACTGAGTATGGACTGAAACCTCCAAAAACTGTAAGAGATAAACCTTTCCTTTCCCAACTTGGTGCATCAGGTATTTTGTCTCAGCAACAAGTAAAAAATAACTAAGACTCCTGCTGCATCTTTGTCTGTGCTTATATTAATATGGAAGAAAAAGGCCCAGAGAGGGGAGGTGGCTTTCCAAGGACACACAGCTGATTACCCTTGGTTTGTGTGACTGCATTCTCCTGGGTTATTTTGATACCTATATTAGTGTTTTATTCACTAATTGAATAAACCACATTTAAGAGGAAGAATCGCCCACAGGTGGCACCGGTTCTACTCATGTACTCTTTTTGGTAAACTTCATCACTTGAGTGGGCACAGTCCAACCCCTCCTGCTGCCCCCAGCATTACTTTGAGGGTGAGGACCACCTTAAATGTAACTTTCTGGGTTGTCCAGACTGCCCACCTGCCAGTTTAGAGATAAATCAGCTTAGTAAGAAAGAATTCTGGCCTACAGATATGAATGCTTGCCTACAGATATGACTTTTCCACTCTAGGTTGTATCAGTAATAGAGTGATGATAATAGAGAGGATATTTACCCTCTTGTTTGCTTTGTAGCAAAGCATTTGAGAAATGGAGTTGAATAACCCAAAGATTCTAGAGCCAGATCTGCTGAGTCTGTCCTGGTTTTGAAATTTACTACCTGGAGGCCCTGAGTCCCCTCTAAATGGTTTTCTTGTTGATAAAATGAGAACCGTTGGCTGGGTTACCTTTCTACATTGCTGGGACAAAATACTTGACAACTAAAATGAAGGAAGGAAAGGTTTATTTAGTTCACTCTTTGTGGAGGTTTCAGTCTACAATCAGCTGACTCTAAGTCAGGGTGGCATGGCTGAGGGCAACGCTTCAAGGCAGCAGCCAGGAAAGAAGCAGGATCAAGCCTCTTGTCCTCCTTATATTTTTATGCATGCCACCTCCCAACCCCCCAGAAAGTGTGTATCTCCCACAAAAATCTCTGTGCCCTGCTTTTGAATAGGATGAGGATTACAGAGTAAGGATTCTGGCTATGTGCTGAGTCTCTTAGCTAAACTTCAAAACTTCTTAACTTGACACAATGTATCAACCATAACAATCATAATAACTTTCTCCTAGGACTTTTTGCAAAATTATTATACATAAAGAGCACTCAGAAGACTGATGGATGCTTAGAAAATATTCATTAATGCACTTGAATAGTAATTGTTACTAACAGATAATATTAGGTAATAGACATCAGGCTATTTAGAGATAATATTACTAATAGATAATATTAGATACTATTGTACCTTGATGTTTACATGTATTTAAGTGCTGTTATGTAGTTTTATCTTCCTTTAAAGTATGAGTGGTTAGGGACAAATGACATTAAATGGGTTTATTGTTATATTGTCTTACTTTTACAGGATTTCTTAAGAAACCGAGTCACTGCTGCATGCTCGGATTCCATCTGCTGTATGAGGTTAGTTTCTGTAGCCCCTGCCAAGGCATCACCCCTGAGGATGTAGTTATGTGAACTGTGTGCTTGATGTCAACAGACCCTCTTTGGCTGATGAAGAGCTTATCTTTATGGCACAATATTAATGACAAGCAGAACACCCTTGCTTCTTAACCAAATGACCAGCTTCTCATCAAATGAGCCCCAATTCCTCTGGGCTCGACTGATGATCCCAATTAAACGAGGTGCTTTGGAATTTCTTAAAAATATATATTTCATGAATTTATCACATGAGGTATAGATACAATTTGGAACCACTAGGAAAATGCCAACTCTCTTTTATTCTGTAGGGACTTTTAAACTTCTCACACGTGTTTAACAACAGACTCTGAGAACAAAAAACAAAGCATTTACCAATATCATGGTGTAAATGTTATTACCACAGCCAGTCTCAAGCTACTGCTGAATGCAGAATTTGGGAGAAGAATTTGAAACCATTTTATTTAAAGGTTAAGGAAGAAATGAGAGAATAATCCTGTCTTGTGGACTAGAGCAAGTCGGCTCCAGGAAACCATTGTCTCGCAGAATATGCATTGTTTATCATGGAAATGTCTGATCAGGAATTAACTTGTCAACCAAGAAATACACTCATTCATTAGATCCTTGTATTTGTTAGCTCTGCTACTATACAATATTTATTTTGGGAGAAGCATTATTTTAAGTTGAACACAAACATTAACTGATCTAACTTTCAGAGAAGCTATAATTGCAATATCTGAGGCACAGAGAAGGTGGAGCTGAAATTCAAACCTAAGTAATCTGGCTTCAGTCTTGTTGCATTTAACTTTACCCCCGTGTATTTTCTCTCTCTCTCTCTCTCTCTCTCTCTCTCTCTCTCTCTCTCTCTCTCTCTTCTACCACAGCACTCTATTCATCTGCCTAGTGGGTATAATACAGGAGATAATATTTTATTGTATGCTGTGTTACTTTGTGTGTGTCTGTGCACCTTTCCTATCAGGCCAAACTCCCTAGGGACAGGGACCACGACAGGCACCACCAGGTAGAAGCAATGGGTTGCATGAATGGGCCCCTGTTCTTTCCTCACAGTCCCCGCCTAGAGTATCAAAACAGATGAAGGCAAGGGACTATCTGTGCTGCAATCCAGGAACTAGTGCAGAGCTGAGGCATAGTTGCTAATCCTAAATGTCTGTGCCATAAATAAAATCCTTCTACTCTTGGACATTCAAATGCTTCCAGCTACTGAAGGTAGCTCACCCTTAGGAGCAACCATGCGTACTGCACTTGCCTGTGTATTTGTCTTGATCACCCTGCATTCTTGACATGAACAGAAACCGTATTTTACTAACTTCATAGTCCCAGAAGTCACCGCAATGGCTTACGCTTCATAGGATACAAATGTATTTTCAGACTGAATCAAACAGTGCGTGTCCAACAGATACTTGTCAATGGGCGAATTTGCAAAGAATTTGCCCCTCAAAACAGATGATATCTGGTAGGAAAGATGCTTAAGTGAAATTGGAGAGATTCTGTCTTTGTTATGTCACTCAAATGGTGATCACAGAAGAATTTATGCTATCTGTGCCTTGGGTGACTTTGTGCATAATCTTGCAAAGTAACAGCACTGAGCTTCAGGAAGCAAATTAATCTAGGAGCCCAGAGGTCAGATGTTCATTCACACAGACACCCCGTTACCCTAAATGAGTTCTACTTCACCTTTCAGGGCTAAGGACCTGGAAACTTTTTCAACAGATTGTTCCTGGTTAGATGATCTAGTGCAGTGATGGTGAACTTTTTAGAGCTTTCGATGATACAAACAGCCCATTGTGGCATGCATGCTGTAGGTTCATCACCACTGACCTAGTAGTATATTTTTAGAAGCAGGAAGTTAATGTCCAAGAATTACCCTGGAACCCTGTGAGTTAAATGTATGCCTACTACTGAACAGCAGACATGCAAAAGAGCTAACATGTGGTCATGTATTTGAACAATTCATTTCATAAATCTCAATGAAAGATAATGACCTGATTAATATTAATTGCCTTCTCTTTCCTTTCCAGGCATGGGCTAAGGGTGGGGGGAAGAAAAGAAAGAGGGACAGAAAGGAGTGAATTCTTTAGTGTGATTCAATTACCTCCCGAAGATCTTCAAAGATGAGCATGCAATTATCACTAATTGCAGATAGTACTACTGATAATGATCATAATCAATCACTTTGCTTGGCCCTGTTCTAAACAAGACTACTGGCATTTCCCCAGATCATTCACATTAATGGTCAGTGTTCCAGGGCTGTGCTCAGAAGGCATCAATGATTCTGAGTTCTGAATGGTAGAGTAATGGGAGGTCTTCCATGCCCACGCTCAGACATAGCCCACCTCTGGATTCTTCCACTCCCCAGCATAGACATAGGAGTGCTCTCTCTTCTGGCAATCAGAGTTTTGGAAGCAATAGCAGCTGTAACCCTCAACAACTTTCCTGGAACCAGGGTTGCAGAATGATAGTATTGAGAACTACCTCTGGCTGACCTACCTGTTTCATTCTTGTGGCAGTTGATTCTGTACCTGAAACCTAGGAAGCATGCTCAAGGATGCTAGAGATGAAAGTTCTCTACTCATGTCTATAGACTTTATCAATAAGAAATAGAATCTTTCCAAGAGAAAAAACATGCCATTATCATCTGCTTCCTTATTTGTCAGTTTCAGTGAAAATTATATCAGAAACTCACAATATAACTTTGAGGAAACTGTTCAGTGTATGTCAATTAGAGATTATACAGGAATTTCTTCTGGTATTTCAAAAAAAATCACTTAGGAATGTTCATGGCAGGACACTAATGAACCCTTCAAACTTACATAGAAACAATCCTGAGTAGTTATTATTATTAATACAACCTGTTGACCTAGGAAATCATGCAAGGATTTGTATCGTCAAAGAGTCAGATGCAGAAATGACACTGTTCTCAAGAGATTCTGACCTGGCCCAGGCTGCAGAGGTATGGTCTGCCCCTCCTTCCCACTCACACATGGGGTCTCAACTCTACCACTCCCCCAGAGAAGCTTTGAACCCAAACTCATCTCTTCCTATTCATTCTGTATTGAAAACATACATCATTAATGAATTAGAAGTATTTACCACCACCCTCAAGGAAGATGCACTCAAATGCAAAGAGATATAGCTTACCAAATGGCCTGTAAAATTTCTGTTTTCTTTATCATTTGTTTTGAGGTTATACCCACAAATTTCTAAACACACCCAGAGAGCTCCACTTGACTGCTTGAGTATTATTTGCTCTGGACCACTACGAGATTGTTTTCCAGGGGGTTGGAGAAAGACTCTCTGGAAGGAATTGTAAGTGTCTAAATGACCAAAAAAAAGAGCTATTTTTGCTTTGATCCTGAAATGTGGAAGCCTCAGTGTAAAAGCCTCCACACAGAGGAATCCACAGGACTACTCCCAAAATCCTGAGGATTCAAGATATCCGTGTCCTGTTTTTGCTATGCCTGAACTGCCATTCTCACTGCTTTTGTCCACAGACACTATTTGAGCATAAGTAAGTATTCTTATCTACATTCAGAAGATGGTTCATTTGGATTGATTCTTCCCCAGAAGCAATAAATCATTTTCATATCCATTTTATAGTGCTACTATGAAGACAGAAGGCAATTTCCAGTGTAAAAATCTAGTATTGGAGCAAGACTCTCCTGTTATACACTGCTGCTATCTCTTTGGTACTCTAGAGGCTTCCCAAAGTAGCGCTAAGAGAGTCCACATGCAATAGTCCAGTCCCAAAACATTTCCACTCTTCCAAGCTCATTTCAAGCCTGCCCCAAGGCCATTCCCACAGTTGTCATTCTTCAACTATCAGAAGGTGTGGCTGCGGAAAACACCCAGGATCTCTGTTCCTGGCTGAACTTGGCTTCTCATGTAAATAGATGCTAGGAGCCATCAGGCTGCCCTGGGAACCTCAGCTGCCTCCATCTGTATCTTGATATCAGACCTCTGCTGTGGATATACTTATAGGTCCACTAACTTTTGACTTAGTCTCTCCATGTTGGGAGAAATGTTCACAGGCTTAGTGAGAAGAAACTTAACCAAGTGACCCTTAACAATAAGCATTTAAATTCTGTCCTCAGAGCTCCTGGTTCACCAAGACTGCAGTGGGGTGGACAAATCTGAATTCTGCCTACTTCCTTGGGGGATCCCCTGACTCCCCTCTGACAGGTGTGGAGTACACACTGAGGCCCATACTGAAATAGGTGTTTCCCCATCTGAGAAATCTACTCCAGAGACCTGAGACTTCATGCCTTTGTCCTCTTTCCTGCTCTTTGGATTTGGCTTCTTTGGTTTTAAAGTGGCAGAAATTCTGTCCTTCTAAAAATCGCTGCTGCTGAATGTGGATTTAGATCCTGCATGTCTGTTACAGATTGAATTATGTCCCTGAAAACATAATGTCGGCTTTCTTATCTTTAGTGTCTCAGAAAGGGACCCTCTGGAAGTAGTCAAGGTAAAACTAAGTCACTAGAGAAGGCCTTAATCCACTTGCACTGGTGTCCTTATGCATAAGGTAATATCTGGGCCAGGGGAGACGTGAATTCAGGTGAGAACATGTGAAGTTTGAATTTTTGCAGTCGAAAGTGAAGCACTCTTTAAGCTGGATGAGAGGCCTGGAGCAGGAGTTTCTGCCTCCAGAAGTGCATGTCAGTGAATTTCTGTTGTGCAAGCCATTGGTCTGTGGCCACTGGTTATTGCAGAGCCAAGAAACCAAGACAATGCCTAAGTCTCCTGGGATATTGGAGCTAATGAATTGCCTTCTTCACAGTATTAAGCCGGACTGCAGACTTGTGCCCTGCAGCCAGAAAGAAAAAGCCACTGGAGAGGAGGTGGTGAGCATTTGCTGTTCCATGAGGGTCAATGGGGAGACTCAAGCTGTTAGGATTTGGTTGTTTCTTTGGGTTCCTCTGACTGGAGCAGTTAGGGGATCTGTGTCACTGTGAGTTAACCCCATGCCAAAAGCAACTCCTTCAAAAGACTATGCAGGGATATATCGCATCAGGTAATGGAGAAATAAATGTACTACCAGCTAGTATTAATTCAGTGTTTCCAACAAGTTAGATCTTCACCTCATTTCTATGTGTAGACAATGTTATCATCTGGATATTTTGCTGATGTGGAAACTGAAGCAAGACACATGACATTATATACCCAAGGATACACACCTAGAGAGTGAGCAGATATCAGACTGGTCCAATGAGCACAGAGAGAGTAGCATGGAGAACAGAGTGGTTATTATGATAAATGAAGGAAAAAACAACGCTCAACAGTTTTACTTAGGAACCTGAGATCAGACCTGCCTGGCACTGAGACTAGACCAGTGTACCTTTTATAGGGTCATGAGCATAAAGGGGCCTGTGAAAGGAAAAGCTCAAAATAAGACTTCGGAGGGGGAGAGTTCAGTGGAAAGGGGTTGTGGCTGCCTGCTAGGGACAGGTCTGAGAAAATACAGGGAGAGCTTCACTGTATGTGGGGAAGCCTGCCACTTGGCCTGGAGAGGAGATGATAGGAAGCTGAGTACAGATCTCCTGGCTCATCTCTTATTGCTGACTGGTTTCCAGAGGTGAGCATTGTGAAGGTGCCTCCCTGTCATTTCTCCTAACAAGCTGACATCACCACCATTACCACTGCCACCACTATTTAACCCTTCATTGATGTATTATTTTGCAATTAATAAGGGCCTTTTGCAAGACTTTATCAAAGCACGTTACAAAATTGATAGCATTTTAGTCTCCAAGAACGAGAAACCAGAGAAAATACTGATGATTTCTTTCAAGGTCCCCAGCTGGTTTCTTGAGGTGGTAAATCTAAAGCCTAGGAAGGCTGAATTTCACCCCCCCTTCATGAGCCCTTCCCCTGTGCACTCATCCAGCCCCTCACCCTGAGTTTTGGCCTGCCCAGCTACTACAGCTGGGTGCTCTGCCCAGAGAAGGGTCTTTCTTGTCCTGTTAATTATTCCCAAAGCTCCTGCCCTGAGGAATTCAGAACATGCTCTGGTTATTTGTAGAGCGCTTTGTTTCTGGGAGAGGGGCTCACACAGCTTGGAAAAAGCAGCACTTGCCTACACAGACAGTGCTGCCCCTGCTATTAATATCCTAGCGCGATCGCTTAATGATGCTGTGGAGTGTGGCTTACCATGGCCACAGGACCTCTCAGCCACAAAGATTGTATTATTTTACACCAGCCCTGCTAATCCCCAGTGCCAAGCCTTTTGTCCCACCTTCTTGTCCTCTGTAGACAGTGGAGGAGGAGAGTGAGCCCTTGTATGAATCTGCACTCGCCTGTCCTTACCATGGGAGGTAAGGACAAATGGAGGCTGAAGTCTCAAAATAATATTTGATTAGCACTCCCCCTTCCTCCCCTCAAGCATCTCAAGAATTTTGCATTTGTTGTCTTCTCCATCTTATAGTTATCCTTGTTCACAGGGAGAGGATAAACATTTCAAATGTACTTATTCACTCTTGACACATGTAATGAGCATTACCTTTTGGCTAAACCATCCCAGGCTCTGACCTGGGATGAGTAGAGATATAAGAATAGCAGAGCTCATCCCTAAAGCTCACAGCTTGATGGAAAAAGACTGTTATGTCACAGTACGATTGGTACTGTCACAAAATTACGCAGAAGGGGTATCACCACACCCAGGAAGAAGTGGTCAATTCCTTGCAGAGATAAACTTAAGGAGATGTCACAGAAGAGAAGGGATTGTGGTGGGTCTTAGAGGAAGAGAAGTTTAGCAGTACAAAGAAGGAAGGACACATGCCAGAGCAGGCAGTCAGAGACTAGCCTGGGAGCCAAGGGACAGCATTTAGGAACATGCAGAGAATAGAGGACAGTGTGAGATAGTTTGGGGAAGCAGAGAGATGAACACTTTGTCAGGTCAAATGTTTTGGGGCCTCGGTTTCCAAAAATAAGGTATTGATTAGTCCATCCAAGTATTTTTTCATGAGGTGACACTGTCAGCCATGTGTCCTCTTGGGCGCTCATACCTTGTAGATGTATGCTTTAAAGGCACTGTGAGGGCCCTCGAGCTCTTTCCTGCTGTCTATGCACTAAGGTAGCAATCTCAGGACACAGGAGACTCTGCTTTGAGATACCACATGCAGGGATCTCACACGAATTACAGCCAAGGCAGAAATGATAAAAGGGAAGATCATGGAAATCTGCGGATTGTCACCCAAACCAATTGTCATATGCTCAAGGATATAGAAAGTAGAAAGAGGAGAAAGGGGTCCCCCAGCTGTGACTCCAGATTTGGGGGCTTGTCTGTTCATTTCTCAAATTTAGGAACCCACTGACTCATATAATATAAATTATTCAGTTGTACTCAAACCCTGACCCTTTGTTCCAACAAAGATTTAAAGGCCCAAGGCACCCCAAAAATTAGAGCATAAGATGTCATTAGCCAACGCTCAATCTTCACAGCTCCCAGAACTAATTATAGAGCTAGGAGTGGCTGGGGCCAGACCCCTCCGATATAAAAAGATTTTATGAAAGGCAAAGGGGGGAGGCAACACTAATTCTCACCCTATTATATTCCTTTCAATTATTTACAGTAATAGACACTGATGGTGAACAAATATAGAGCCTGGAATCCAGTGAGGTCACATGGGCGTTCTGTAAGCCAGTGATGCCGTATTGGAATCTGGGAACACAGCGAACAATGTTCCAGCTGCCCTTGCATTCTTTACCTCCCATTGTCTTCTGTCTCTTTGCCCTCATTCCCCACCAAAGTCAAGAGCACTGAACCCATGGTGGGCATGCCAAGGTTTAGCTCACATTCAGGACTAGTAAATATCTGCTTTCCATCAAGGGTTTTAATAGCACCTTCACTTTTATTCTCTTAATCAAGCACAATAGGAATGGAATGGTGGGGTCCAGAGGTAACAGTGGAAAGATGCTAGTGGGTGATATATCTGGGTGTCATCTGACTGGCTGCTGGGAAGCAACTGAACAAAAGCTCTGTATCCCAATAACCCACGTGCTCTCTTATATTTCTGACAGATTTCTAGTTACCAAAATATAAGCAATAATATAAGCTCCCTAGAATCTTATCCATTAAAAATTCCTGCAAAATCCTTGCTCTTCTTGCCTCTGTCATTTACAACCTGATGTGTCGCATGTACCAGACTATAGAGGTGCAAGATGGAGAAGACTCTTAGCGCCTGAGATATCAGACTTTGATGTAAGCAACAAATAGTTTCAATCATGCTAAGCTACATATATATATAGCTTGCTAAATGTGACAGTAGGCACAGCTTTTTCGAAAATATAAACTTCTTATAGCATGGACCGTACTCCCTGAGTACTGTCAGGACAAAGGAACAGGTCTACTCTTTGGCTTGACTGGGTTACTGATATTCCAGGACTCCTCTTGGTCTGCAGGGTGGAATAGAGGTCACAGTATGCAAGTGCCTGCTTGTGGGCAGGCACCACACTGTTGTCAGAGTCTTGAAGTAGGAAGAATTTAATTCTCAGGAAAGATAAGGACAGGGAAATTCTTCTGGGTCCCCATAAGACTCCTTGCAGGTCTGTGCACAGGAAGCAGTGCATTACATGGCACTGAACATTGGAAATAATTTCAAGGCTCTTCAGGATTCAGGGCTATTTGTACATGTACAGGTATACACAAACATGCATACAATATAACATTTTCTCTATGCAGCAATCTTGTCATGTGGGAAACTCCTGATAGAAAATTTAATGGCAAGTCCTGATAACTTGGCAATTATGAGTTGGGTCTGTATTGTTGGGTGGGACCAGAACCTAGGTGAAAACATTCTTTTCTTTCTGGAAATCCTTTTCTATGCCCTCCCTCCTTTTTTACTATCATTTCCAAAAGCTTCCATATCTGAACCTAAGTCCCTAACAACTTTCTGTCTTTTCGTCTTATGCTCTTCCAGAAAAGGGCACATACAGTGTTTCAAAAAACAAGACTCTCATGATTGCAGGCTGGCAGGACAGCCAGGGCAAGTAACCAGATGACTCTGATGTGAGAGCATCCCAGCATTAGGACCTCCTTCAAATCAGGCATCTGATGGTTTTTATCATCTCAGTCACTGAGGCAGAAAATCAGAAAAAGAGAAGAGCCCCAGAGACTGCTCTATTTTACGCTTCAAAGCAGTGGATCAGGATTCATTAAGTCCCAGAGAATGCACGAGAGATGAATACAGAGGGTTTTCTAGCCACTGTCTTGTGATAGAACCTTAACCTGGCATTCATAACCTTCAAAATCTCTATGCACCCTACCATTCCAGTCCTCAGTTTCCCATTCTCTTTCCCCTATTTTAGCCCTATTCCTACAGGAGATATTTCTTATATCTGACACCATCTCCTACAAGGTCTCAGTACCTCTCTTGAAGTAGAGAAATTCTACAAATCCTTCAGGATGTATTGCAGCTTCCAGCCCTTTGGGAAAGCTTCCCAGTTCAACCCAATATGGTCTCTCTCAGTTTAAAAAGCCCTAGTACTTTGAACCTTTTGCCTACAATTAGCACATTCTGTATCGTATTAGTTATTGAAGAACTGTTTGTTTTGCACTCCTGGGAAGCAAGGTCTTGACAGTAGGCATCCTGCATTATTCACTGTTATATCTTGCATGGCGCATGTCTGTCTATGCAGGTTAGTTGCCCTATAAAAATACAGGTCATTGAATTGAATATAGGGCAGCCTCACATTAAAGCTTAACTAGGCTGATATCTGAAGTGGGGATCAAGAGTTGATTGGATTTTCTTGAACCCTGATCAGGTAAGTCTATAAAGAATAGCTTTTCTTGGAAAATTAAGGAGTGGGGGGTTGTGTCAAGTGATTCAAAAATATATGAGTATCTACCTCGTTTCAGGGCTTAGTCAAAGGTTTTCCACCCATGAAAAGGGTCTGGAAGCATTTTTTGCAGAAGGATAAGGTGCAAGGCTATGGGTCAGGAGGTTGCTCAGGAAAGAAGTATACTCCACATTTACCAACTGTTTGTCTTTTCACTGATGAGGAATCTCCACTAGAAAATGACACCAGCGTGTGTCACTGAGGTTCCTCAGCTCTCAGGCCTGCTGGTGCCGCCCAGACTCTTTGATCGTCTGCTTCCATTGTCTCCTGAAACCAATCCTTTCCATTTGGTATTTTTCCTACTAGATCACCTGATACCTGCAAGCAACCAGGTGTTCCTTTCAGAAACCAGAAGGCGATAACCCAGGCATTTGGATCCATACACCAGCCTGTGTTCTTTGCAGTGGAGGCCTTAGGAAGGAGAGTCTCCCCAATGGCAGGTGGGAGCCAACTCTTTCTTTCAAATTTGTTCATCAGTAAACAAAAGAGAATGCCAAAAATCTTAGAATCACTTGAAGCACTACTGGATAAGTGAATAACTTTGCAATTCATTTCAAAATAACATCTTATTTCAGTGGGCAAGGTTTAAAAACCAGGTTTTAATCTTTTAAAAAAGGAAATACAATTCATACTATTACTTCGTAGACCTTAAGTGAATAACTGTGTTCACAGCTTTATTATAAATTCCTTGGGACAAAATCTATGACATATGTCTTTCATACCTCACATTATGTTTACATCCTAATTGAAAATATTATAAGTGCATATACCTTGTGGATTTGTTGTATCTTTAGCTGATTCTGAATGAGACATTTTTTTGATTCTATATTTAAATGATCTCTTTCTCTAATTAAAACAGCCAACTCAAAATAGTTGCTCGGTATTTCTTTACTCATTGTGGAAAGTTCAGTAGAGTAGTAGGCATGCTGTCATTTTCCAGATACTTTGGGATCAAGAGTTTGGAATCCAGGCGAGAAAGTAGAAGGGATTCATTCTCCAGATCCATCTAGTGATCCAGAGTCAGTAACCTCTTACCTGCGGAAGAAACTTCTCGGAAATATAGTAGACATTAGCCCCATCATACATGAATCCACTGAATGCATCAATTGATAAGATGTTTGGGGTTACTTAGAATTGGGAGTTTCCTAAATCCACTTGATCTCAGCTGTGTTTCCTATATTTAAGGGAGTATATTACTGGAGCATTTTAAGGCCCTTCATCCTGTTTCAAGGAATAAACTTAAAACAACTCTGCACAGAGTCAGCTCCTGAGGATAAGGATATAGGCTGAGACAAAGGGGACCAGTGATCTGTGGCCAGGCTGGTCCTCAGGACCAGCTCATGATATTCTACTGCACCTTAACTAGTCTTTCATGTCATCCAGAACACAGAGGACTTCCTGAGGCTTGAGCAGTCCTATCTTCAACCAAGGTGGACACACATGATCTGAGTCAGCGGGTGATGGCCTGTTTAGACATCTTAGATCGTGGATAAGGATCTGGTGTGAGTCAGTCTTCATGCTTTGAGACAAATGTCACGTTTACACAGAGGGTCTAAGAGTCTTCTAGAATGCCAAGATCCAGGAAAACTGTACACAAATACTTTATCTAGCTGACTAATGATACCACCCTGAGGCCAAAGGCAATAATGCTTCTGCAACTTTAAATTTGTGCATCTTTACAGTCTATTTTGTGATCTGTTTAAATGATGAGCATTGGCATTTAAAACACTTTTAAGGTTTGATGTACAGATGATAAAACCAACTGAGAGTGCAACAAGAACACCAAAGTGCATCTTTGCTGATATACTATGAGGGCTTGATCTTCCCCTCAATAAACACAGTGAAATACATAACCTAGGATTTTCCTCAAGCTTGAAGAAGCAAAGAATTTAGGATCAGAACACCTGAGTTTAGATTCATTTGCTTATTAATTGTGTGATTTTGATCAAATTACTTATGCTTCTCAAGTTTGTTTGAAGAACCTAATACCTACTTCACAGGGGTGTAAGGGTGTAATGGGATAATGTATGTGTAAGTGCTTTGGAAATAGGAAAGAATGATAGAAATGTGCCTTCCCAGTGTTTTATTCACAGTGCTCCTGCCTGGCTGCATCTACTTAACCCACTCTCCAAGAGCTAGAATCAGATTTCAGCCGTATGGAATTATCCACAATGTGGCAGATGGGTTTACAAGTGTCTTGGTCTCTTCTTGTAATTAACAGCCAAGAAGTCTAAAGCTTGCATTGTTTACATGGAAAATGTTTCTTGCTCTTCTCTTGCCCGTTCCCACGTCATACCATCTGAAATTGTTACCTTTTTTATCTTCTCAGTGTGCTTCTTTAATTTTGTGGGATCCTCTGCATATAAACTCCATTCGACTCTTTTCTCCTACTCTGGATGGCTATTTTTCTATGAGTTTAGCTATAGGACTTAAAAAAGTTTTTTTTTTTCATATTTGCTGCCTGAATTACATTTCACAAAGTCCTCCCAAGTGTGAAAGGTGGGTATCACCATTCCTATCCCAAGTGAGGAAGTAGAGGCACAAGGAGGCTTAGCTTATCTGGCTCATAGTCTGCAGCCCCTCTCTTTTTGCCACATTGTCTTTTCTGCAAAGAAGAGAGCTGCCCAGGGTCAGAGACAAACCCGAGGAGGATGTCCATCTCACAGTGGGATGGCAAAGCCTCAGACATAGAGAGGGATTTAACAGGCTCCCCAAGACCATGACAGTAGTGTCATTATTCTGTTCAGTACTCAGAAGGCTCTATTTGGAGTTACTTCTACATGTGTGTTCTGCATTGTGCTGGTGAGATGGGAGACACAAAAAGAATCTGAGATTGTCTCCGGTTTTTAGGAGCATGCAGAGGAATTGGGAAAATATGGTTAGTATATAAACCTTAATAACTACAAAGTCCTTTCTAGTGAGGAGCCCTCTCTCCACACTGAAACTTCCTGAGATGGTTTCACTGCTCAGGATATAGAAGCATGTATGTTAAAGTGTGTATGATAGATAACCATACTACTAAGTTTTTGTTAGTTCATCATACATAATAGTTTGTTTTGTCGTTGTTTGTCTATTCATTTTTTATGCTTTGATTTTATAACTTGAACATCTACTTCTAAGAACAATATGTAATATGTCAATTAGTGGTGATTTCTTAATGTTATTTTTTTGAAATTCTGTATCATTTGTACCCATTTTACTGTCTTCATTTTTTAAATAAAAAAAAATAAAAAATAATAAATGCCAGGCTTACCAAAAAAGATACAGAAGTGTAATTTGCAGGCAACTCAGGTTCAAGCTCTTCTTAAGTGATCATGCCCTAAATTCCCATAATGACTCCCATTATTTCAATTCATGCAAGAAGGTTTTCCTCATGTTTTTTATGAGAATGTAAAGATATATTAGTCAGCTTTCCATTGCTATAACAAATACCCCACATAATCAACTTATAAAGAGAACAGATTTGTTTTGCTCCTAGTTTTAGAGATTCCAGTCCATGGTTGCTTTCATGCCTGTGCTGCAGAAAGTTCCGGGTCCTTCTATGTACTTCAGGGACCCAAAGACCTCCCACTAGAAGCATGCCTTTACCACATGGACCTTGAGGAGACATCTGAGATTTGAACTATAGCAGAAGAATATGGTGCAAAAGGAACTAGAACAATTTTTGTCTTTAGTAACATTTTTCATGGGTTCTGTAACATGCTCCGTAGCCCCATCGTTTCCCTGAGTAGCTTCTCATTCTTTATTTACCTAACAGTGTAGCTCTATCTAACCTAGTAGAACCTTTATTCTCAAAGAAGAAATTAATGGTTGTAACTGTTATAATTTATGGTTGCTGAAAAAAACCTATGTGTCCTCTCCAATTTTCCTGGACATAAGGAGTAATGGTTATATCCCAGGTTCTTGGAGATGTCACATGGTACCCTGGTGGCCCCTAAAATCTAGTTGCTTAAAACAGTGCAGTCATTATGCCTGGCACCTATGCACTACCTGCACTCCACTTTCACTGTCAGAGATGTCACATCAAACCTGGGACACAGAGCAGCCTGGACTGGCATGGAGATCCATGGACATATGACAACCCTGTGCTGTTATCAATGACAAGCAGTGTCTCTCTTTCCCTAGTACTCCTTTATGCCTCCTAAGACAAAGAACTGAATTCCTGTGACTTTTTCAGCTGCGGACATCTATAACAAAGCCAACTACTCCTCAGGATAGACCAGATGGAATCAAAGTTCAGAAACACACTGAGTCCACGGCCCAATCTGAGAACAGGCCTAGGAAACAAAATGAGAGGTGTGGCCGGGCCTGGTGGCTCACGCCTGTAATCCCAGAACTCCGAAGGCTGTAGCAGGAGGATCCTTGCAAGTTCAAGACCAACCTAGGCTACAAAGTGAGCTCAAGGCCAGCCTGAACTACACAGCAAGGCCCTGTCTCAAAAAGACAAAAAAAAAAAAAAAAAAAAAAAGAGAGATGTGAAGTTTCCACAGCCTTATGAGACCGAGACTTGCAGACCTTTGACGGATGACAGCAGGTGCTGTGGGAGTACTCAGTCAAGTTGCAGGGGCCATGTGACATGGTAGTTGGAATTGGAAAGCTGGCCTTGAGACCCTCTGCATGACTTTGGACTGAGTGTTCAACTTCAGAGAGCCTCCATCTGGCCCATCTCATGGAAGGACTGTGTAGTTACAGTGTGAGTAGACACTAAATAATACAGTGATGACCCAGGTGTGGTTACACATACCTATAATTCTAACACTTAGGAAAGATGAGGCAGGAAAACCTCCAGATTGAACTCAGCCTTCATAGTTTAGCAAGACCTTGTCTCAAAATTAAAAAAAAGTGTTATCCATATAGCTCAGTATGAAGGGCCTGGGTTCAAATATAATTACAGAAAATAAAAATAAAGGTGTAATTTTTATTCCATGCTATATATGCTGATAAACCTGACCCAATAGATTTCTTTTTCAAGGGCCCACACCATGGTGTGTGTGTGTATGTGTGTGTGTGTGTGTGTGTGTGTGTGTGTGTGTGTGTGTGTTTTACCTTAAACTGTGCTTTAGGAAACTTCTTTATGCCTCTTACTGATGTGTCCTGAAAATTTTTTTTCTGTGATAAAAAAATCAGGCAATCTGTAACTGTCCCTGTAGGTATAGTAAATCAAGGTACCCCATCTCCACTTTGGCGACCTCCTAAAACTCTATTCAGTGACATTTCTTTTGGCAAAATAGTGACAAGAGTTAAAGAGGCATCAAGACTATGATTTTGATTATCAAAACATGAAGGTTCTTTGAATTACAGAACTGATATTCCTATGTCTCTTAGATCCATCAGAGTGAGATTTTTGATATCTGAGTAGGCAGGGTCAGTGCCTCCTTCCTCAGCCTGAAGCAGCTGTGGAAGAGAGAACCTTTGGACGCTCTACATCCCTTAAGAATAGACCCAGTTAACATAAATGTTAACATAGAAAAAATAAAGATAGGTAGAAAGGAAACAGGAAAGTCATAATTTAAAATTTGTACTTTTAAGAAAATTGTAACTTTAATTTAAAATTTGTACTTTTAAGAAAATTGTAACTTTAAGATACAATGAAAGTTACACAAGGCTATTCATGTTTGTATTCTCTAGGCTTTTTCATGCTTCTTTTCTTCTAAGCCTGTTACATCCCAGCTCCCTTAAAAATACTGTAAGCCTATAAATCATCAGTTAAGTGAAAAGGCAGAAATGTGATCTTAAGATAGAGACGAAGAGAGTTTGAAGAACGTTTTCAGGCAAAATATCCTAGAAAAGTTATCTTTAAAAAGTTATTGATTGGATTCTGCCTTTCTCCTATAATAAGGCCATTCTTTCATCTATAAATTGAGCCATTATCTTTCTGTGGGGGTCTTTCTCCCATCAACAAAGACCAAGAGGGACCTTCTTACAAATTTACAAATTCCATAGATTTCCACCCTCTAAAGCATGTAAATATCCCCAGGTATAGATCATAGTGCACTTCCCTCTTGAGGGCCCACACTCTGTTTTCTTTGAGTATGCACCTTAAATTCTGCATTATTAGAGTGCCTTTTTTATGCCACTTTAAAAAATAAACAAGTAACAATTACAAGCATTGTTCCTGGTCTAGAGCATAGGAAAGTTCTCTAAAAGTAAATCAACTAAATGTATAATATTAATTTGATGATATGTAAAACATATATAGTAAGCAGTAATGTATATATTTATTTTAAGTGCTGATATAAAGTAAAATGTTGCAACATAAAAATTAGAAAGTATTCCTTCATAGCAGCAAGACAAGTGTCTAGCTTACTATTCTTTGCTTCTGTACTACCTAGTGGGATAATCTTGAGCTAATCGCATGATCTTTGTCTATCTCGGTGCCTTCCTTTGTGAAATAAAGGTATTAGTACTTGCTTTGTCTGTTACAAATCATGAAGGGCAAAATTCTGTGTGTTTAAGTGCTCTGAAAGCCTAGCATGCTATAAATTATAAGGCACAGTTATTATCTGAATCTAAATAAGACTCTGGGGCTGAGACTCCCTGATGTGTTGGCACCACAGTGGCTTCACACTTTGGTTATCTGTGTTTTCACTCTCTCCTCCCTGTCATCTCTCTGCCATCTTGACCACATTTCTACTTCTCTTGCTGAAGTCTTCAGTGCTGCATGGGCATGATCAATAACAAATACTGGAAAATAATTTTTATTGTATTTTTAAATTTAATTTTATAGAAAATACGATAGAGCAATGACATGAATCAAAACAGCGATAAGACAGTAGAAACTCTACAATAGTTACTATATTGTATATTGTTGTCCTCTAAATACTTGCTGGGCTTTAGGCTAGCAAAGTCAATCAAATAATGCAGTTCCTCCAAATCAACTGGTCAGTCACAGGGTATGTATGGGGAGCCGTGAGAGGGGGATGTTCTTGTCTTCTATATCTGTGCTCTAGCTGGCTCATGGGTCGGGGCTTTGCTTCCATCCCAGCTCTCCCCAAATTGCACTCCAGTTGGCTTGCAGGTGAGGGCTTAGCTTTCAGACTGCGTGACTTTTAAGCAGTAGTTCTGGAGGTCAGAAGGTCTTAGATCAAGTCTCCAGAAGATTTGCTGTCTGGTGAGCTTTCTGCTTCTCTGGAAAACAATTTTTAAAATGTGCATAAAGATACAAATGCAGCAGTGATCTATTGCAATGGTGAGGGAGAAGATGGAGTGGGAATCTGATCAATGAATAATTCCCTGGAAAGCAGAGAGCAAATCAGCACCTTACGATGTCTGGTGCAGGGGCTGACAGGGAAAATTCATCCATCAGCTCAGCCTAAACCTGTACCCTGGTCCCTCCTTCACAGTCCTTCTCATTTCCTTCCCTGAGGCAAAGTCTGTCTCCTCTAAAGACTTTCTCAGAACACTATTGTTATGACTTCTGTATAGATGTTCCCTCAAAGCCTCATACTGTCATAAGTGGGGCTTTTTCAGAGGTGCCTGGATCTAGAGTGTGTGAAGCTGGGATTGATTCATGGTGTAATGTCAGGTCAAGGGCACTAGGATTAAGGTTGTGAGTGCTACTGACCCTAAGTACCTTGAATAAAATATAAGGGAAAGAAGAGCTATGGTCTCCTCTTGCTTGTTTGGCTATCTTCTACCAACCATGAACTATTTCTGCTCTGCAATTCTGTCTATCAAAACACCCTACCTTGCGGTCAGCCAATTATGTACTAAAATCTCTTCAAACTGTGAGTTAAATAAACCTTTTCCCCCTTAACTTTATGTGTCAGATATTTTTTCTCAGCAACAAAAAAGTAACAAGGACAACTATTGAAATACACTGGACTGAACTCTACCAATGTCCTTCCAGTGATTCTAAAAGTTTGGCTGTAACTGGTATCACCTCACCTTGCAGTATGGGAATGTCTGAATTTCCCTGGCAAGCTGAAGGACTTCCTGAGGGCACTCCACTAGCCCTCAGTAGTACTGCTCAGAAAGCAATGATTTAACCATGAAAGATAATTCCCTCTACACTAGGCTAGGATAGTTCTGGTACCTGGGGCCACATTGTGGTCTCCATATTTTCTGCTTGGTGAGTACGAGACTTACACATGGATAAAGAAAGCAAAGTGAATGAAAGAGAGAAATGGTCCTTTGCACTTCTAGCTGCTGTGTCAGCATTTTTCTAGATATTCACCAGTGGCACTGTTCCTGAACTCCATCCCTCTGTACCACTGAACATACCAGTTAAAACTTTCTAATTGCATTGTTTTGAGTACTTCAATGTCTTACTGTACCCATGTGAAAATTAGATCATAGAAATCCATGATGCATATCTAGTTTGTACAGGGCACTGTGTAAGAATCCTTACAAGCCTAGAATCTCAACTAAGTAGACTCTTCACAAACATTTATCAAGCATCCACAATGGTGTTGATCCCTTACTTGAAGAAATAAAGATAATTGGATTGTCAAGGCCAGTGTCTTATGTTATAAGGGCAGGAGTTACCATGGCTCAAAGTGATTGTGTATTACCCAAGGTCTCAGGAAGGTGGCAGAGACAGACCCAGTGCCCTTGTGTCCTGCCTTCCAAGGATCATGGTGGCCATTGTCAGAGTGCCCAAAGAGTGCTAATGCCCCAGCATCATCTATGAGACAAGTTCTATGGGTTTAGGTCTTGGCTCTTCTGGTCACTAGGAGAAAGTTCTAGAAATAAATGCCTTCTCTTCTCCCTCTTTGTTCTTAGAGTTCTATTAATCTTTGGGTTTCTTCTGTGTCAGTCCATGACAGGGAGAAAGAAGAGGCATTATAGTGGGAATTGAGGGGACTCAGGAGAAGGAGCCTAAGAAAAGAAATTGGTAGTAGATCTTCACATAAGTATCATCTAAAATATTCTTTTCGACCAGAAAACTAATTACTAAGGGAAGCAGGTGAAATCTGCCTATGTACTTGTGTAGGAGTCAGATTGTGAGGTGTGGATTGGATCCTTATGGCATAGAAGTGTCCTAGGCTGGTGCCCACAGTCGAAGTAAATGCATCCCAAAGTATTCTAGTGTGATGACCTCTTCTGCTTGGCATCCATTGCCAAGGCCCTGGGCTGGAGAGGCCTTCAATGAAGCATATAGAGGGCCAGGAGAGATAGTTTTCCTTCCTTGCCCTCAAACTGAGAGAAAATGGCTTTGTATGTGGAACTCTGCTTTCACTAAGATGGAGTCTGAGGCGGAGGTGAGAAGGGCTACTCTGTGAACATGGCACTGGTCCAGCCTCCTCCATGAGGTGTTCTGCCTGCCAGTTAGCACATCCTTCCTTCCCCACAGGTGGGGAAGTGGCCTGTGAGTGCTGTCTAGTTGCCTGGGGCCTGCGCAGCCAACCTTGACCCCACACCCATGGCTGCACTGCAGGGATGAAGGACCCCTCAGAAGAAGGCCACTTAGGTCCGGAACCAGAGCTCCTCCTCCTCCTTGCAGGAGGGATGAGGGGGAAGACCAGGCTGAGGATGGCAGAGAAATTCGAGGGCTGGTTTAAGGGAAACAGACTGAGCTGCTTACAGCCTGCCGTGGCTGCCAGCAGCCCCAGATGGCTCTGAACCTGCTGCTCTTGCTGAAAATTGATTTTGGAGGCAGTGAGGAAAGGAGGAGGGTGAGCAGGGGAAGGGGCCTCTGGGCAGGGGGCAGGGGTGGGAAAGGTTGCCAAGTGGAGGGTGGAATTTGTGAGCTTTGATAAAGACACTTAGTCAAAATACTCTGGGAACAGCGATAAAGCCCAGAGTAAGGTTTCAGACCCCGTACTATCTATATGTACCCCACCTTTCCCCAGTCATTCATCATTTTCTGTACAGTGAATACCCTCACCATGGTCCAGGCACTGGGGCCAACATGCCTGCTTCTGGAAATGACTCTCATTGAACTAGAATGGTAAGAAAGGAGACAGACTCACCAAGGGTCACAGTAAGAGGCCACAAGAGCAGAGGAGGGAAGAACACATTCTGTCGGGGCCTTAAAGCGGACTAGGTAGAGTTAGGTTGGAAGTGGATGGAAATTTGGGATGGGGCTTGTAGGTCTGAGAGGTGAGGTGGGGAAAAGTCCTTGCAGAAAGAGGTGCCCAAAAGCGTGGATGTAGGAAGAGAGTGGTGTCCTCTGGCCCATATGGTGAGAATAGGAGTTGGCGGAGCAAGGCCAGCACAAAGGGTCAGTAGATGGGCTTGGTGGTCAAGGAGCTGTAGGGCAGGACAGAAGCTACAAAACAGTCTAATCAATCAGCTATAAATAGGAATCTGACATACAGCATTGGCAGTGGGCTTGGTCTTCACAAAGGAAAGCTCAGGCAGATAATATTTTCTTCATTTTGTTAGCAAAGAGGCAAAGAGATCATGTGAGGGCAGTGAGACCTGCATGCCTGGTCACACAAAGTTTCCATAAAATCATGTAGCTGCCATGCCCAGGCCTTCTAGATACAAGTCTGACACCCAGTGTCTCCTTCAAGCAACCTAAGAGAGAGCAGAGCACAAGACCCTATGTCTGTATTACAGAAGAAAAAACTGAGGCTCAGAGGAAAGATGCGCCCTGGGTCAGGCAGGGCATCAAGGGCAGGAGCAAGCAGAGAGTTCAGGTGCTGATATGAGCCTCCTTCTTTCGGGATGTCAAGCAAGTCCCAGCTGCACCCCTGGCAGTCCTCACTGCTATGCGAGGTGGAGTGTGCCTGCATTCTCCATGTGTGAAACAGAGTCCCACAGCAGTGGGAACCATCACACCCTGTCTGGGCAACTTCTGGAACATTGGGTCTTGAGAGTGTGCCTCAGTACAACAACTTGCCCTTTCTCTCATTTGAATGTTGCCTAGACAGAGCGCATAGCATTCAAAAGGAACAATCACCAGACCCGAGCAAGCCCTCCAAAAGAAGGAACAGGTCCCTGTTTCAGATAGGAGGTTTTATTTTCTTTAAAAAAATGATTGAGAGTTGCCTCAAAGCATCTGCCCAGCCTGGGAAGGGCAGCTCTTCTCAGAGCATGCTGCTGCTTGCCTCAAATGCCCGGGTGCTGACAGCAAACTCCTAACCTGCTCCAGGTATCCAGCATCAACCGTGACTGAGTGAATCTCTTTCTCCTCTAGTACCCAGCTGCCTCTCGGAAGGTAGAGGTGCCTCTGTGCATCAGTCCTTCTATGTGGCCCAGAAGACAGTGTCTCCAGGAGATCTGAAAACACCACAGCCCCTGAGAAGTGAATGAGCTGCACAAAGCCAGGGCAACGCTATGCTGAGAGGAGAGTAGTTCTGCCACTAGCCTACATTATCCACTCATGCCAATTAGGCAGTATCTGGGGGTGCTGTGGGGCTTGGGATTAGGTACAGACTCATGCTTGTAGGGCCACCAGGTTGGGGAGTTTATGAGCACGCGCTGCTCCTCCCCTGGGGAACACTTGAGCCCTGGACAAAACACATTTACAATACTCCACAGGGTCACAGATGAGACAAAGAGGAAATCATCCTGCTCAGCCCTCCCACAAAGGCAGAGGCCAGAAACACTGGACCAAAGGATCACCAAGGATGACCGACCTGGACATTCTCAATTTCTGTTGCCTGGACACTTTCCATTCTAAGTTAAGACAGCTTATTGACCCTGTGGAGACTCCGTGCTCATTTGTTGCTTATACCAAAATTTTGCACATGGCTAGTCACCAGGCTGAGTCTGAGAGTCTCCAAGGCTGAGATAAGGAATGGCTCCTGGTATCCCCTTAAGAACAAGGAACTGAAGATTAGGGGTACAGCAGGAGGGAGGGGGAGGTTAGGGAAGATAAAACAAATAAAAATTAGATAGAAAGGAAACAATGAAATTGAGATTTCAAAATTGCATTTACCTGCAACTTCAAGACATAAAAATTACTCAAGCCTTTTTTCTTCCAGGAAATTCACTGAAAAATAAAATAACTCCTAAAGAATTTTAAAGACAATAATCCTGTGAATCTGGGCTCTGGACCTGTGCTTTTCATCTGCAAACCGTTTCCCCCACCCCAAGGAAGCAACAACACTGGTGGGCAGCAGATTTCAACTTTAAACACCGGCAGATGGCTTGCACTGTGACCAACAGCCAGCAAGGAGGCACGTCCTGGAACACCATCTTGAAGATGCCCCAACTCATAATGCTCACAACGCGCCTTGTCCCTCAGCACCTGCACTCTCCTGAATGCATCTTAAAGCCTGTCTGATAAACCACCTCGTGTATCTTACTGATGTGTCCTGAAAATTCTTTTTCTATGACACAAGTCAGGGAATCTGCAAACCCATTATATTCGGGTGGGATAAGTCCCATATTTCAGCCTTGGTGGCCCTCAGACCACCAGCCTGGTGACAGGCTCATTTGATGAACTCACCCACAATAGGCTCCAAATTTTGCGATTATGCCATGAGGAACTATTACTCAAGGGAAGGGAATAAAATTTGTATGGTATGAGCTGGTGTTGAGAAGTAAATTTGTGGAAGTAGGGATAAGAATATCCCTTTCAGAGCATGACAGGGACTTGGGTCCTGTGAAGGCTCCATGGTTATCTGGCTATGGGCAAATCAGCTAAATTCTTTGGGACTTTCTTTCTTCTTTAGTGGAATGGCATAGTAGACCCAACTTCTCAACATGCTTTTGGATGACATAGTAAAGTGCATTAAACACTGCTATGGATTAAATTTTTATGTCTCCTTCTCCTCCTAAGTTCATGGTGAATCCTAATGCTCAGTGTGATGTTATTTGGAGGCAGAGGATTTAGGAGATCATGAGGTAAATTTGCATGATGGGATTTGTGCTTTCATAAAAACACCTCAGAGATACTTCATGCCCCTTCAATGTGAGAACAAAGAGAAAATAGCCATCTGAGAACTAGGAAGCACACTCTCACCTGACAGCAAATCTGCTGGCACTTTGGTTATGGACTTCCCAGCCTCCAAAACTAGAAGAAGCAGATGTTCACTGTTTATTCTGTGCAATCTCTGGCATTTTATTACAGCAACACAAAACAAACCCAAGGAAGCAGTTAATCACACTGCCATGTCCTGAAAGGAGTCAGCCCATAATGTATGTGTTAACTTATTCCTTAGTGCCCACAGAATAACTTCATGAAGGTTCTGCCTTACGTCCCTGTAGGCTATTCTTGAATTTAAGTCCTGTTCCTTTGCATGAACAAAATTTTGTGTCTAGAGTTAGTTCTTCACAAGGATGTGTCCCTTTAGAAACCCAGAGATCCCATCTACCAGTGACAGAATTTTTCAGAGAAATGGCTAAAAAAGGATGGAGACTGAAAGAATATTGTACTAGCTTAATTGCATTTAGATCTTGTCTCTGGGCAGCTGAACAGAGGAGGTTGTTTTTAGCTACTTCCAAAGAATCTCCCTGCTGAGAGTTCCCAGGGACCTGGCACGGGTTGTGTCCACACTTCAGCCTCTGGAAAAACAGAGCCCAAGGAAGAGCAGGTGCTCCAAAGGCTGCAGGAGAGCATGGGGTCAGGGTACCTGTGTGGGAGGAGAGGGGATAAAATCATGTGAACTCTGGCTGGACCCCAGTGTTGCCACTCATTCATCACCTGACAGCTTTGAGAAAAAACATCTTGTACCTCCTTAGTGTATTAATTTTTAAAACATCAATGGTGACTTCTCAAAAATGCCTGAAGTAATGACCTGTAGGTATTATCATTGTGACTGTTGTCATGACTAGAAGGTCTCTAGAAATCCGTGGTCTCCTCTGAGGTCTGGCATTCATCCCTTTCTCTCTAGTAAGGAGCTGGCAAGGCTCTGGCACCCCTCTGACATTTCCTTTAACATGTGGCTATCATTTATCCCCAAGCCTCTGTGGCCAGATTCAGACTGTGGCCTCCCTGAGTGCACTCATGCTCACACTCCCCAGAGCACTTGAGAGCAGGTGCAGCACCTGTCTGATGCAGACCCAAGCCAGAGCCCGGCAAGAGCCTGGGGGAGCCAGCAGGGAAAATCAAAGAAAGATGACAAGGAATGGGCAAAACTACATTTCTTCTATGCCCTACATGCCCTTTTGCTCCACAGTGTCCTCAAATGATCATGTTTCTGAAAAACTTAAATGCACTCAAAAGCCTACATATTTTCCTTCTGACGGCACATTTATTTAAAAAAGAAAATCAAGACCTTTTGAAGAAAGGAATCTGGAGAAATTCCATTCGCCATCAAATCCATCTCTCCATTTTTCACTGTGGCTAAATTTGATTTCTTTGTGGTCTGAGGCAGGTGGAGATTTCATAGCATTTCTCAACATTGAGATTTGCAGCATTCACCTGTTTTGTCACTCAATTGCAATTCCAGGCCTACTGAAAGAAAGTAGAAGTTACAGACACCATGCCCTATACCAGTGCTTTGGGAGGGTTGAGTTTGGGGTTATTACCTCTGCAATGTCACACATGCTTATAGCCAGGAGGGGTGGATCCAGCGCACTCTGCATTGCTCCTCCTGGAGTCATTAACATGCAGGCTCTGTTCCTGAAGACAGCACACACTTTGCTCTGTCAGTGAGTGATCTATGACGTGTCACTTGTGCTATTAACAAGCATTTCCCATTTCAGCAGCGTCAGCACATTTTAATCCCCCTTTCACACAAATGCTGCTCTGTCCTCCATTAATAACCATTTTCAAACCCTTCTAGTACCCTTGTAGGCAGCTCCTTCTTGCACCGTCCTCATGGGCCAGGTCTGGACAGTGGGTGATGATGGGGACTGTCTGTCCTAAAATGTGAGTTGCTACTTAGGGTCCTATGAAACATGAGCAAGGAGAAAATGTCCTACATCTTGTGAGTCTTCCATGAATCTCTATTAACAAGTGAATTGCTAAAAGGTAGACCAGAGAAAGGACTTCCCCAAGGTGGAGGTTCACTGTTTCTAAGAAACTTGATGTTAGCTCTCTGGACCAGGCTGGGGAAGAAGGAAAAGATGAAGATGGAGTAAGCCTGCATCCTTCATGGCTCTACTTAGCAAATGTGGGAGGGCTCTTGTTAAGCAGAGTTGTAAGTAGTAAAACATACCAGAAGGGACTTAATCTGCCTGTGGAGGATTCCAGGCACAATAGGGCCGGTGCAGGCATTTAGAAAATATCAGCCTGCAATATTGAAAATTTCCCCCTCTGTATGCTCTTGCCAATTTAAACACCATTTTGATCTGGTTGCTCTTACACAATAATCCCCTTTCTCTCTGAAGGGAAACTTTGTCTACAAGTGAAAGAAAGTTTGTCTACAAGTGAGTTTCTTATTGTCAGGTTCCACTAGCTTTTCCATAAGCTGGTGGGGGAATTTGGGAATCCAGTGAAACAAAAACTGTTCTAGGTTAATTCAATCCTGGATCACCTCCCAAATGGACTTCCTGTTTACAATCAGTTTCAGGCCTCATCTTGGCATTCAGAGCCCTTTGCAGTCTCATCGCAATGGACGATATGTCCAGCCTCAGCTCTAACTCCTCTCACATAAAAGGGCAAGGTTAGAAGATGTCTCCACACTTGCTTTCAGATGTTTCCTATGCTTGTCTCAAAGCCATTGTCTTCTTTGGGGAGCCTTCTTCCATTATCCTTATTCATATTCCTTCTTTGAAAAATTCCTACAGCACGGATTATTGTGTAGAGTTGACAGGGGCCACAATGCCCTTCTTATGTCCCACACCTCACCTAGTGTGATGAAGTCATTGAGGAGCAGCTTGACTTTGCTGAGACCAAACACGAAGGGCTTGGCACGTGGGACAGTGTCACATATTCTCAATTGGTGGCCTGGGAATATAAAGCGAGGAGGATGGAAGAGAAAGGGAGATAGCAGAAATTCGCTCTGAACATTCACCTAGATGCTCCCTGTATCATCAAGTGAGAAGCAACAGCCAGGGCCAGATCTGACCCTTCCAGAACCCTCAATGGCATAGGAGAGAGGCACCTCGGTGGGAGCAGCAGGTCAGAGCTCAATCAGCCTGATTTCTCAACAGAAGAAATCAGTGCCACCCTCTGGTATTCTGTTTGAACTTCCTTTGAAATCATCAGATATTTTTCTCACAAACAGCCACCAAAAAAAGAGATAGCTGTATCTATGGACCAGGAGGGGAATAGCAAGCCAATTTGGAACCAACTTTGGCCAAGGAAGTGGTGCAATCTAGCTGTAATGCGATTAAGTCAAAATTACTTCCAAAAGGAGATGTAATTATGACAGCAACTTCTTTGGGGGCAGGCTGAGATTTATTCTTTTTTGGAGAGCCAAGACCGGATTTAGCTTTTTTGTGAGCCTGGGGCAGCAAAGATATGGGGCAGCTTGGAATGTTTTTCTTTCACAGAGAAACATTCCAAGCAAAGAAGAAAACTCACAAATGAAAGAGCAATGCTTACAGGGGAGCTTGATGGAAATGGGGTGTAGACTTCAATATTTGGATACAAAGAAGAGATAGAAAAGCAGGAAGACTCCATTCTGTGGTCAGTCCTGGTAAGTGTGTAGTTTTGAGAACAAATGGAATTACATCATGCTTACAGAATGTATGTAGAAAACCTTTAAGAAACATCATAAATGATTTGACATTTCACTGATGTATCCACATCAAGTTGAAGGGATACAATACTCACAAAAAGAAGCTTCCATTATTGAACACTCACTATGAGCACAATAATGGGCCAAGAGTTTTACATTTATTACCCTATAAGTGAGATAATATTCATAACAATTCGGTGAGCTATGTCTTACACCCATTTTATAAAAGAAGAAACAGAATCAGAAAGCCACACTCACTTAAGAGCATCCAGCATGTAAGAGATAAAGCCAAAATTCACACATGTCAAATAACCTATCTGACTCCAAAATCAATTCTTCTGCCTCTTGGTGTAGCATTTGAGGCAACATGGAGCCAGGCTCCAAGCTCTGGGTGTTCTTGTACCCATGTGCACCTTCATCCCAGCATGCATTGGACTCTGCTATAATTGCTTGTTTGCTTATCTTTCTTCCCTGCCAGACAATGAGCATTCTAAAGCCATTGTATCTTTGGCATTTCGTAAGATTGCTTTCTAAAGTCAGGCTCTGCAGAAATAGACCCTGAGAGGAGGCTCCATGTGCTAGTGATTTAAAGAAGTACTTCTAGGATATACTGATAGAAGAGTAGGGCAAGTGGGCAGAAAAGAAAACTCCAAGCAAAGGTATAATTTCATGCAGATCCCCAATTTCAATTTAATGTTACCATCCCAGAATTTGTACCTCCCGGAGGCAAGAAATCCACAGGTCACCCTGGTGATATAGTATAAAGAAGGGCTATAATCTTCTACGGCTTTCCAAATATTGCCCCACAAATAGCCACAATAACTCAAGGACAGGAAGGCAAGGTGAGGATCACTAGAGACAAAACTAGGGAGTGGGGAGAAACACAAATGTATCTGCTATGACTGTGGTCCATAAACCACTGAATCTTGATCAAAGCCCTGTGTTGGGCTATACAGTTTGTCTGCATAACTCAAACTAATGTTCCTACTCTCTTAAACTACCTGTCCAGTGAAAGGGACATTTCTCAGTTGATTCCCTTTCTCTGATCTCCTTCATTCATATACTATTAAATGTTCGATAAGTCTTAACATTTTTCTTCCCACTTGGCACTGGAACGTTAATGGTTAAGGCACAAAAGATCCTTGATCAACCAATAAGCAACCTAGGTAGGAAGTGCTTGTGCTCCTAGAAATTTCTAAGCGGCTCAGAGCAATGTCCCACTGAGAACAAACATGAAATTGGGAAAAGTCAAGTGCAAATCCCAGCTCCATGCAAGTTTAGGCAATGTCTTCAAATCTTGACATTTTTGTTCTAAAATGGAGGTCATACTACTGAGCCCCAAAAGCAGTAATCTGTGTGCAGGCAGTTTATTTGGAGAAGTAATCCTAAGTAACCAGGATGGGGAGTTGGGGCTAGAGAAACAGGGCAAGAGGAAATACCAGGACCATGGTATGGTAACAAGCTGGTGGCTGTGGCTGTGGGCAATTAGGGCGCCCTCCTGCTGGGACCTTCTGAGAAGCTGCAAAGCCTTCCTACTGGAATTTTGCACTTGAGGGGTAGAAGAGAAGATTCATTCTCCCTTTTATGGTCTCCTTCAAAGGATACACTTATAAGTATCTGTGCACTCTTGGTGGGAAGCCAGTGACAGCGCAGCTGTGTGAAGGACACTCAGTTAACATTTGCAGCACCTGCTCATCACCTCAGCGATGGCTGTACACTGGGTAGGCACCACGTGGCACGAAGGTGTTCTGTGCAAGATACTGTGGTCATTTTTGAGTCAGGCAATGGCTGAGCTTTTGTAGGTGGAAGGAGAAGAGCTTAAGAATGGGGTGTCCCCTTGACTTGGAAGGGGCAACAGTGATGATGAACTGTGGAAGCAGCTAGACCTTCTGATTGTAGCAATCAGTAGAATCAATACTTGATGACTCAGCTACCATGTGACTGTTCAGGGACCTCCATACTTTTGGAAATCCATGGCTGGTTTATCCCAGCTGATTCTGTAGCCCTATTCTCATGTCCAGGGGAGGCTGACAGTTTAGCTGTATCTCTCTGCTATCTATGGATCACATTGTGTTCAGTGTGACAAGGATAAACCAGGAACACAAGTGGCAGCCTGTGGAAGAGGCAATGAGAGGTCTGTATCCTCAGGCAACCTCATCAAGACTGGATCAACTAACTTCCTAAAATATCTGGAGCTGTGATCAAGGGATACGAAGTGGCCCTGGTGAACAGGAAGTGAACAGTGAAATTGGAAAAAGATGAGAACAAAGGAGAGGCGAGGGTCTTTTTGCCTGGGAGAGTAGAAGGTGCTGCAGTCAGGGCTGTGAGGGATTACGAGCCTTCTGAACTGAATGAGAGCCAAGATGTCCCTTTACCTAACAGCTTTACTTCCCAGCAGGGGCCTGGCAGCAGGCAGCCACTATGCTTCCTTTTTCCTGGCACCATTAACCTACATCAATTGACTTCTTCCTCTAGGATGAAGATCAGGAAACTACCTGAACAAAGACATTTGTTATCATCTCAGTGTTTGCCAGAGATAATGTAGGCTTTAATGCTGGCTCCTATTTCTTTCCCCAAACAGCAAAATGACCCTGAGGGTTTGCTTGGATACTTGCTTTGCCTCTCTCCCATCCTCACCACCAGCTTCCATTGTTTCTTTTTTCAAAGTGTCTTTTCTGTTTTACCCACCTTCTCAGGCTGTGTGATAGACAGAGTGGAATGATCGCCATATGTGTCTTCCTAGGGTCTCTGCTCAAAGACCCGCCTGTCCACCTGCTGGCCCCAGGAGGTGAAGAGCTTTCTTCCTCCCTAGCCTTCCCTCCAGCATTCTGGCCTGTGTGGCCGCACACTTAGTATCCAGCAGCCAAAAAGAGCTGTGTGCGTACTCCCGGTATCCTCCCCACCTTGCGAGCCCTGCTAGATGCCTCAGTTACATGCAGTAGCCAAGCCAGGGTGATTTTTGCCTCACAAGGATCCATCAGAAGATACAATCATGAATAAAATTGTTACATCTTCCCCTCGGATTTCTAGATTCAGGCCCTTGAGATTTCTGCAGCAAGTTATTGAAAAAGGCCTAATGTGACAAAAGGACTCATCAGTACAACCAAACACAGCCAGGCTTCTGTGAGTTTAGATTTTTCATGGTGGATTCAGTCAACCAGAGACTGAAAATATTGTTTTAACTGCACCTGTATTTAATGTGTTATTTTTCTTGTTGTCATTTGCTAAGTAGTATAGTGCAACAACTACTTCCATGGCACTTATGTAACATTAAGTATGTAAGTAATACAGAAATTATTTAAAGTATACAGGAGGGTGCGCATCGGTTATACACAAATACACCATTTTAATACAAGCAATGTGAAGTCCTGTGGATTTTGGTATTCACAGGGAGTTCTAGAAAGATACTGAGTGATAAGAGTGAATGAATGAATGAATGAATGAATGAATGCCAAGGAGGTTAGAGTTGTTAGCATTACGAATCTGTCAACAAGAAGATGTAAGAGGGGTATGGAGACAGACACAAAGAACTCTGTTCTCTATAGGTGTGTGTTCTAAAATACAGGATATTGACAGGAAATTTGGTCACAAGGGCAAGCAGTCAAGAGACATTTGGCACTGAGATAGTATTTTGTTACCTACAAGTCCCCAGGAAGAAAGGGATGCCTTGTTGGGAAGCACTGGGGTCACAGGAAGACAGAGAGAGAGGCAGATGGATGGTGGCACTACTACTGTGTGGTTTCCATGGGAAGGAATGGGCAGGAAGGGTATGGAGGCTCAGAATTGGCTAGTTGGGACAATTTCAGAGGGTCTAGGTCATAGCTGATCCATACCTGGTCCTGGGACGATTAGTTCAGGTAAATAATGGCCTAGTGTGTAGAAGACCAGTAAAGAGGTGTATGGGTGTGGGCTCTGTTTTGGTTATTATATTTGAAAACTGGAATCACAAGTGAGTTGTTCACTATCTCTAGGAATTGGTTAACCCTGAGAAAAAGATGCAGTCTTTCCAGTGTCAGCAGAGTCCTGAGTGCCAGTGAATCAGAACACAGAAAACAAAACATCTGGTTAATACCGTACTGTCAATAAGGAAAATAAGGAGGTGTCTGCTAGGGAAACATATGCAGTAAGCCTATGGCTGTTCTGTGTGGTGTACAGTTCTGTCCTGAGGCAGGTAAAGTAGCTACCACATCTTTCTGAGGCTTATCATTCTGACCAGGAGGTCCAGAGGCCTTTACAATCCCCATAGAAATTGTGAAAGTAAAGGAAAATGCCTCCGCTAAAGAAGATGTGTACTGCTTTATTAATCCTTGATCCAAACAAAGAAGTCTTGGAGTAATGAATATGTCAAAAGTGGTCCTTTGTTACCCTTGGGGTAAAAACTTGGAGAACAAATAGAATACTAACAGAAGGATAAGTAGAAATTCTTATTTCAAAATAAGAAATTCATCTTGTTAGTATACCTCCTTCTCACTCATTAGCAGGCTGCTCACTGTCAAGAATGGAGAGGGTGCCAAGTGACACCGCTTAGTTCTCATCCCCTGCTGTGGCCTGCACAAAGAGACATAAGGATGTAAACACAACTGAGCATCACACAGAGCTGTACAAAAATCACAAGACAAATACCCTCAACTGCATATGTACATCATATCTGGATGCCAGGTAGAATTCAGATTGTACCAAGTACCTTGGGACACACCATATTGGTCACATAGATGCAAGCACAGGATGGATGTATCCGTCTGTTCTCTGAATGAGCCAAGACCAACTAGCTTCGGGGAAAGTGTCCCTTTGCCTCTTTCTTGAGTTTGTATTTTGCAAAGAGAGAAGAGACCTCTTCCTTTTTCCTGTTCCACACCACGTAGTTATAAGATAATCAAAGCAATTGGTTCATGTGAGAAATCAATCAATACGCAACACACATGATAAACATTACCTTTTAAATCCAAACTTAACATGTACAGATCTTAGGTCTACCCCATCTGTATCAAATAAACAGCAGTTTCCTCATTTTAGAAACTTTCAGACAGTTCTTGTAATCAAAGGCCACCTTTGTCCTGATTTCTGTCACTATGGTTTGGAGTCTGTTCTTGAATTTCTTATAAAAGAATTCATGTCATTTGTACTTTTGTGTTTGGTTCATCTTCTTAAATGCAAAATTTTTTGAGATGAATAACCATTGTCTCATGTATTGGTAGTTTGTTGCTATTGTTTTTATTTATTCATGAGGTATTTCATTCCACTTCTCCTTACCAAGCTCACCGATGGTTGCTAAAGTTCAGGAGGACAGAGTGGATAGGAAGACAGACTCCTTCCCCTACAGTTCCTCTGTAAATGATGCAAGCTCTGTAGCTCTTTTTCTGCATCTGTCACCAGAAACCTGGTCACACATAGCACTCCCTTCTTTAACCCCCAGTGCATGAGTAGATTAAAGTCTAATACTAGACACATTGTATGAGTGATTGAAAATTCATGAACTTACTTAGCATTGTCTTTCCTATCAAATATTCCACGTACACAGATATGGAAGACCAAGAGTTTTGGGGAAAAGTGGGTCCAGCCATTTCAACACTAGTAATTCAGTCAGGCTTGCTCAGAAGTCATCAGTTATCCAGGCATGGTGGGACATGCCTGTCATCCCAGCACTCTGGAAGGCTGAGACAGAAGAATCACAAGTTGGAGCCCAGCCTTGGCAACTTAATGACTTAGTAAGACCCTGATTCAAGGTAAAAAAAAATATATAATGATCTGAGGATGTTGTTAAGTGCAAAGGCCCTGGTTTCAATTCCTAGTACCGCAGGAAAAAAGGTGTAGACAAAGAAGAGGAACAAGGACCAGGAGAAGGAGAACGGGAGAAGGAAGAGGAGGAGGGAGAGGAAGAAGAGAAGGGAGAGGTCATCAGTCATCTCCAGTTTCTAGTACTGATGTTTCCAAAGTCACTAGCCATCAACTCAAATTCTACCTGAAGAAACTTCCAGGTCACATTTGCCTATATTGCCAAAGGAGTCACTCATATGCAGAATCTCTGTGGTGATTTAAACAGACTCTGTTTTTAACCATCTGTGAGGTTAGAATTCAGGGAACCCAATTCAGAAAGGGAATGGGCTGAAAGTGCAAAGGGCACCAGCTTGCTAGTACTCCTGAGTTCTGCGCTTTTGAGAATCTCACCTCATCTGCATCAGGAAGCATAGGTGGCCCAGAGCCAAGACCATTTGGCAGCTCTGAGTCCCTGCTCAGCATGCCTGACAGGGCCAGTGGTTGTCGAGGGGCACAGGGAGCAAAGGGAGGGTGGAGCTCAGATTGCTCATGCTGAGCAGTTGGCAGAGACACTCTGAAGACTGGGACAATGCTTCTTGATTGATCCAGACGGCAGTGAGATAGGGGCCAGTCTGATGGCTGGCAGGTCTCGTGCAGCCCTCACTTTTTAGGTCCATTGACACTGATTGTCTAAAAATCATCAGGTTGGTGTCTAGCAATAGCTCCTTAAAACAAAGGTAAATTTGCCCTGAGGTTTAGATAATCTGCCTACAGGAAATGAGCATGCAAGGCTGAGAAAGGGGAACAAAAACAACACCAGGAAGGACAGGCTCTACCCTCTGTGTCTGGCTGTTGGACACTTAGCTTCTCTCACTTGCATAAAGAAATCAAAGATTTTTCTGCTCTGCTGCAGACAGGGAATCTGGATTTTATGCTTAAGAATCTTAAGGCTGAACTCACATACTGAGAGATTAATCTCTTGATTTGCAGTATTCTCCAAGGAGTTTTTGCTCTTTCTCAGCATGGTTGTGCTTTCTCAGTGGAGCTCTGAGTTCCAGTAGATGGAGTCTAGGATAGAGAAAAGGATTCTGTATCTGAGAACCAGCAGATGAGTTTTTTGGCATCCGTAAGGCAGGTAACATTCTCAAACACCAGGTACCACCACTCACCAGAAAGAACTGCTCTCCCCATCATACAAATTACTTTCCAAAGTATAAATTAGAAAAGATTATTGTACAGTGCTTAGAGATCTGGATCAAATGATTAAAGTACACGCAGAGTAGTCCTCAGTGGCCAGACCTACAACATATTCTTGTTTATCACCCAAGCCAGAAACACAAATATCTTAACAATGTCTGAGAGCCTCCAGTATGCCATGATCAGCCAGGGGATCAGAACACAAAGATAGGACCTCTCCAGGAAGCCATATGTGGGAAGTAGGCCTGACCGTGTCTTTCAGCTCTGCCAGATTTCAGGTAGGAAGGTAACTAGCGAAAAAATCTCCCTCACCAGCCCAATCAGTGATCATCACTCATAATTTATATGAAGCCAACTTGTCAACCCCACCCAGGTAGTAAAATTTAGGAAGTGGTGGAGAGGGTCCAGGAAACCTGATTCTGGTCAAAAATTCTATTAGACCTCTGTTGTGATTCACTTGAAGAACAGATTCCAGGCTAAGCTACCTTTCAATGGTCTTTGGGGAAGGCGTAATTTTGAAGTATGAGATGGAAAGAGAAGCATGTCCATTGTATAGTCCAGGGAACAACACAAAACAACTCTGGGCAGAGCCATGGACATTGTGATAGACATGGTGACCTCAGCTTCCACTCACCCACATAGAAAGAGAGTCTTCTCCCTTCTCTTAGGACCCCAATTTTAAACATGAGTTTATGGTGCACTTTCTCTTGTCACAGAATGTAATTTGAACATCTCCACTTATAGAGACCCTAAGCCAATTGCCCTATGCCTTCCTCTCCTTATTGTCTTCTATCAGTCAAAGTCTTGTTCATAACCAGCCTGACTCACCTTGCTGTGTTCATGGTATACATGCAGTCCCACTCATCACTAAGTCAAGGCTGAAGACCCACTCTTCTTGAAGCCTTCCTAGGTTTGTGGAATCCTGCAGAGCTATACAATAGAGGAACCCCTCAGCCTTGTTCCAGAAGCCTGGCATTTATACTTTGTCAACTCTGAATCTTCTATGTTGATACGTGATTTGACATGCTTCCTGGGTCTATGGCTCTGGAGACAGGCAGCTCAATCAGGATCTGACTTCCAGTGGAGGAGAGGGTCACATCATGACCATGTCACTCTTCTGTGGTTCCTTCTTGGATAAGAGGTACACAAAGACAGGGAAGGCTTATGACACCTTAACTGAGAAGTAACTGTTCCCTGTGGGATTCCAGACTTAGCCTGGACACCAGTGATTCAGAAGCTCCATTCCATGTTATGGATTCCCTGGACTTGCTGATCTGAGGATGTTGTTAAGTACAAAGGCCCTGGTTTCAATTCCTAGTACCGCAAGAAAAAAGATATAGACAAAGAAGAGGACAATTCCATCACCTTCATTTGCTATGCTTACCTTGTCCCACTTGAGGCCATCTGGACACAGTGGGCCATGTCCGCAGAAAGGCTAGTAACTAACACCTTCCACACTTACTGACTTTTCTACCCTTACTCAGAGGAGTGGCTATGTACCAGGGGTGAGAGTAAAGAAGATCCCCCTATAGATCAGCCCCTCATCTGCTTTCCTGAGCTATCCTGTCCCAACCCCAAACTTTTGCTCCAGTTAGAAAAACTAGAGGCTTAGGGAGGTGAGGACAGAGGCTGTCTGCAGATCTAGCCCAGCCCTCATCATGTTCTGGCTCATATTAATTGCCCCCAGACCATTAAGCTGGTGTCTGGCAGGTGACCATGGATGAACAAAGGTATAATTTCCCCTGAGATTTAGGTTATGTTTCTTGGTTTCTTGTTTACAGTTCTAAAGAGGATGCACAATATGGATAAGAAAGGACAGACAAAGGTTGGGAACAGGATGAACCTTCCTTAGCAAGTAATTGCTGAGACAATACATCTTCTTGGGGTCCTACCCCGTACCCCAAAGACTTGCAGAAGTACTCGCTGTAGCATTTGGTATCTTCCTTGAAAGAAGCTATCATAAATGTGATTTTTTTTGTCTGGCTACACTTCCAGGACTTACTACCTTTTACAGATTGGCACCCAGGAGTTGAGAGCTGCAAGCCCCCAAGAATTGATCTTTACTCTCATCAATCCTCTTGCAGGAAAGAAAAATGAACCCTGAAAGTGAGCACGGTCAGCCTCAGTTTGAAAATGAGCATATTCACCATGCAAGTTGTTTTCTTCGAAGATGAGATTGTCCAGAGAGGAAGAGGATCATGAATGCTGTGTTGAACAAACAAGCTGGGTGCTGCAGAAAGTGAACTTGTATAATTCTTTGAATGCGGGGGAGGGGGCTCCGCTGAGGAGGAAAAATAAACAAAAAGTTAGAAGGAGGACATCCCCTCCATGGTCCTTCGGCAAACTCTTAAAAGTCCCAAACAGACTAATCTCCATTTGGGCTTCCCTTCTATCCAGAGTTGGGCAAACAGAAAGTCTGTCATCTCTGTTTGCAACTGTTACCACGGCTTCAGTTGTGTCTAATTTTCCTTTTCAGCTAGGCTGTAGGCGATGAAGGTGAATGTTCATCTCAGTGACCATCCAGAGACTATCCGGATAGTTGAGGTCCAGGAGGAATGCGTGTAAAGTCTTCTGGCATCTTCGTGGTGTCTCTCAATATGTGTATGTGTGTACAGGTGTGGAAAGGCAGGAGGCACTCTGGACTGGCTTTCGGCCTCCACCCCACCTCCTCCCACCTACAAAGATTTCCCTGTTGTCATTCCTTAACAGCACGTGGGAAGTCACTGGCTTCCAGTTGCTGGAGTTGGAGAAGGGAAGATCAAAGGAGAGAAGGTGACAAGAAAGCAGCAGACAAATGCAGAATATTATGATCCCCCCAGCTGATGATTGGGGCCTTTCCCAGCCTGCTCTCCTCATCCTGCCTGCAGGGCTTGAGTCTGGACCTCCCACAGTGGCTTGATTTAGAGATCCTGCGGAGGAGTCCCCACTGATCCCTTGAGACCCATGGGGCTATTTACAGCTCTCCGGTTGTCTCTTCCAAGGCCAGGACTTGGGCATCAGAGCAATCAGGGAGTCTGGGGCCTGCTTATTCTCTGTTCCCTTTGGAGGTTATATGCTAATTCCTGCTTCAAAAACCTCTTTCCAAACTAGTAGAACAGAAACCCAAGGGCAGTTAGATCCCAAGGCCATTCTGATCTCCACCCATCCCCAGCCAGGGAATGCACACCCTTGGTGACTCACTCAAAGTCAGAGTGAACTGTTGGTAAACCCCACACCTGTGCAGCCTTCCTAATTAATGATCCTGGGCTTTTCCATTTCAGTCTTCTACTTTATTTTTATTAGTAAACAGACAAACAAACAGAAACATTCCCATACCCAGTACTAATTTCAAACAATCTAAAGGAAAAGCCCCAGGAAAAACCTACCTCACCCAATTCATGTTAACCAAGAACCTCTCCAGAGCTGCCCTTGGAGTCCTTTTTCTCATTCAGATGAATTTTCTCGTCCTCTTATGTTTCCCTGTATTTGAAAGCCACTTGATCCTTGCCCCTGCAACACTTAGGGAGAAAGCTTTTGATGAATTCCTAGGAAATGGACAGATCTTGAGATTTGGCATCAGATAGGGCAAAGCTGGGCTCCTGCTGGCTGTGTGACTAAGAACCCTTCCGTCTTTCTGAGCTTCCCTTTCCTCATCTGTAAATTGAAATGAAAACCTCGCCCAGAAGGTGCTTTTGAAAAAATGCAGAACAAAGCCCTATAGGCAAAAGAGAGTTAGGACAGCAAGCTACATTGATCTTTCACCTTTTAAGAAAAGATTGATTTTACCCTGATGATGAGATTCCTAGCAGAAGCCTGGAAATGCCATCCTGAGAATTTCTTAGTCAGGATAGGGTCAGTTCAGCTACAGGTACTGCTACTCTACCTTATTAGACGATGTGGCCTTGACACTGGGATAATCAAGGAGAATCTTCTGTTTTCAGAAGAATAGAAGTGGAGACTTGAAAAGGCTTTAGGGGACCCTGGAGTATCTTTTGCAAGGCCTCTGCTGGCTGGCCCACTAAAGACTTGTTTACTCATTTTCTGGATTCAGTTCTAGAAGCCAGGGACAAGCCCACTCTGTTATTTTAGAGCAGGAAATTGTTGACCGGTAACACAAGTGCATAATAAATAGCTTTGTGTCAGAAAACGCAAGCTTCTCTCATAGGAGCTCTGCATTTGGAAAACACTAAAGTATTTGCAAGTTGCTACCCAGAATATATTTGGCATTTTGCAGCTCCCTCCTCTTCTGCAGCCACGGACACAGTCCAGGCAGGATAGCCTACAACAGCAGGAGCCAGCAGGAGCCCCTCATTCACAAGCAGCCTGCTCAAGGAGGCCCACTGTGGTTACTCTTCTATTGCCCATTCATTGCTGTTGGATGAGGCACTGAAGTCAGCATATTTGAAAACCCATGGCGCACAAATGGAAGGGGCAGCTTTCCAAAAAACAGATGGCAGTGGTTCTGCACATACCCCAATCCAACCAGTAGAACCCCCACCCTTGTCGCCCAGGGTAAGGAAGTACTCCCAAGGCTTCTGCGAGTGCCTGGCCCAGCTCCCCAGCTCCTCAGTCTCTGAGATTGGGTAGCTGTGGCAGAGAAAGGGGGAGACTGATGCATGACAGCACTGAATTGGAACAGGAAATGGACCTCCCTGCAGAGCTGAGCTCAACCCTAGTGATGATCCTCTCTTGCCAACCTCACTTGAGTCTTGGATTTCTCTAAAATCTGGCCTTTGAGGTAAAGCACCAGGACAGACAGAGAAATGGAGCAAGCTCTGCTTCTTAGCTGAACTTCTGCATTCAGGCACCATCTACAGGCTCCAGAAATACCAAGGAGCCATGGTGAAGATCACACTCTCACTTAAGAAATCAGTAACAATGATCATGCAGCAATGGAATTTTCTCTTTCTAGCCAAACCTTTGACTCTGTCCCTGGTTTGATACCTGGCAAAGATAGAGTAGCTGCTCCCCACTGTCACTGTCACTGTAACTAGCCTCTGGTCAGACTTAGGCCTGGTGGAGAAGCAGTTAGTCTGGATGTGGTGTGGGAGGAAAGAGAGGACTGTGTTCCCTCTAAAGAAGACTCCCTAATACTGAAGCTGTCTCGTGAAGACTGCATCTTTTTCCAGGGAGGCTTTCTGCCTCCTGGGTACAATGGAAATCTTTCTGGGGTTTCTGACAGGTCCTGGGAGCAGTCTTTTTCTAGGGAAGGGAAAGGCAGAGAGCCCTGGACCCTCTGTTTTGGGGAAGTGTGAATTTTAAAGGAGGAAGAATTGAAACAATAGGGCCAGAGATCTTCAAAATGAAGCATAAAAACTGGAATCAGAAGAGCAGGATTCTACCTCCACCTCTTACCTAGTAGGATTTCTGTTGAGCTCCCATTTCATCATCTATGAAGTGAGACTAAGCCTGCCCATCTCACTTGCCTGCCTCCCAAGGAGCTGTGACTTGATGGCAAGGTGAAAAAGTGCTCCATAAGACTGCAAAGACTCACCACTGTCCATGCTTGCGATAGGCTTCGTAGGTCTCTACAACTCACCTTCAGCCTTTCTGCTGTTTTCACGTTTGGCTGCAAGTACAGTCTGCTGTGGGGAGACTGAAAATAGTACTCTAGCTCCTATGTCCCTCTAACCGTCTATGTCAGTATCTCCCTAGGCATGACCTGATGCCACCCCTGCCCCCCCCAAAAAAAACCACCGAGCAGATCACCCAATGTTAAATTGGGGGCAGCAGGCACAAGGCATGTTGTTGCTGTGCTGAACAGGAGGGATGGCAGAAGGGAGCCCCGGGGGGCATAAATACCTTGGCCCAGAGCCCTGCCTCTCCAAAGGGCCTGATCTATGTCTCTCCATGGCAGTGGCTGGAGAACAGAGCAAGGCTGCCAGGACGTGATGCTGGGACCAAGAGAATTTGCCAAACTCAACTCTGAGACCAGTCCCTTTTGCCATCTTTGGGAAAGGAGAAGGGAAGGATTCTCAGGTCCACCCTAAGCCTGGCCCACAGGTTGAGCAGAGAGATGATGGGAACGAGGACTCTCTCTGAGGTTTTTCTTCTAGAGTCAAATCTGTGAAGCAGGATGAATCTATAGAGAGCTTTCCTGGGCTGGCCCATGTTCACACACACACACACACACACACACACACACACACACACACATACACGTGCGCATACACAGGCTTTGTTTTGTTGTATCTACTCTAATGTTATTTCCTGCCCCAAAATATTCACTGTGATCTGAACAAGTCCAAGGGATTATCTCCTATCTATGATACCATCTCTCTGACCTCTCCTAATCACAAACACACACACACACACACACACACACACACACACACACTATGAGAGAATGTTCTGCACACAAAGTGGAACAAAAAAAGAATATAGTTCAATGAGTTTACCATAGGAATATTTTAATTATTTAACTCACTTGAAATTTACTTTTTTTTCATTATGCAGTAAAAATAGATTTTAAAAAAGGAAAACTAACCAATTTGTCACAGACTGTCATTTTTACTGTGGTTGTAAAAAAAAAGGAAAACACTACATAAATATACAGAGTGCTAGTTTCCTTATGGGGTTAACAGCACTCATGAAGAAAGTTCAATACTATATCATGAGTAAATTTTGCTGTCTGTTAGGATGGCTGTGTGTTTCATTTTGCACTTAGAGGATAAAAGCAAGGAAAGAAGAAATTTGGAAAATGTCTGACTATGTTGAGTTTCTTCAAGTGACCAGTGGAAAGCAGGAAGTCTAGAGACCCTTAGGGCCATCTGAGGTCCCCCTGAAGACCTCAGCCAACCTCCCAGAAAAGTGTCAAGATGTCCCTTCACGCTTGGGGAACTGAAAGCAGAGGCGGTGCTGGGTCTGGTCGTACTCAATCTGATGTCCTGGAAGCTGAGTTCCAGAAAGACTGCAGAGATAGGATTAACAGAGCCCCAAGCCCAGCAGCCAGAAGCCGAGCCAACAGTGCAGCCCTCCGTCACCTGCTTGGGCCACATGGCAGCCCACTGACGAGTGTGTGCCACTGCCAGTGTGTGGTTTTGGAGGTGACAATCGTACCATGCTGCTGCCATTATGTAAATGTCTCGATAGCTCTCTTTCACCTACATGTGGATGTCAGAGTGTTTGATAGCGCAGATTGCTAGCCAGGAGGGATACTATGATTTCCATGTGCTTTGCAACTCATATTTACCTGGTTCAGGTCAAACACCTTAGAGAGGCGCCCAAATGTCCATGATCTCACCTCTGCTCCCTTTTCTGAAGTTTCTTTTCCTCCTACATTCTGCTGTGTAGCTGTAATGCCATTTTCAGTTTCTTTAACTTAGCTCTACATTCCCTCACCTTGTCAGCTTCTTATTTACAAGTTCCTTTGCCTGGAGTTCACAACCTGAGTTAGCTATTCTTACTCTCTGCCCTTGGTAGTGTGGGTTGTCTGGCCTTGAGGGTTATCACAGACAATTGGCCACCTCCCCTACTAGAATGGTGCTCCACAAAGGGCAGGAGACTATCTAGCTGTGCAGTTCCAGTTCTACAGAATGTCCAGAGCATGGCAGATACTCAGTACAGTTTGTTGTACTTTTTAGTGTTCAACTTCTAGCTCTATCTTCCAAACCCCACACACAGTAGAGTTAGACGTTAAGTGCCAATAGGCACAACTCAAAGAACAAAGACCTTGGCAAGAAAAAAAAATATGTATGTGTGCTTGCCAAGAAATAAATACATAAATAAATACACTTTTTTCAAGGATTTTATGGATGACACATTGTGTCATAAAAATCTACTATTATTCAGGTTAACCCTGTCATTCGGTTATTCATTTAAAAAAAATTATTGAAGACTTGAAGAGTCAGTTAGGATGTGCTGCAATAACAAATAGCTCCAAAACTCTCCAAAGTTGAAGGCAAGCAAAGCTCATTTGTCATTCAGATTATATACACAGTGTAATTGGGTGGATAGGCTCCAGTACGCCACACTGGCTGGGACACATCTCACCACTTTCTAGCTTTGTCATCTGTAGCACATAGCATTCTTGAGTGCAAGAGCTAGCTGAAGGTGTCACACCAGCCTTTCTGTGTTTCAATGTAGACGTGACATACTTCTCTTCTCCAGATCATTGATCAGACCATGCCTATGGCATCAGTTGGTGGTGGGAGATGTGGAGAACTAAAAAGAAATGTACCAAGCATTTTGGTAGGTATTATTCTTATCTATGAATGAATATGTCCTCCCTCTTTTCCCTCAAGGAGTTTATAGCCAATTGGGTGAGAATCACATACATAAAAAATCTCATAAAGCAGAATGTTCGGTTGGACTGCTTAGCACTGTGATCTCCCTGGGAATGATCTTCCTTTACCGAGCCAAGTTCAGAACCAAACTGATGAGTGTTCATGCAGCTAATTCAGCCTCTTCAATACTATAGCCAGATGAGTGCAAAGATCCTTACAGTCCATTATTTTTATTGTATTTTAAATTTTATTTTATTAGTATATGTATTCAGTACATGATGATTATATTTATCATGGAGAATTTTTACATGTACATAAACACTTTAATTCTTTTCCATCCCCTTCCCCTCCCATCTTCCCTACTCCAGGACTGAAGTGTTGCAGTGCATTGGGAAGGGCAGACTGTCAGTCTTTGGATTCCTGAACTGATTATTCATCTTTTTCTCTTCTCACATTATCTAGGCAAGCTACTTTTTCTCAGTTTTGTGTATTTTTCTGCTCAAAGCATCTGGCAACCTCTTATGAAACCAAGGCATCACCATCTCTCGGAAGGCTGAAGATTAAACCAAATCTCTGTATGATATTTCAGAATGAAACTCTGGAATATCATGACAGAAAGTCAAAAGTGCCATAAAACATAGACAAAACTTTTTTTCTAAGTTAATTCCATTGTCTTCATTGAGTCTATGGCAAAATGGCAAAGCACCATAGCTTGTATATTCCCTCTTCTTTCTGTTCTGCATACAGTCGCTTGTTCTCATGCTCCGCCAATTGCTTGATAACCTTTGGTTACTGCAAATCACTCAGGGCCTCCATCAATGTCTGACCTTCAGATAGTCTCTGATTTCACACTCTGTCTAATCCTTCTTTCCTCCCAGTAAAAGCTACTATGCTGAGTCCTCTTTCTCCTCAGATGACCCATGCACAAAAGGAATGAGCAGAGCTGGCCTGGCCAACTGGTTAAGCATTGTGAGGTGAAAGATTATTTGTGGGGTTCCAAGACCCTGAGCTGCTCTGGGTAAGGAGAGGAAGATCTGGCCAAGCGAAAAAGCCAGCTGGCTCTCTCTGCTGTGTCTTGCCATCAGCCCTCTATCATGCAGTGGTCTGGTGGATGAATGTGCTCAAAAGTCACGGGGTAAAGAGAATAAAGACCACAAAGGGCCACCTTGTGTTTCTCTCAGATTTCACCAGCAGACTCGAAAAAGGCTGTGCAATTGAGAATCATAAACATTTTTATTTTCCATTGTCTCCTTCCTCTTTAAATTTTTCTCCTTTCCTGTATTTCCAATTTGCTTCCTGCCAATGGGTGATGGCATTTTAGAAACAGCCACTCACAAAGGACCAGGGATGATACAAAGGAGTGAATGCTAGTGGCTGAACCTCAGGAATCTCAGGCATCTGAGATTATGTCAGTAAGAAATATATTTCATGAATGGAGACCTCCCAGCAAGTCTGAAAGCATATACCACACTGCTAGCCTTAACCTGTCAGATAGCACACCTGAAGTCTCCATTGAATCCAAAGCCATGAAACTAGCATGGTGCTACAGTTCTCAAGGAACAAACAGCCCCAATGAGCTTATGATTTAGTCAAGGAAACCAGCTTAAGATTGTAAAACAAACAGGCATAGGATTAAGGGTTTAAAGTGCACTCCCCAAAGGAATAGGTAGGTGGAATGAAAATGAGACATACAACACTTAGAGAGCTGCTCAAGTTTCTGGCCCAAATCTTCCCTGAAAAATATTCAAGTTGCATGAGACCTTAGAAGTTACTCAAAGTCAAATGCCCAATCAAGGTGAGAATCGAAGTTACAATCCTTTTCCTAACACACATGAGAACCGAGCGTTCAGCCTCTCTTGATCACAGTCCGAAATGGGCATTTATTGCTTTTTTAATCCACGTATTCTATGGGAATATCCTTCCAGTTGATGAAATAAGCTGTTCCTGGAATAGGTTTCTATTCCTAGGCTTTAATTCTTCACCCAGGCAAACATGAGATCCTCATAATCATTTTGCTGAAAGATATTGTAGGAAGTGGCAGATTGTCAGAGGAAGGCCTGGTGTGATGGCCCTCTGGTCAATTCTTCCTCCTTGTCACCATCCCACTCTCTATTTCTCTCTGGTTATATTGTTAGCATCATCTGAGACACTGAACTAAATCCCCGCTCCACTGTTGTTCACTTTTCTCGCATCTGCCCCATCCTTAAAGAATATAGCTGTATGTGCTACAACAGAGAGATCTCAACTCACGAAGAGCTCGCACACTGGCTTTCTCCTTCTCCTGTGCAGTGCAGCACTTGTCAGGCAGGCACACCAGCTCTCTCACTCCACACGGTCACTCAGGAACTTGCATTCCTTCCTCTCTGCAGCATTTGATGGAGAAAGTGAGTTGGTATCTACTTAGCATTTCAGAATGCAGGGAAGAGAGGACAGAGGTTTCAATCAGGTGGATAAAGTAAGAATCACATTCAACAACCCCGCATGCATTCCACTGGTGAGAATCTAGCTGCTAGACCCTGCTTCACTGCCAGAAAAGCTGACAAATGTAGTTCCCAGTGAAGAGGATGCTGCCCAAGAAAAAGAGCAAAGAGGTTAGGAATTTAGCTCAGTGGTGCAAGATCTTGCTTGACAAGCATGAGGACATGAGTTCAATCCCCAGCAAACAACAACAACACAACAGAAAGAACAAAGAGGCTCCGGAGCTTCAGAAAGACAATTATTAACCTGCCACGCCACATTATCAGTCCCTTTTCCTTCTCTGTCTTTCCTTTCTCTTGTATTTCTCTCTACATAGAGATAGATAAACATACACAGATGACAGACGATAGATAGACAGACAGTATATACAGATAGAGATTGTACAATGGTGGCTTTGTTCACAAACTTAATTCTTTCCACAATTCTGATCCCAAATGGAACCGGTCACAAACTGAATCAAATTTAATGATTAGGTTCAATGTTGAACTTCTGGGGAAATTTGGTCCAGTTCAAGATCAATTCGATTTGCAACCAAAGTTGTGGGAAGAATTAAGTTCATGAACCAAGATACCATTATATATATATATATATATATATATATATATATATATATATAAAGTACATACATGGATTGTATGTATATCTATTTACACATGTACATATATGTCAAATGACACCATATATATGCTCTTTCCATATACAAATTCCCACATGTATACACACATACAAGGTGTGATAAAAAGCATAGCTAATATTTAAATTTTTTAAATTTATTACAGTAAAAGACATATCACTACTTATCCCCCTCAAAATGCATGTCCTTCTCTTCAAACACACTTATCCTCTCATTCTTGCCCCTTTATGAAGCAGTTCTGGAAGTCCTCTTTCATGGGTGTCTTCATGAAGTATGATCAAAATTGCAGTAAAGTCTGTCTCCTGGTGCTACTTAACAGAAAGCAGGCTTACAAAAACTTTACAGTGTGCCCTCATCTACCTTATTCAATGGATCTGCCACCATGTGATTCAGTTCTTCCTCCATGTCCACACAATCACGAGGCAAGTATGTAATCCCAGCCCTTGGTAAGCTGAGGCAGAAGGATTGCTGTGAGTTCGAGGTCAACCTGGGCTACAAAGTGAGTTGAAGGCCAGCTTGAACTGGAGAATGAGATCCTATGTTAAAGAAAAAGAAAAAAGAAAAACCAACAACAGCAACAGCAAAAAGCCATGAAAGGTAAACATTTTAAATCAATACAGGATATTGAGATAGCCACAACAGAACAACTGAAGATTCCCACAAAAGAGAACTTTCATAGCTGCTTCAAAAGGAGCAAGAATGATGAGTTAAGTGTGTTCGAAGCACAGGCAAATATTTTGAGACAGATTAGCAATAAAATGTCTTTTACTATGGTAAAAATTTAAACTACATACACGCACCATATTTTTCAATCATATCTAGTATACAAATGATACCTGGTATCATATATATGCTCTTCACAAACACACACACACACACACACACACACACACACACACACACACACACACACACACAGGCTGCACTGAATTTCTGGGGTGTCTGAAGCCTGTGTGGAGGGTCTGGCACCCATGCAGAGTCTCCCTGGACTCACTCTTTTGCTGTGTCTAGCCCTGTGGTTTTGTCTTTAGTGGCCCCCCTTCCCTGAGAACCCAGGTGTAAAGAAGGGGGCCTCCTGCCAACCCAAAGCTGTGTGCTGAGCTCTTTGGTAAATGGGGAGGAAAAGGACCCCAGGGAACTAACCAACAAAGTTACCAGATTCCCCAGGCCATGCCAGGGGCCACCATTTTCTTCCTCACCATGGGGCTTCACTCCTTGAGATTCATCTCAGCAGCAAATCAGTTTTCAGCCATCCAACAGAATCTGCTTGTGGTCTGATAAACCTAATCTCATAGGTCAAATAAGCAGTTCCTAACTGAAGTATCATTTAAAAAAAATAGAAGATGGATTGCCAAAAACAGGGATTACAGAATCCAACTTGGAAATTCAGGCAGTAGGAAATAAGTTAGTTGTGTTCCAGCTATTATGCATGCAACAAATGTCTGAAATATCTTTTAAAATTGTTTTGGAGGGTGGTGGGGAAGGGAGTACAGAGATGACTTCTTTTTAAATTCTCCAAAATGTTACCTGCATAAAGAATGAACAAATGTCAGGGCCAGGCACGTCTTGGATTGAACTTCAAGTGAACTGATGGCAGGCCTTACTGTTCTGAAAATATAAAAATTGAAAGCTGCCAGGGCTCAGAGCAGACCATGCATTTGCATCCTATTTAAATAATGTGCAAGAATCTTTGGTTGAAGGAGGAGTTTTTAGCCTTGTCAGGGAACTTTGGAAATGCTTAGAGGGGACCTGCCAAGGATGCCCATGGGCCATGGGACTGGACAGCTTGACAGTAGCCCAGACACCCTTGGGGACACTCTGCAGCCCCCTGGAGAAGGATTTTCTATAATCCCACATCAAACCAGGCATACCTGTGGGAGGCTTCTCTACATGCAGCTGGGCTAGAGACTGGTGTTTTCTGGTACTTGAATTATGAGACAGATTCTCCTCTTGCCATCTGCCCAGGTTCTGTCAAACATGCTCTGCCACAGCATGTACCCTACCTGCTCTAAGATTCCAGGCCCCCTGCCATGGCCTGGAGATTAAAGTCCTGAGGAAAACCTGTAAAGTGTGTGTTCGGAGAACAATGACCCAAGACCATCGTGTCACATGTGCTCACCCAACATCTGGCGAGAAGACACTCTCACAGTGGCCAGAAGGAAATTCTATATATCAGGAATAGAAAGCAAATAAAATTCATCTTTTCTAACCTCAAAGGGTGACCTGGTAGGGAACAATGTCATTTGGATACTCAGGTAGGGGAAAAGGACAGGTGCCATTACTGTCGTTTCTGATGTCTATTCCAAATAGTCGCAGGCAGTGATGTTTCCTCTCTCTCTCTCTCTCTCTCTCTCTCTCTCTCTCTCTCTCTCTCTCTCTCTCTCTCTCTGTCTCTCTCTCTCTCTCTCTGTCTGTCTCTCTCTCTCTCTCTCTCTCTCTCTCTCTCTCTCTCTCGATACTAAGAGTTGAATTCAAAGCCTTTGCATTGTGCTCCATCTCTAATCCTTTTTATTTTGTGACAAGGTCTTGCTAAATCACCAAGTTGCCCAGTCTGAGTTTGAACTTGTGATCCCCTTGCCTCATCTTCCCAGAGTGTTGAGACTGTAAGAAAGGGCCACCTACCCAATACGATGTTTATATCCATCCCTGTGTAATAACCACCTTCTCAAATGATTAAGAATACTTCATATGAGTAACATTCCACACCTCAGGACTACATAAAAGAGATTCCTGTTAGATGTGCCCCAAATAAGACAAACACCCCTCATTCCTAGAGATAGATGGTTTCATCAACAAACAGACCCATATCCTGGATTGAAGATGGCTATAAATTACATGATAATCTTGCTATTGTGTATTTGTCATAGTCTCTTTCCTCTTCTGGATGGCCTACAACAATCCTAGGCCCATAGAGTATGGTAGTAGTGAGCTACTTTATGGTCTGGCAGTCTGTGCATTGGTCTCTTGTATCTGAGCTGCTAGGTAAAATGTCCAATTGCAATGTAACAGAGACCACATGGAGATAGATACCTTAAGAACAATGGGGACAGAGAGGGCAGATGGTTTCAGCATTCCAGCAGTTCCTGCCAAGGACCGGGTACATGAACAAAGTTATCAGATATTCCAGGCCATTCCAGGGGCCAGCTTGGTATCAGCAAGTGATCCCAGCTAGGGGCAGAAAAATATCCTACAAATCCTGTTCAAATTCTTGGCCTACAAAAATAGTTATAAATACTATTATATTAAATTCACTTAGTTTTAGGGTAGTTTTTAGCACAACACATAACTTGAAAAAAAAACCCACAGGTATGATTATAACATCAAGTTGGCAAAAAAAAAAAAAAAAAAATGATCAATTGTGAGTTTCCTACCACCACAGCAGTAATGTTTTTCTCTTCTCAGAGCATATTCAGTAAATTTGAAAAAGTCAGAGAAAACTGTTCCAGTAAGTCAGAGATACTGGATCTTGAATGGCAAAATTACTAACAGTAAGTTCAGGTGTTCAAGCAGAATGCACAGGCAACCTGGAAACCCGAGCCCCCATCCCACCTCTGTCCACCTCTGTCTATGCTCCTTGTGACTCTTCAGTACGGGTGTCTTTTGTTTTCTAAGACACAGCCAGCGAGGACTGCCTCTGTTGCTGTTGGGGAGGAGCCATAGAGGCGCCCCTCACTGCCTTCAGTATTAGAATAAACAGGCCCAGGCAGTGGAAGGCTGAGCAGAGTGGAATTATAGCAGTTCATTTACTAAAGTGCTGGGAGACCTGGGGATGAACCTTGGGTAGAAGGGAAAGCCACAACTGCGGCCCCCCTCCCTGTAATTCATCACGGGCGTGGGGCTGTCAACAAGCAGGGTTCTTTCCCTGCCACACACAAAAGCAATCTCATTGCCTCTGGCTTGCAGTGGGGGGACCACTGAATTCCTTTAGATGTTCTCCCTGAGCACAGGGAGCCCCAGGAAACAACCAGCCCCTTCCGTGCAGCCTGTGCTGGCAGCAGGTTGGAGGAGAGAGAGCAGTCTGTAATGGGACTCCAGTGAGTGTCCCAGCCCGTGTTCCCTTTCTCTAATTAAGAACAGGGACAATCTGAGGTGGAAGGGAGATCCCGCTTTTTTTCTTGGTATTTTCTAATAGAGATGTAGCTTAGAAGTAGCCGCAGGAATAACAGCAGCATTGTTGCTTCCTGGCTAACTAAGGCCAGTAGGCTGTTTAGAGCCTGGACAAACTCCTGGCTGCTACCTAGACGCCACTGTACCGGCTCATCACCTCCTGCCCAGCTGGAAGAGAGCCTTTGTGACCCCATTGAGCCCAAGATACCCCAGAAGAGCGTGGAGATAAACTTCACACTGCCCTCAGTGTTCTCCGTCCCGCCAGCTTCCCGCTGTCTCTCCAAGCACTTTCTGTTCCTTCTGAGACCCAGCTATGCAGAGTGGGCACTGCAGGACCTCACACGCTTCTTCTCAGCTTCTGAGCTCTAACCTGGTGGGAAAGCAGCAACTAGAACCACCTTTGGGACACAGAGAGGTGCCCTGCACAGCTGTCTCTGGGTTAGGCCCACTCGCATAATTCTAGAAAGATCTATTAAAAGAGCAACTGTGTGTCTTTTCTCAGGACACTGCTTTCATTTGCAATACTTCCAGAAGTATCTGAAGTTGGCAGGTTGTCTTGTTTTCTTGTATCTCCTTCCCTTCTCTGGTCATAAACAGAGTGTTGGATTTTTGTGTTCAGGAAGCTTCTGATAGATCAGCCTTTTTGGTGCTATTGAGTGTTTCATCTATGGTAGCATACACACACACACACACACACACACACACACACACACACCCAGCACACGCCACGCACACAGTTGCCTGGGGTGGAGGCAGAGCCCCCTCTAGTGGTCAGTGCCTTCAGTCTCATTTTGCAGCACACGGTTAGGTAGAGAACTAGGGATCTGCTTTTAAGGTTAAACTCAGACACTGGAATCTAAAAAAGAAAAAAAAATTTTTTTTTCTTTATTTTGTTTTTCAGAACAAAAACGTTTCTCTTTCCACAAAGGATGCCTTGGGGTGATTCAGGCCAGTGTGTGTCCTTTCTTCCAGCCCCCCAGTGAAACGTCACAACAAAGGTAGAGGCCCAGCTAATGATTGCCTTCTCTGAGCCTCCATTTCTCTATTTTTCATTTGGAAGGAATAATTTTTCTGAAATTGCCTTTCCTTCTAATTCCATATTTATGTATTTTTAGTGATTCCTTCTGCCTCCTTTCTGCACTGATGGCAGAGTGTCCTCTAGAACACGAAGCCTTCTTTCTTCTTAAAACTCTTCTGTGATACAGACCAGGTCAGGACATACCTGCTATTCATTCTTCAGAAAGGGGAGCTTTGGGGGAAGAAATTCTCAAGAGGACTTTAAGGAAGTTTATGGGCGCTGTATGGTAAATTACCCCTTCTTCCCTCTTACCCTTACTTAACCTTGTTTCTAGGTTCTAGCCAGATGAGTAAAGAGTAACCGGAAGTCTCAGGGATTTGTAAGCAAGTTAAGGTTTGATTTCATTGCTCTTTAGATGTTTCCCACCACATCCAGAGTGAAACTAGATGCTTCCATAAGACAGCCACCCCAGCGCTGCCCCAACAAGGCCAGCCCACCTTCCTGCCTCTTCTTTCCATGCGTTCTGTTTCCCAGGTCCTGCCTCACAAAATCACAAGATGACCCCAGAGACACAGGAGTGCCTTTCTTATCCTCCCCCTTCTTCATCTGTGGTTCTCCAGCTCATCTTTGGCTCCCACAGAGCCCGCTAACTGCCCAGATCTCCCCTGCATGCTCAGACAGGCACAGAGCCATCAGGGTGCACATGATGCCATGGTGCTCACCGGCCTCACTGTAACCTCCTGTCTTCCTGTTACCAAGGCTACCTGTGGAACAAATCACAGTCTCTGGGCAGATGGAGCCCCACAAACCCATTTTTTCCCATTCAGTCCTTTTCAGGCAAAAAGGCACTCGTTTTCTTCAAGCAACTTATGGAAACATTAGGTCTACAAGTTCCTACAACTGTGTCATTCATAATCCTCTAGCCCTCAAGTTGTATTACAGCACAAGAGCATCATTTTGAAACTTGGATGTTTTGTTGTCTTGAAGTATATGACTCAGATCATAATTCAGACTCTCCCAGACTTTCTGTTCTTCAATTGAAATTACCTTAATTCCTTGAAACACTGTTTTTGAAAACATACAAATTGGAGATATCCTTGTAGACATTTTTTTCTTTCTTTCTTTTCTTTTTTTTTGTACCAGGTATTGAACTCACACCCTCACACTTGCCAAGCAGGTGCTTATGCCACTGAGCTAAATGCCCAGCCTCTTCCTTGTAGACTTTTTAATTGGAGATTTTTGCTTAAGAATGTCTAGTCCCTCAGATTTCATTTCTCTTGGTGTTTTCACTAGAATCGCTGAAGAATATAATTGTTTACTGCACAGAATGAAGGCGGATAATCTTTTGCCCTTGCTCTCTGGTATGGACATAAGAGGGATAGAAAGGCGCTTTCTTATTGGTGAGTGCAGACAAGAAAAGTCATTGAGACAAAGGAATTTGGTTAGCACATTCCTGCAAACAGTCTTTTGTGCTGGTATTTTTGATCCCTTTTACTTTAATCTTCAATGATTAAGAGAAAAGATAAACTTTGTGTTGGATCACGACAAGCAGGAAAAGTGCTCACCGTGGCCAGTATTTACTGTGAACATGGGAGTTCCAAAATTTCAGATTTCTAGATAACTCTTGAGTCTTCTGAACTACAAAATCATAACCTCATTAAGTAGACCACACTGAAAAGCACTATGAATTCTTCTTTTGACACTGTCGTATGTCTGACTGGCCAGCTGTTGAAAGCAGTTATGTGAAGCCACTTATTGGGTTTATCAAATAGTTGCTTCATGATTGCAAAAACCACATGCTTGAGATGGGTTCCTAGGCATGGTCATGTCCCTCCCACAATAGATAATCTAAGGAGAGACATTCTGAGTAAAACATCCCATAATATACCTCTCTTGAACAGCTTCAAGATGCTATATAGAAAGATTAAAAGTGGATGGTAGCAGCTGGGTCTCCATCCCTGAAGAAATGTGCTTGTATGCTCTGTGTCACAGAACCTGGTAAATTCTTAACTTTAGAATTTGTATTTTCCAAAGTCAAGAAGCCAAGATTATCTGTTCTGGCCCACTAAAGAATAACCACTATACAAAATAGGTGACTGTCTTTATCAAATGTACTTTCCATAATAGTGGTTTGAGAGTTGAAAACTAGAGACAATATGGCTTGGTGACATCATAAAAGTTACCCATGTTACTATCCCTCTTTATCTCATATATGCACATGCACACAGAGACACACACAGCACTGGAAAGAGTCAAAGACTGTTGTCAAAATCAAAGGTGATGTGGTGCTGGGAAGAGCCAACCACATTCAAATCAAAGCAGACACCATGCTGAGGGAACCGTGGAAGCTGAGGAACAAGTTGGTTCTGGGGAACAGAAGTGTGGCCCTCAGAAGCAGAGAACAAGCTCCAGAGCCTGCTGTTTGGGGTTTACCCTGCTCTTTGCCTAGAGGGAGACTCACATTCTTGTGGCATGTGCCTTCTTGCATCTTTCCTGGCTTGGTCTCATCTGCCTAACTGGGGAGGAATAAACTTCACTGGAGGAAATCGTGAGCAGAGTCCTTCCAAGGGCTGGTGAGCACACAGACACTGGGGAAGTTAGAGTCCACAACTCAAGGAGTTCTACCTGACCACTTGTCTTCATTCAGGCAGATGAAGTCATTTCCAAACAACAAATATTTATATAGCATAGTATGTTGCCTAGTATGAAGACTGAGTCTCTTTTGTTAGTTATTCCAGGATTTTTACAGTGTTTCCCTCACTCAAAAAAAAAATCAGTGCCAAGTAGGCAAATCTCATATTCTCTGTCTCTTACACACACACACACACACACACACACACACACACACACACACAGGTGCTGGGTTTTGGTTCATTTTGGCCAACGAAGGAAAACAGTGTGTGCTTTCATCGATGGATGACCCAGCAGAGCTGCAGTGGAATGACTTACCTACTAGGCAATATTTCATTTGGACTCATTTAGCCATTAATTGTTCTGTGGTTTCTGACTAATTTCCTCCTTCCCTTTGGTGCAGCAAGTCCTTTTAAGGAGAGGAAGTTTGAGGGTTACTTGGCAGCTTCACAACTTCCATTTGCTTAAAAATGTGGAAACACTACCTAGATTCAAAAAAGAAAAGAGAGAAAAGAAAGCTACAAATGCAATTGCTCCAGGGAAGCAGAGTCATTTAAGCCCACACATTCCATCCCAGAACAGCCTGGCTGAGCCAGTCCTCCTAGTCAGATGCAGGAGCAGAGCTCCCCATTTGGGCACAGAGATGCCTCATTCCAAGGACCCATGATAGAGTGTATGAGAGTCCATCAAAAGAGGGCCTCAGCAGTGCTGAAGAACCAATACCAATGCTGAGCTTTACTTTGAAATATATCAGGATCCCTCATGGAACTAGAAGTACTGAGTAAATTCTGAAATCAATCTAAGATTGCTGTCAAGTTGTGTTGGATGGCAGACATACTCAGTAGCCAATTTCTAGCATGAGACATGTTTACTTCAATGAACTGGTATCAGCATAAACTGCTAATACCAATGGTATCTGACCCTGTAGATTGACAGGTCATGATTGGCTACTTGGATTAATGCAAAAGTTGGTTAAATTCTACTCATAATATTTACTTAGTATGTATAACATTATAAGATTGTCATCTCGCTTGCATTAGCTTATTTAATTCTCACATCTATAAGAAACAAGCACACATGTTATTTCTACTTCCTAATTGAGGCTCTGAAAGGTTACATAATTTCCCAGGGTTACACAGTCCCTGACCTGATTCCTGAACTTTAAACTTTTCTAACTTTTACCAAAGGGAAACTATAACAATACTTCAAGAAAATATTGCCTGCCTCTTTGGAGGGCTCTGATTAGGTTGTTAGTGTTTTCTAGGGGTACAAGTCTGCTCCTCACTTTCTTTCATTTCCCTCAGCATGCTCAGGACAGAACTGTGCCCAAAATGAGGTACCACCAATGTGTTTATTCAGTCAGCGAAACGGATCACCATTTAACCCTTCTCTCCTGCCATCTTGCTCGCTGTTAGTTTTTCTGCTTCCCTGTCACTTGCTGTTTATATCTGTTAAAGTGCTAAAGAGAGGTTTGGAAACAAGATCGTGTGTTTCTAATCATTTCCCCCAGGTTGATGATAATGCTGAAGAGGAAGGTGCTCAGAGTGAGCTGCTAAATGAGCCAAGTAGCAAGTAGTGTTTTGAGAGAAGAAGGGAGAGAGAAAGTAGAAAGCTGGAAGGTGGAGAAAATGAAACAAATCATCCACAGAGAAGGGTGCGCAGAGAGCGCTCTCTAACTTTAGTCTGTTTATAGGGATGACAATTGAAGCATTTGATATGCAGACTTATGACATTTTATTTGGATAACTTTAGCTTACAACCACTTGGCTCTGAATCTAGGCAAAGGAATAAAACTCGGTAAACAAATTCAACACTAAGAAATCTGGGGAAAGAACTATGGAGGCAGTGAGTGGCTCACATATGCTTGCAGTAGAGACTATGAGATGCATTTAACATCCAGCCTCTCTCCTTTCTCACATAAGGAAGCCCTCTTCTCCACAAGGACAGAAGAGCTTGGCAAAGCACTTTGCTGTCATTCTGCTGGGCCATATTCTCTTGACATTAAATGACAGTGCTCACCCACACATAAATGTCAACTAGACAGTCGATAAATATTTATGGGGTACCTGCTTGTGCTTATCTTTGGAAGATCCAAAAGACATGCACTGTGGTGCCTTCCATGTACTTTAGTTGGAAACACCCTAACACAAGAATGACAAATACATAGTACCTATAATGCTCTGTTTCTGTTGTCCTCGAAGTAGACACCTTAACACAAGAGTAATGCAAATTTTTACTGCATTAAGGAGCACCTCAGAATCATCATCATAACATTCCATGAAATCTCATTAATGGTTCTAAATTGTCCCAAGAAAGGGAAAAATTTCGTCTCCTTATCCTTAACTAGCATAAGCAGAACAGTAGCATTATGCAGGAAAGTATTCCATGATAACGTATATGGCACAAGGAGGAGTTCAGGGGATGTGGAGACTATTCAAGGCCATGGTACTTGAAGTAGATAACAGAAAATGCATGCTGGATACTGGAAGTATCCATTCCTGACATGGGCAGGCAGAGGAGACAGCTGAATGCCCAGCCACCATTGCTGAAAATGGCTAAGGAGGGACAAGAGTGAAGGCCCGGGACCAGGAAATGCAATCAGATATCAAAGCGTTGTACAGGGCCACCAGCTTGGAGGAGCATTAGAAGTACCAAATAGGAAAAAAGTGAACTTACAAATCAGTAGGTGGGAAACATCTTCAAACTGCTAGATCTTCAATAGCAAATGTGCTGGGAAGTGTAAGAGAGGAGAAGAAAGTGAGAATGTCTTGTGGTCTCCCACCCTAGAGAAGACAAAGCAGTTGAGGGTAGGGTGAAAGGTATTTACAGTTGTCTTCAAAAGATGGTCTGTGTTTAGTTACTTCCATTTCACCCTGGGAACAGAATAGAAAGACTTCTCTTAGCAAAAGACTTTTAGGTAGGATATCAGAAACACTTAAAACGTGGCTGTTGGAAACTGGTTTGCATGAGCAAAAATGATATGGTATTTCCTTTATAGGGTGTCTTTGAAAAGAGCAATAGCTGCAAATCTGGGCAGTATTACATACAATTTTACCTGGAGGCTGGAGGCGCAGCATAAAGTAAATAGCTCCTGGAAGCTCATTCCAGGCAGGACACTGAGGCTGTAAACTGCATGCAGTCCGCGACCAGCTAAGTGAGCCCATATGTTAGGGGAGCTCCCCTGTCCGCTGCTTGAGGTCTTACATTTGTTTCTCCTGCTCTTTGCCCCCAGCTGTAACCACACCATGGCTCGTATAACTCTGCAAGAAAAGAATGTAACCAACTCATGGGCACTAGCCACCTTCCAAACTCTCTTCCTTCGCAAACAGCCCAGTGGAGGCACTGCCATCCAGTGATGTGAGTCGTTTGTTTGGCTGGAAATGGAACTAACTGACTGAAGAGGGAACCAGGTTTTTCCCTTTTAAAAAGAGACAAAGGTTGCCATGGAGGATATATTCATAGAGCTCACTGCAGAAATGATAGAGAAGATATAGTTGGGAAACCTTTAACAGAGTTGATGATATCCCTGGATACAAATTATTTTGGCAAAATTATGTTTAACTAAGATCTTGAACCTTGGGGTGCCTAGCAGTAGAAGCAACGAACAGCATAGAACCCAGAACTTGGAGTCGTATTCATGTTTTTTCAATAAATGATCATGAACAAAGAATTTTATCATTCTGAAAACTTTATTTCTTTAAAACAGTCAGGCCACAAATCTATTGACTAAACCAAACTGACTATTTTGAGATGAAAGAGACTGTGGCCTGACTGATTTAAGAGCAAATAAAGAGAAATCTCTTTGGGGCTGGTATTAGGCACAACAAAAAAGTAATAGGAGGAAATAAGGAAAGAAGGAAGGAAGAAGGGAAGAGAACGGAAGGGAAGGAAGGGAAGGGAAGGGAAGGGAAGGGAAGGGAAGGGAAGGGAAGGGAAGGGAAAGGAAGGGAAGGGAAGGGAAGGGAAGGAAAGGGAAGGGAAGGGCGCCTCTGCCAACTCCCTACTATGGGAACAGTCAGAAGTTCCAACTAGTGACATTTGTGAGTCTCTCTTTTAATCCATTACTGTTAAGCTTTAAGTGATTCTAGCCATTCTTTTGACAGTTACATAAAATACATGAAGCTGTGTCTCTGCACCTCTTCCTGGGGCTAGTCTTTGGCTTTGGGAATGAACTGTCCAAGAGCTAGATGTGTGTGGCATTTAGAGGTGTCTGATACTCAGTGCTCCCCAGGTACAGTTTCTGTTCTGGCCTCCTCTCCTTATTGGTATGGAAACCTTTGCTCATTGTGCATTTGAAAGTTAATCCCGATTCTGCAGCAAGTTAATCCTGTATTCTGAGGGGAAGAAGACAGAACTCTGAGACAGGCAGTGAGAATTATAGGACCTAGGACTTCAGAATCACTTCTCTTCTGGGGTGTGTCTAATGCTCCAGTTTTATTAAGTGTAGTAATTTCCTGAGGCTGCTGTAACAAATTCGGTGATTTGAGACATTAGAAACTGGGTATCTCACAGTGCTGGGGCTTACAAGTCCCAAATCTTAGGTGGGAAATGTTCTTCCAGGGACTCTATTAAAATGCTTTGGTCTCCTATCTGCGGTAGCTGTCCTGACACTTTCAGGGCTTGCGACAACAGGGTCAGCTTTCTTTGCCTCTCCATGGGTCAACCTTGTAGGTATACCTGTGCTTGAATTTAGGGCCCACTTAAATAACCCAAGCTATGCACCTTCTTTTAAGAAACTTAACTTGGTTAAGGTTCTATAAAGGTATAAAAAATTTTTTTCTTGTAAAGTAACACAGTTTCCAAGGACTCAATATTGATGTCTAATGAGGAGAGTGTACATTTTGCCATCCACAAAATTAGGGAGGAAAATTCAAATTAATTTTGCCCATAATATCTCACATGATTTCCACAGCAGGCTCTGCAACAACTATTCTTATTTATGTTCTACAGATGAAGGCCTTTAAAAAATAAATTACATTATTTTTAGCAAGTTTAGGGTTTTTGGAAATTTGAGCAGAAGATATAGACCATTCCCAATACGCCCTTATCCTACGTTCCTGAGTTTGTGAACTCAATTTTCTTTATGATTCTGGTCACAAACCAAACCGGATAAAAACTGAATCAAATTTCCCCATAAGGTCAACACTGGATCTAACCATTGAATTTAATTCAATTTTCATCCAACCTGGTTTGTGTTTGTGAATCAGTTCACGATTCTTTCCATGAATCTGGAAAAGATGAGCACGTTTGTCTTTATGTGGCCATGTTTGTCATCCAATGCAGAGCTGGCAAACAAAAACAAAGCTTTACCAAACCAAATTTTCCTAAATAAAGTATCCATGAACCGGTATCTATAGGCCTCCTCACCATCTAAATTCTGCACGAGAGTGGTACACAGGTCATAGTCCATTATAGTGTGTTCACGCATCATTATCAGTTGGAGTCCATGGTTCACACTCGACTCACTGCTGGTGCTGTACCTGCTGCAGGGTTTGACAAATGTACATCTGCAGGCGTGTACCATTACTATATCATGCAGGGCATCTCACTGCCTAAAAATCTTGTGTCTCACCTACGCATTCCTCTCTCTCCTCTAACTTCTGGCAATCGCTCCTTTTGCTGTTTCCATAGTTTTGACTTTTCCGTATTATCATATAGCTGGAATCATACAGCACGAAGGCTTTCCAGATTGCCTTTTTTCACTTAGTAATGCACACTTACAGTTCCTCTGTGTCTTTTCATGCCTGGGTAGAGCATTTTTTCTTAAATTTTAGTATATGCATGTGGTGTATAATAATTACATTCCTCTTAGGGAATCAGTACACATATACTTGCATATTAATCCTTTTTATTTTTCCTTCTCCTCCCCACTTTTTCACTTCCCCTCATTTTAAGATGAAGGGAATTTGCTCCAGGTAACTCAGCTAGTATACATGGGACTTGTATTCTCTCCGACTCCAGTCACTGGGTCACATAGGTCATGGCTGGTTAGGGAACATGGTGCTGTCACTGGGGGACCTTTGGGTATAGCTTAGCACTTACATAACTACTGCTTATAGCAATCAATGTCCTTTCTGTCTTTACAGTTCTACTAAAAAGACATCTGATGCTCAAGTGAAATGGAGTATAGCTTAAATAGTCGTTGTTGCATGGAAAAATGTTTGACCTTGCTGTCACCAAGAAAGACTTTCAGAGGACAGATTTCACTTCTAGAAGTTTAGGTCTACAGTGTTCATCTCTCCTTACAGTCTCCAACCCTGCCATAGATACATCTCAGTCAAGTTAGCTTTTATTACCTAACAAAACACCTTCTATTTTATCGGGAATTTTAAAAGACTCTAAGAATGTGGTGCAGTTTTGAAAACCCAGACATATTTCATGGTCAGATCCAAGAACTCAGTCTACTTTGAAGTAGCATGTATTAGTTAATTTTTTTTCAATACTAGGGATTGGACTGTACCACTGAGGTATGTCTGCAGCCCTTTTTTATTTTATTTGTATAAATTTTGAGACAGGGTCTCACTAAGTTGTGCTAGCATGGCTCAGACTTGTGATCTTCCTGCCTTAACTTTCCTGACAGGATTCTAGAAACCTCTAGAGTAGTAGTTCTTCATCCTTAGCCTTCCTGGAAACTATTTGGAGGGCTTTGTATAACACCTAGTGAGTTTCTTATTCAACAAATCTGGAATGGTTCCTGGGAATTTGCATTTCTATCAAGTTTTCTCTAGGGACTACTCTTTAAGAATCACTGGTGTAAGGCAACAAGTCCTAACAGCTAGACAGGAGCCTCCAGGTTACTGTGGTATTTTATGAGCAGTAAGTTTCATCTACTGTCTGAACAAATAAAACTACCATTATGTGGGCTTGTTTAAATTTTTTGATATTGAAAAGAATTCCTCACTCTTAGAAAATTTTACTAATCCTTGAATAAAATCCAGAAAGTCAATCAGGTTTTACTTCTTTTGCCAGTACTGATTTATTTGGCAGAAGCTTCTGTAGTGTTATGTTGAGAATGAATCAAATTTTGCATTTTGGCTCAGTAGGAAAGGTCATGATTTACTGGATAGATTTGTCTATATGAAGAAGAGAGATATGTATACTACACATTTATATAACTGTTGTTGAGCTTTTTTTTTTTTTAATATTGGAGTAGTTACCACGTGGCCTTGAATTTCTTTCTTGCTAACTCTGCACTCTTACTCTGGGCCGATTTCATCTATCCCATGGAAGCAGGTGAGCTTCATGATGTGATGCCTTTCACACCTCCTGTCCAGCTCACTCCTCTGACATCCAGAGCTGTGCCTTCAACGGTCTTCACCACAGTTCCTAGAATATTGTGCACTCACCTTGTAGTGTGCATATTCAACAGGGAATTGTTAATTTTCCTCCTTAAACTGCTTTAATCCCATCTTAATATATGTAACTCTCAACTCTTCGTTCATCCTGGGAAATGTATGCAACTCCTCTCTTGTGCTCCTGAGTATTATCCAATCCATCACTAAGTTCTGTGGATTCTATACCCAAGCGTAACTGGAATGAACCTGATTCCCCTCCTAGTACTACTCAAAGTCACTATCTTCTTTCCCAGTCTTCCCATTTCCGTCTTGTTGATCCCTCCACTTCTAAGCCCAAGTTATTTCTTAGCACTGTAGGACATTCAACAGTTTCCTACTTGATCCAAAGTCAAATTCCAACATTCATACTTGTCACACAAGGTCCTGGGTTGCTCTCCACTGTTTTCCTGCTGCCTGTACAGTGACAACACCAGTCCCTTGCTCTGTTGCTCAGATGTATCAGATGCCCTGCATCACACCAGGGCACTCAACAGCTAGTTCCCAGCCTGCAGGAATTCAATAATGTCAGCTACATAAAAGAATAAGTAGCACTATACTGGGGTGAAGCATGGCAGACCATTCTCTTCTCAACTGTCTGTGCAATTCTTCCATTTCTTTCCCTTTGGAGTCTTCCCATCAACACTAGAATGGTGTCTAGTGCCAGGCAAAGAGGGTTAAGGTGGCAGATATTCCCATTTATGCCAGATCTTTTGTCTGAGTTCTGAGCGTGGGAACTTTACTCCAGGCAGCCACCCACCGAGACCCCAAGAGAGGAGTCTTCTGGCTGCCCTGTTGAGCTCTGTGGTGTGTCACAGAGGGATCATATTGCCCCTGATGCCTGACCACAGTGTACATTTGGGAGAAGGGAGCTTGCTGGAGGGGAAGAGTTGGACTCTCTCCACTCCCTAGATTAGTTTGGGGTTTGTACTTTAAAAGTTTTATAATTCCCTTGGCATTTTTAACGTCATCCATAGTTTGCTTCCACATCCCCTAACCCAGCTTTGAATGAGGAAAGTGCATCTTAGTTTGAAGATCAGCACTAGAAGAAATGAGTAAATAGGACCTTGATAGTTGCAGTGTTTTCAGGAGGAGAGAGTACTGACCAAACTCAGAGCCCCAGTATAGGAATACAGGACCTCAGCTGTGGCTGGATGATCTCTTTGCTGTTATTCCCTTGCCCAGGTCTCAGCAAGAAAACTTTCCAGTAATGCAACTGGGAGTGATCACTTCAGTTCTGGAAATCCCCATGCAACTCACAGGGCATATAGAGGGGCTAAGACACTCAGGAACAGAAATCAGGCCTAATCAGACTGATAAACTGAAACTTCTACAAACTTTGAGCTAAAATAAATCTTTCCTCACTTAACTTGTGCGTTAGGTATTTTGTCTCAGCAATATGACAACTCAGTAACTAAGACAACACCTATCAATAAAACAACCTGAGTCACTTCTTTCTTGTCTTCTAGGATGGCCAAGGCTGGGGTTGAGGCTGGCTTGGATTACCAAGAAAATGAAGGTACAGAAGAGGAGGTAATGGGAATCCAGGGGTGGTCAACAAACTTAAAACCCAGTTCATTTATTTACACTCCTCTTATGAGTCTCATATGTGACAAGATACTACTAGGGAAGCAAAACTAAGTAAGATGCTCCCAACTAAACTCCACATTCAGAGAGAACAAGTCTAGCGAATGTACACACACTCTAGGTCACTGTTAGCATGTAAGTTTTTCTGTTATCTGTTGAAGCTTTACTTACAGTTTTTTTTTAACTCTATCACTATTCAACTTTTTAAAGTATTCAGAGGATATAATGGAATGGATTTCATTTAGGAATGGCCCTCACAGAGAGCCAGAATTAGCTAATGAGACATTTTCAGGATTCTGAACAAAGCAGACTATCTACCAGTTATCTATCTATCATCTATCTATCTATCTATCTATCTATCTATCTATCTAATCTCTATCAGCTAAGCAAACAATGTAAGAGCTTGGCCACTAGGGAATTTCTGATTGAAGGGACATCATTGCAGGGCTTGGCTCTTTGGAATCCCTCTTTATGGATTTTCTTTCTTCCTTTTTCTTTCCTTGCTCTTCCCCTTAATTTCTTCAGTCCCCTACTCCCTTCCTCTTCTTTCTTTCTTTCTTTCTTTCTTTCTTTCTTTCTTTCTTTCTTTCTTTCTTTCTTTTCTTTCTTTCTTCCTTTCTTTCTTTCCTTCCTTCCTTCCCTCATTCCTTCCTTCCTTCCTTTCTTCTTCCTTATCCATCCATTTGTTAACACTAAAAGTAGAAAAACCTGAATTATTTTGTTTTGTTAATGAGATAAGCCCAATTCAGCAAGACAAAAGATGTAAGCACTTAGGATCCTTCAAACCAGCAAGAAAAAATACCATAAAATGGTGAACTAAGGTGACCAAAGTGGGATATTTGACATCTAAGAAGAGAGGAAAACTGGGCAAAGCCAGGGGGTGGCTTTCCTGAAGGTCTGCTTCTTGTGAAGGTTAACGGTTTCTGATTCCTGGTTAGGAAGCCAGGAAATTTAGTCATAAGGTGCTTGACTGTAACTAGTTGTTTGTGTTTCTTTATATATTATGATATTTTAAATTATGGCTAACGACTGTTATTTATGCTTTACATACAAACCTGTTATTTATATAAATACTTTTCGTATAGATCATATGAGGAGCTGGGCCAGCTGGGAATCAAGGAAAACCTTAATAAGAGTTAGGAGAAGCTGTCCGAGTGGGAGGCCCCACCGGAAGTGAGATGACGTTTGACAGGAAACACCTACCACAGTTAGCCTGAGGAGGAAGGCCAGGCTGGTCCAGGTCCCCAGAACTGGGATAAGTACATTTAAAGTGGTCCTAGCAGTCAGCAGTCCAGACAGGCAGAGCACCAGGAAATGAAAGAGTTAACCATCCCCCTAGAACTTCTCCCTGCCTCCTCCCAGTACCTGAATGTCCTGGGATGGTCCTGACTCCTGAGGAGAGCTAGGACTTCCATTGATGGAGGAGGGACACCTGCTGGAGGAGAGAAACCTGAAGAGAAACTCTGAAGGAGAAAAGAACAAAACAAAGAGCAGGGTTCATGCCATTTCATTAAACACAGACAAATTTGTTTGCAGACAAAAGAGATTAAGAGGTATAGGGAAAGGAAGAAACACAAAAGTCAAAACCCAGGTGAGGGTGAGGGTGTTGTCACAGGTGATCCTTCCACCCCTAAATAGCCTGTCTGGGACCAGGGAAGAGGGACACATGGGAGCTCCATAAGCATTGCTTCTCCCCAAGAAGGGAGATTCTAAGAAGTTGAGGGATTCTGTGTCTAGGAGTTGTTTCCTTTGGGGCCTTGAGAAGATATGCTTTAAAAAACCTGAGATACAACCCTGAAAAAGGAGGGAAAGGCTGTGAGATGGCAGCTTGTGAAAGGCTCTGTGGTGCCTTTGGGCACAGATGGTCTAGTGTAACCTCTGGGGGGGTGTCACCAAACAATAGTTTGGCGTCCTGGAAGAACTCAGGGCTACCCAAAGGGTAGAACAATGTTCTGTATGCATTGTTTAATCCGTACCAGTGACTTAGTCTTGTAATCTCAGCTACTCAGGAGGCTGAGGTAAGAAGAATGCAAGTTTGGCTCTAGTCTGGGCCACATGGCAACTTAGTGAGATCTTGTCTCAAAATAAAGAATAAATAAATAAAAATAAAAAAGCTGTAAATGTAGCACAGTTGTCCCTGAGTTCAGTTGCCAAAACCTCCTTCTCCCAAAAACTAAAAAGTCGAACAAAAAAACCTTTGAGCCAAGCCTCCCAACCAGTGGCACCTACTTCACGTCCCTCGGAACGTCACTTACAAAGCATAAACTAAATGATAAAACCAAGAACTTCATGATGGTGACAGCAGAGAACTCGGCCCAAGCCTCTGAGCATGGGGTCCTGTGTGAGCACGCTGGTGTTCTACATGATATCTGCCTAGAACTGTTGTTATATCATTGATGCCAACATGGTTGCTTTTGTTATTTATAGCAATGACTGCAATCATAGAAAAGTCATTATCAGGGAGCGCTATCCAGGAATCTGATGTGCACCAAGGAATTAGGCCCACTTGGACAAAAGGCAAAGCCAGTCAACTTACTATTAAGCAATAATGATTTGACAGTTCGTTGTTTTCAGAGTAGAAATGACTAATTGAATTATTGCCTGTGGTTACTCAGAATGTGGTACTCACTGAAGCTGAGGTTTGGGGGAGATGGCAAGGCTACTGCTTTGGAATGACATGGGTTGAATGAGGAAATCAAGGAAAATACAATAGAGTACTTGCTTCCAGAAAGTGTATAGGAAAGACAATCTCTACTCAGGGCACGTGATAAGGCTCAAAGACTTTCTATGATGTTGGTAAAAGATCCCCAAGGTCTTAAAGACCCAGAACTCAGACAAAAAGATTTTCTCAGTTTGATCCTACGGGCTGCCAATTTATCGCAATCGAAGGCACAACCGTCCGAGATGTCTGAAGCGAAAGTTTAAAGCATGGTTAAGTGTGGGAAGCCCTGTAATTGGCTGCCACCTTATACCTGCAGGCCGCACCACCTTAACTTCCTCTAGGAGTTAAGTTTGGTAGTTAAGCAGCACCTTGCCAACCTAGCTTGTTTGGTCTGGCCTATTCAGAAATTATGCTGATCAGCCCGCCTTATGAGCGGGTGTGTGGGAAATTTGAATTGACCTATAACCCTGGGTCTTGGCACTGTTGCTAAGTTACCTGCTGATGTCTCAGAACTCAACTTCCTCCCCCTCAATACCCTATATATTTGATACTGCTTCCTTGAATAAACAAGACTTGATCGGACTTCTTTGACTTGTCTCCGTTCTTTGCGTCTCTTGTTTCCTTTTCATCCCCACTCCCCCTCTAGGGTCTCCATGGACTTACCCACAGGCTGGGACAGTTAAGAATGATTGGGAAGGTGAGATTTAGGATGGGCAGATAGGAATGATAAGAGCATTCAGAGCCACTCCTCTGACCATCGGTGAAGACTGTCCACTCCCTCCCTCAAGTACATCTGTTAAGTTTTGCTAGAAAGTCATGCAACTCTTTTAAAAGGTCAATTCTTTTCATGTCTCATCCAATTACTCATAATTATTTTCTGACCTAGAACTATAAACAGATACCATTGTGTGCCAAAGAGTCCGTTACAAATCAAACCCAAAAGAAGACTGACTACTTCTTGTTACTCCAACAGATATGCCTGGATTATGTGCTAGGCGTCGCTTCTAAGGCTCTTAGATTAAGGAGAGAACATATTTTTAGGTTGTGATGAATTTACTGATGCAGGTTCACTTGCCTTCTATTCAGGGTGTAATATGCAGGCCCTAAGAGCTGAACTTCGAGATCTTGATTAAACGGTTTCTCAAGTAAAATCAAGTTTATATGCCATAAAATTTTGAAGTATTCTGGAAAAAGAATCTGAATAATTCGAGAGATGAAACTGCTGAAATAGATTTATCATGGGTGAATGCCTATGGATTTCTTCCCTCTATAATCTATAGAAATTAGAGCCCTTGAGCACTGCTGGTTGGAATGTTAAATGGTACAACCACCATGTAAAGCAATCCAAGGGCTCCTTGGAAAATTAAAAATAGAATTATCATACAGCCCAATAGTTACACTTCAGCATATATAGCCAACAGAATTAAAAAACAAATCCAAACAGGTATTGATGAACCCATGTTCACAGCAGCATCACTCACAGAAGGCAAAAAAGTAGAAATAACCAAGTGTCCTTCCACAGACGAAGAGATAAACAAAATCTAGCATAGGAATACAGTAGAACATATTATTCAACCTTAGGTAAAAAGGGAATTCTGACACAGACTGCTGCAGGGATAAATACTGGACAATACAGTAGGCAAAATACACCAATCACATATTGTGATTGCTTTCAAATTGTGTATGCTTTCATTTATATGAGACATCAAGAGTAGTAAAACTCTCAGAGACAAAAGTAAAATTCACAGGGACAGAAAGTAAGATGGTGGTTGCCAGGATTTGGGGGTTGGAGAAATGGAGAGTTATTGTTTAATGAGTTGGGAATTTCACTTTGAGAGTAAGGAGTCTGGAGGAGAGATAGTTAGCAAAGAATGTCAATAATATGAATATATTTAATGTCACTTAGCTGCCTTTTAAAAATGGTTAGAATGTTAAATTGCATGACATGCTCATTTTACCACAGCAAAAATAATTTAAAAATTTTAATGAGGGTTGGACTCGAGTTTGCTTAGTAAACTCATGGCTTGGTAGGATCCCAAAACTCCATTATAGTCACACATCACTTATGGTAGGAGTATATTCTGAGAACTGCATTGTTAGGCAATTGTATCATTGTGCAGATGTTATAGATTGTCCTTACACGAATGAATATGGCTACAGTATCACCAGGCAATGTAAACACATGAGACCACCACTGTGTATGTGGTGCGTCATTGCCTGAAACATCATTATGTGGTGAATGACTGTATCTTGCCCCAGTTGACATATTATGTAGCCATGAAGACTATAGTTAAGCTATTAGTAAACAGAATTATTCTACATTGATTCTCCTATGCACTGGCCACAGAATAAGAGCTACTGTTGGAGGATATTTTAAGTGGTGAAAAGGTCAGATGGAAGATTCTGGAACTCTACTTCCTCTCTAAATACTGGATCATTAACTGTACAACACAATTGGATGGATCTCAGAAATTGACTCTCACTATCTTGACTTTAATTCATGCAAAAATGGTAATTTCAACTGCATATTTACTTAACAATAAATGCAAATTAACAAATGGAAAAGAAGTATCTTGAAAAACTGGCTTAAGGTATAAACTTAATAATAATTTGATCTTATTTTTTTGTCCTTGTAAAAAGTACTTTGCTTATTGCAGAAAAGCAATGCAGTCCTTGGGACCTGGAATACAACTGTTTCTACTTAAGCAAGCAAAAATTACAAGGAATGTGTTACTCCTTAGAGGTCCAGCAACCCAACTTCACTGCCTATCCTTGGTGTTATGTCAGCTCTGTGGGCTAGAGTGTAGCTCCCAGAAAGCTCACTCATCTCTTTATTTTGTAAGGTTCCACACTGGTGCACCAAACTGGTAGCACTATGTTGGAAGAGACTATGCTATGTTGAGCAACAATGAATAAGTCATCATAGATGCTTAATTAAATTATAAAAATACCAGGTCACATTTCCTATAACCTATGAAAAACATAACTGCCAGGTGTGGATGTATATGTCTGTAACTCTAACACTCTGGAAAGGATGGCAGGTAAATCACAAGTTCCAGCCTAAGCAACTTAACCACTTGGCACCTGTCTCAAAACTTTATTTAAAAAAAATGGAAGGGCTAGGCTATAGATCAGTGGTATAGCTCATGGGTTCAATCCCCAGTACTGAAAAATAAAAGGAACAATTACCTTATGGAATTTTCTAGGCACTCCACAGGCCAGAGCTATGTCAGAATATTCGTTTCAAATGAAGGAGAACCTGAAACTTCTGCCACCTACTATTAGGAAGGAGATTCAGCTATCCTGCTGAGTGTATCAGTCCCATTCATTTTCCAAATGATCAGAAAAGCTTGTTGGACCCCAAATGGAACATTTCCTTCAGGATGCATGATACCTTTACTTCCCAAAGCTGTTCAGCATAGCCATGACGTATAGTAGAAAATCTACAGCAAATGGCAATATGATGGTATCTGTGGTAAGCACTAATGAGAGAATTACTGGACATGAAACTAGGATTCTCAACTGTTTCTTGACATTGCACCCCAACATAGAGAGGCTCTCTAAGCCCAGGCAACCCCAATATTGAGTGACTACAGCATGAATGAGACGAGGGTTCAAACAAGTAGGTATCGCACTTGTCACTTGCAAAAGTAGTCACTTCATGCTCCCGAGAGCTTACTTTTGGCTCACTTTAACCCTGTGATAGGTATTCCATCACCACTTGGCCAAGGATAAAGTAAAATTGGAGCCTGGTTTGGATGTGATACTGAAGAATGTACTGGTTCAAGCCAGAATGTGTTAGCTACAGCACTGACAACCTGACCAGTGGTGGCCCAATTTGATGAAAAAGGCAAATTTTCCCAGGAGGCAAGCCAGCAAGTTTTATGACTTTAAAACAGGAAAGACAAAGAAGTTAAATTCCTAGGAGTTACTCAAGCCTTGGGAATGGTCCATGGAGCTCCTTAATAGTCCTCCCTCAACCTCAACCATGGCCTTAAGAGACCCACACAGGTTTTCTCTGACCTTTCCCTTTACGAGTTCCTACAAAGTTCTTGTATCCCCTCCACAAGAAAAGAGAACAAGATAACCTTCAAGCACAGAGTGTTTTCCTCTTTCTATCTCTGTTTCTGTCTCTCTGTCTGTCTCTGTCTCTCCCTTTTCCTCCACTTCTTTCCTTCTCCCTTTCCCTTGCTCAAATATCAAATGTGCAGTAAAGCAGAGGGTAGTTGCTGCCCACGGCATCTCCCAAATCCCATCGCTGCATCTCTGGAGCGCCTTAAATAGATCTTCTTTTTATGGCCAAATTAGATTTCATAGCACCCTGTCATAAGACTCATTGATCCTCCAAACCCTTGGAAAATTAGCAACTGTTTCATGAGCCTGAGATGTGGTCATTGTCAAAGCTTTCCATGTGGGTTAGCTGAAATAAAAGAAGACTGAGGATTAAAAAAAAATTTAAGGAAAAGTTCTCTTGTACTAAAATATAGTGGCAGATTGAGTCCTTGCTGAAATATTCAGGTTTGCACACGAATTTTTCAATCATAACTATAAAACTCCTGCCAAGCAATAATGATCATAATAAACTAAGGAGACCTTGGGTTGAACAAATCATTACAGTTGACAACTGAGGTGTAAACATGACCCTAATTAATGAATCCATAATCTCTCTCCGAAGTTTCTGGCTGTTAGCCATGCTTCTAATTAACTGAGGCTGAGAGCAGTGTTGATCTGAGGGTGGTGCAGCCGCTGATGCTGACTGAATTCTGCCGCGTGCTGACCCCTCCCAGGTTTGACTGTTTGGCCACTTCTTTATCTGTGGAAACTCACATAAGGCACAGGACTCTCCTCCAAAACATCTTTGGTCTCTGGTCAATTTTTATCTCTATTTTGCTAGAATATAGGGTAACTACTTGCTGAATGACCTTGCCACAGGCCACAAAAACTGAAGGGAGCTTGTCTTTGTTCTTTAAAAGTACTTACAAAGGACTATCCTTAAAAATAGAAACAAAACAGAGACAGCATGCGCTTAGCATCACACAGGAGATGCACCCTGAAGATTAAGAAGCCGGACCCCTGTCTCAGAGCACAGTTCTCTATGGAAAGGTCTCCAGGCTCTTGCCTTCTGCTCAAGGTCCTTCCTGATCAGAGCCGATCTCTGGTCTCAGAACCACCATTTCTTGTGCCGTTTCAGACTCTGTGTGAACCATGTGGTGTCAAACACTCCAAAGAATTAGTGGTTTTCTCACAGACGCTCCTTGACATCTGTTCTTCAGCCTGACAGCCATTTTTGATGCTAAAGGAGAGAGAGAGAGAGCTGTTTCCAGACAAGATCCTCTGCCATACATCCATCGAGTGGTGTTGACAGTCCTTCAAGCAGTGTGCTGCGGGGGCAATGCTGTCTCAGTAAAAATTCTCACTGGGATCCAATGATTTATTTAGCTAACAGCTTAGTTAATTATGTCAGTTTGACAATTTCAAGAAGGAAGCAAAAACACACACGGGCTGGATGAGCAGTTTGTCAGCAATATCTAATACCGAGACACAGTTAGGAAACCCAACGATTCCTTTGTAAAAATCCCTAAACTATCAAGCATTCCTGTATAATCAAGGGCCACTAGTATATTGCCAAAGAATGTGCTTCCCCTGCACAATTGAATAAGGTGAAGTAAGACAAAACATCAAAAAAGGGGTGCATTTTTCAAATGAAATTCCCTCTGGAAAGAGAAGGGACATTTCAGTAGGAATATGGAGGTATGGACTCCAGTTTCTGTTCCTCTGGGTGATTCCCCTCATCACTGTAGCTTTATTGTCTCTACCAGGATCAGCCAAGTTGGAGTCCATGGTCCTTTATAATTCTTGCATGCTAGAATATCTCAGGACAGTGAAGGTTCAACCCTCAGGGAAGTCCAGAGCCTGGAGAGGAGTTAGTAGAACATAGCAAGTAAGTAGACATCACAGATTTTTTGTTTTCCAGTCAAAACCTTGTTACTTACCTGGCTAGGGATGGCCTTTCTTATTTCTTATAGTTCTACAGGCTTCGTCTCTACTCCATTCAAAACAACTGTTGTAGTTTCTTAACACAAAAGTCTTACTGACCTCTTTTTCTCATAAGCCCTGAAGCTAGTTGCAGATTTATTCATGTTTTCCATGCATATTTTAAGTATGCTCAGTGCTAGAGATACAGGGCAAACAAAACAGTGTTGGCTGTCATGGAGAGACATGTGCTAGGGCTTAATAGTGTCTTACATAAGATATGGCCAGGTATTGTTCTCTCCTGGGAAAAAGGAGAACCATAATAAGATAACTGCAGTACACTAGAGGCAGAAGACAAAAGTGAAGTCCACATGCAGACTGTAACTAATTAATCTATAACAGAACTCCAGAGCAGTAGAATGTTTATAGTATCTCCGTTCTCTTGTGCAGCACAATCATAGGAATAGCATGGCACTCCGTGGTACAGAAATTCCTTTTACAAATGCTCCATCATTTTATTTAACCAAAACCTTTCTTAAGGATTTAGTATTACCTTTAATAGGTGAAGCTGATGAATGTTCTGAGAGTTTTAAATGACCAGCCTAAGATAACTATTAAACAGAAGAGTTGAGACCGACTGTTCTGTTTACTTCAACTTGCATACTCTTTCCATTATGATAAAACTACTCTGAACATTTCTTGTTCCATTTTCTCTTTTAAAAGACTGTTTTAGTGAACTGAAGCTTGCCAAAACCTCATTCTGACTACAAATCATGGAGCCTCCCCCATGAACTTAGCAACTGTTCCCAGAGTTACTACTTAAATCTTGTTTTAGCTATTAAATTTTGGGCTGATATGTAAAGCAGTCACCTTAACAACATGGGCATGTTAAAATCAGAAAAGTGATTAATTCCTCAATACATTTTGATTGCAACTGAGATAAAGCAATTCAGAGTTCAGTTTAGAAGTATGTGCATGGTTCTAGGAATGAAGGGCTTGTGGCGTTGTCCTAAGGGCCATGAAAGATGCTTCCTTCCCATTTTCACTGAGGCAAGAAAATGGATATGTTGAGCTTCTTACAGAAGAATGTAGATTAAAGACATAACACAACTTCAAGGTGGCAAGTGCCATGTTCAGCAGAATCCATGGATGACTTCAGAGCACACAAAATATGCTTCTTCTCACATATGGTTCTCCTAAAAGGCTTGAGTTGGAAAATAAGGAATGGGTTCTTGTCACTGAAATCATTTCATGTGGTTCTATCCAGTCTTCATTGTTTAGCCTCACAGTATAAAGCAGTAGAAGGGAAAAAGACATGTAAAATAAAACTGTTTTCCTCAACAGGAAAAAGAGAAGTGAACAAGAATTTGGGGTCATCTGGTGTCTCCAGGGCTCTGCCTCTATCCATCCATGTATGCTGCAGATAGACATTCAGTATTTCTACATCTTGATTGTAAGATGAGACTAAAGTATCTTGGTCTAATCTTCTTGGTTTATAATAAGAAGGCCTTGAGATAGCTTCTACCACATGTAAGTTCATGAGGACAAACTTCTGTTTGTTTTTACGAGGGTTATATCCAAAGAGGGTACATTAAATATATACTGGACCTGATACATGGTAGGCATTCAATAAATGCTTGCTGAACAGATGTATAAATAGCACATGTAAAAATACTTTGAAATGTAGAAAAAATGGAAAAGGGAAATATTACAGCTATGTCCACCATCTGTGACAACTATTCCAGTACATGCCTCCTGGCCTCTCCACCTCCACAATACTCCCATGCCCATTCCTATTAGTTGGGACAGGTTCAAAAAGAACAAACCGACAGCATTCATCTCTACAAAACAGAACCAACCAGGCTATGGGAAGCACTGCACTGCAGAGACTGATGTGAGATAGGATGCCACTGACATCTCTTTTGGACCTTCTTATTTTTCTTGAGTCTTATTGAGCAAAATGTGAAGAAACCCTATCTGCTAGAACTTAGCAGAGATATGGATATAAAAATCAGAAAGGAAATTCTCTGAGTCGGCCAGTTTTGAAGAAAGCCTTCTGATCAGTCATTCTTTGAATCATTGGGAGGGCAGTTAGCTTCCCTCCCGGTTGACTGTGGGGAGCTGTGAAGGAGCACATGTGATCAGATATCGGTTGAATAGGAATATACCCGTGTCATGCAATCAGAAGTAGCTGGTGCCCATTTTGCAGCTTGAGATTAAGTGAGCATTTTCTAGCCCACCTCCCTGCTCCATCACAGAGTTGCTTCTCAAATATAAATGTCAAGTGAAGCAGAAGAAATTAATTTAATATGCTTTATGGGCACTGGGTAATACCCAGAAGGCTAACAATGGCAGAACTGAATTATAAAAGAATTGGGAACGAGGATGGTTTATAGACCCTGGCATGTTGCCCAGGGCACTAGAGTAAGTAGGAGAAGGAAAGGCTGGTAATTGGGGTCAGTGGTCAGCTTTCTTTTCAGCATGAGTGGTTTTTAGACACGTCAGGATTTTTCCTCTCAAAGACAGCACATAATCTTTTGTTCCAGGCTACCTCCAAGACATCAGAGCATCTACATTTTAGATAGTGCAGGTACTGGCTTTCTGGTGATGGCAGTAGATTTGCTTCTAGCAGTTGGAGGATTCTGTGTGAGGTAGAGACCAGGAGCACCTAACGGGTACTCTGTGTTGAAGCATTTTAGCATGTAAAGTTAAATGTCTGGCTCTTAAATTAAATCACCTGGATTTAAATTCTATTTTTGCAATTTACAGACTGAGCAGTTTAAGCAGCATATTGAACCTCTGTCTGTTCATGTTCATGTGGCTCTGAGATTTTTGTATATAAACTAGAAGGAATGTTAGCACTTATTTCAGAAAGCAGTAAAGAGGTTAGGTCCACTGATATATGTAAGCATATAGAACAGCTCCTGGTACACCTTACTCAGCCAGCACTGTTTATAATAATTACGTTGTCAAACAAGTAAGCAGTTTGAAAGTTTCCAACTTTAGTTTTGAAGTTGTTGACAACTTCCAGTGTTCTCTTTTCTCCGTCAGTGTGCAGAAGTGACAATGGTGATGTGATCTTATGGCCTCATGCCTGCATTTGAACTATAACGTCCAGCAAAACATGGTGGAGTTGAGAAAACCTTTCTCAGAGTCAAAAGGGCTAAATTTGAGTATTATCTCAGCTACTAACTAGATTGACAACTTCAGGATAGAGTCATGCTCCCTTCTGGAGTCTCAATCTCTCATTTCTAAATGAGGGGGTTGATGCGTCAGGTTCCAATATTTAAGAAATCTACTATCACCATGGACACTCAGACACTCACGTGCCTACATCCCTGGGGAATTTAGCTTGGAGGCTGGTTTGTGTTGAATTCCAAAGGTACAACACCAATCCTCCTTTCCCACATTACATTTTCAGCATACTGGCTGCCTCCCACTTCTCTTTTTCCTCCTCTGTCACCTGGCAACTTGGGGTCCCACTATGGTAAGTGGGAGGAATTGGAATTTCTAGAGCCCAGGGAGCCTGCACACTGCCCTCTGCTCTTCCCCAGGTCGCCCTCACATTTCTTGCAGCTTCTCAGGAGACCTGATTTCTTTACTTACAGAACATCATCATCTCATCTGCAGAATAAGTGGCAATTTGTGGAAGGGTCTGTTTTATGTATTTATAGACCCATTGCCCTTCCCTTCGTTTATTTACAGGGCACTGGAAGCTGAAGCCCTAATATCGCACACAGTCAGCCTGTGCAAATTCTCTACCTTAATCACGATCTTAAAGGTCACTGTATGAAACTGAAGTATGACATGATTCTTAATTTAGAACGTTGATGTACAGAAATAAAACAGGACCATAAAATAGTACACCAGCACTCTCTCCCATTAGCATTTTTCAGTGTTTACTTGATTAATGTATGATCCTATCACCAAATTATAAGTTTAAAGAAAGTGGGACCTGTATCTTTACTTATCCTAAAATCTCCAGCATCAAATAGAATGTCTGATACATAATACAGTGTCAGTAAATATTTCTGAATGAGTATAGATCAGCCTATCGGAGTAGCCATCTGGAACTTAAAATCATGCAGAACTCCTGCCTTGGAAATAAGATAGGGAAGAGGAGATTCCTCCAGGTCAAGATCTTCTGATCCCTCATTCAGAAGATTCCTGTTGCACTACAGGAAACTCTTGGTTTGGCCCTGTGCATACTGCACTGTCTCTGTCCTCTAAAAAATGACCTCAGCATGTGTCTTCACCCAACAATCTGCTGATCTGATGCACAGGAAGAAAGGGACACCTTTAAGAGCCAACCTTCTGGGCAGTCCACTGAGAGTAAGGCAGTCAAAATAAGGTTTAAGAAGAACAAAGACACAAAAAAGAAGTCAAATGACAAAATGGGACTTATCCTATTAACCCAATAATCGAAAGCAATCAGTATAATCTACCATATTAAAATCAAAGGTAAAAATTCTATAAGATAGGTCAATTGATGCCAAAAAGTGATTAACAAAATTAAATGTCCATTCTTAATATAAACTCAGAGTGAGTTGGGAAGAGAAAGGAGTTCCTCAACCATTATAGGGTATCTACAAAAAGCCTGTAACTAACATGATATTTGATGAAGAAAGATGAAACACTGTCCTTCAAAAACCAGGATCAAGGCAAGGATGGCCTTCCTCATCTGTCCTGTTCAATACTGCAATAGAATTCTGAGTCAGGGCAGTAATATAAGAAAAAGAAGGACCAGTCATTCAAAATTGGAAAAAGAGAAAATTATACTTATTTGTAGATGACATGATGGTCTCTATGGAAAAATCCCAAGAAACCTATAAGAATTCCTAGCTAAGAATAAACTTACCAAGCTTTCAAAGATACAAGGCCATGGCATAAAAGTAACTCCTATTTCTATATAGCAACAGTAAACAATCGGAAACTGAAATTTAAGAGCAGAAATATTATTTACAATAGCTCTAAAATTGAACTATTTAGGTACAGATCTAATAAAACATGCAAAGGATCCGTGTGTGCAAAATGTTGAAGGAAGAAACCAAAGATTTGAATAAATGGAAAGGTAAGTTCAGCAAAGATGAAAATCTCATTCAAAATTCAAATAAGCTTTTTTCTTTTCATTTCTTTTCTCTCTGTGTGTCTCTGTCTCTGTCTCTCCATTTATTTTATAAACTGAAGCTAATTCTAAGGAAGAATCAGGGTAATCAAAACAACTTTGAAAAAAAAGATTCATATTCTCTTTTCTCAATTCTTAATATAGGGCTAAAGCCATCAAGACAAGAAAGTATTCATGGTGAGTTACATAAGGAAACCAATTATTTCAGAATAAATATTTAGAAATAGACACACACAATTGTGACCCTTTGATTTTTGTCCAAAAGGCAAAGACGATTAAATAGGAGAGGTGTAGTATATTTTTTAACAAGTGGTACAGGAACAATTGGGCATTTATGTACTTCATAAACAAATTTTGATTCATACCTCATAGCACATACAAAAATCAACTCAAAGGAGGTCATATATCTAAATGTAAAAGTTTAAAACTTTAAGAATTTAAGAAGAAATTATGAGAGAAAACATTCATGGATTTGGTATGCATTTCTTAGATAAACATCAGGAGACCCCTGAAATAAAATACTGAGAAGTTGGACTTCATTACAGTTAAGTTTTTTACCTCTTTGAAAGTCTATTAAAAGAATGAAAAGGTCTGGGATGCGGCTCAGTGGTGGAGCTCTTGCCTCGCGTGCACAAGGCCCTGGGTTCGATCCTCGACACCACCCCCCAAAAAAAGAATGAAAAGAAACATTGGGAAAAATATTTGCAAAAGACATAACTGGTAAGGGATTGGTATGCTGAAGTTAACCAGAAATCTCAAAACTCAATAATAAGAAAAACAAATAGACAAAAAGTTTAAAAAGACATTTTACACAGTGAAGTGGATGGAAAATAAATATGTGTAAAGATGTTCAACATCATTATCCATGAAGGGAAATTTGAGTTTAAAATGCAATAAGATGTCACTGCTTACTGAGTAGAATGGTCAATAAAACAATACTGACCATGTAAACACAAGTAAGGGTGCAAAGTGACGGGAACTCACAGACTTTGTTGGTGGGAACACGAAACGTCATGGCTACCTTGGAAGGATTCGGCAGTTTCTTACAAACTCAAACATACACTCTCTTATGGCTCCCCAGTCCCATCCCTGGATATTCAACTTGGGAAAATGAAACCTTGATTCACAAAGATATATGTATATTAATATTTGCAGCAGCTCCATTCATAACCATCAAAAACTGGCAACAACTTCAAAAGTTCTTCATCAGGTGAGTGGACAGACAGACTTTGGTAAAGCCATACAATCAATGCTATTGCTATTGGTGATGCTGCTGCTGTTGATTATGATGATATAATAATGAGATATCAATATACACAGCTTGGATGAATCTCAAAGGCATCCCAGGGAGTGACAGAAGCTAGTATCAGAAGACTTACCTCCTGTACGACCTAAACATTGGGCATTCGCAGAACAGTGCCAGTGGTTTTTGGGGACTCCGAATATGGAAAGAATTATGACTCTAAAGGAGTAGCATGGGGGAGTTCTTTGGGTTTAAAAAACAGTGCTGTATTCTGGTTATACTGATGGTTACATGGTACTGTGCATGCCAAAATTCATAAAGCTGAACACGCCACAAAAGTCAATTTTGCTATTTTTTAATTTACTAAAAAACAACACAGAGTTAGCTCAAAGAAGAGCGAGTGGAAGAGAAATAAGCACAGGTCGGATAAGGCTCTAGGCTTGTGGGCTACCTATTGAATGTGAGTCCAGCGTGTCTTTAGCACCAATCTGCAGAAACTGCTCCCCTCTCTCCACTTGGGAGCCTCTTTGTGCCTGTGTTTCCCCTCCAGGCCACTGGAGTAAGCTCTCCACAACTGGTGAGGATCACCACAAGACTTAAGCACAGCTTTCCAAATTCGTGGGCCCTCACTCAGTGTCACTTTCACCATGGGCCAGCAGCAGTCAGGTCCCTCTTGCCCAAGCTCCTCCCCCGCCCTGCACCCTGGATGCCCTCTCCATGGCACCTGCCCAAACCAGAGATACTCACATGTCCACTGACTTCCCAAATATTTACAAAGTCCCTATTGGGCACCGGACTCAGCCAGGGACCCTGCTGCCAGGCTGAGGCCCACGGCATATTCTGGAGGGTGCGGCTGTGAGAGCAGCTGTCCTGTTGAGGGCCAGCAATGGTATGTCCTGTTCAAAGGTCCTGGCTGTTACCTCATTTCCCATCTTTGAGGATTTTAAATGCTTTCCAACACTTCATTCATTTCTCAGGTGAAGACTTAAACATAGGCCGCTATGCATCCAGTATGGTGAAGCTCCTGTTGACTTATGGACCTCTCTTAACACACTTTTCTGACTCTCTGGCCCTATTCCTTTTATAGTTTTAGGGTGAAAACCTTTCTGTGCTTCCTGGCAGAAAAAAAAAAATTCACTGATATTTTGTTTCCAGACACACAATAGGTGATGGGAGAGACAAAGTCTTAAATTAAGAGAGTAATGACTTATCAGCAGTCACTCAACAGACTGGCGACAGAGCTGGGGCTAGAGTTCATACCAAAAAAGCTGACCAGGAAGCTCAAGATCACGTGCCAACAAGTTGCTAAAATTCTTCTCCCAAAACTGGACAGAAATGGAAGAAGCTGTCTTCCAAATATCTGCATAAGCAACATAAGACAGAAATGCTTTCAAAATGCAGTCCTGTCCTGAGGGCAAGAGATGGTTTTGATATAAGTTGGGATGACAGCAGTTAGTAACAGACCCACGTTCAGGGAACTGTTCCAGCATGCCAGGGGTTTGGAAGCTTTTAACTCTCATAATTCATCCTCACACACAGGCCAGTGAAGCTAGAGCAATGTGAAGGAGCTGACAAACCACAAAGACCAGGAAATGCAGCCTGAATGCTGATCGGAAGAGCAATAGAAGGTAAATGCATATCAAATGTGCTCTGGGAGCTGGAGCCAACCTGATGAGGCTTGAAAGCAACACTGCTGATTTCCCAGCACATGTAGAGATCTCCAGCCCAGAGGTGCCCCTAGGAGGAGGGGAAGGAAATGAACACCCTTGCACACTTGCCAGCCACATGCTGCAAATTGCTCCCCAGACGCAGTGCGCAGCCCGGCTGACCTAATGCTGAACGGGAGTCAGGGCTTTACCAAGTGACTACTCCATTTCCAGCACTTAGTGTAATGCTGTCTTAAATTAGCCTCCATTTTTCTGGGAGTAAGAACCTGATTCAGGAATCTGGATTAGCGTGGAGGTGAAGGCAGGATGTTGCCAAGTAGGACAACATAGTCATAGGAGACGTTTCCTCCCACGTTCTCCTCTGCTCCCAACCTCCAAATACATCTCACCTAAGGGTTCTTCCTGGCCTTCCTTCTTCCCAGGGTGGCTCTCGTAACTTCAGATTCTTTGGAGGAAAAATAAATAAATAACAGTGCCCCAACTTGAAAAACACTCCCATCTTGCTTTTTTGTTTGTTTGTTTGTTTATTTTGTTTTCCTGCCAACAACTATGTGAATATTCTGCTCTACAGATAATGGCGTTCAGAGAAGTGAAGCCGATGGATGAAGGAGTCCAGAAAGATTGCACTGGGGGTCACACCATGGGGTCCCTTACCCTCAGTCCTCCCTGCTCGCTTCCCACTTCACAGGGGTACCAAGCAACTCTCTGACCATGGGGCCTCATCTGCTGTCTTGTCTATTGGACAAAAGAGGACAAGTCAGTGGACCAGGTACCTCCAAGATCTCTAGCTGGTGAGAGCTGGTACCAGCTGTGGAACCGGATGTTGGTGGGAATAAAATTCACTTTGGCAACTCTAAGTGGTGAGGGGAGCTTGTAAGGCACAGGCAGGCGGACTCCAGTACCAGTCCTCGCTCTGCTAGCTAGCCATCAGGCAAGTCACTACCCCTAATGCTTTGCCTCAGACACACCACATACTTTCCAGGTGCCCAAGCAGATAAAGGAGGCAAGATAACATTTTCCACCCAGGCAGCCCCTTTCTACAAGCTGTGACTCATTCCTACCACCTCTAAGCTGCATGGCACAAAAATTCTGCTCCCCACCCCCCACGCCCGATTCAAGACCTGTGCTTTTTGGGCCTCCAGATGAAACCAAGTTCTCAGTTCACTGTGGGTAAATGGCATCCTGAAGATACTTGCTCTTCAGCACACTGGGCAACTTGTTCCCACTCCTCCCAGGGAATCCCCGGAAGCCCCTGGATCTACTATTTCTTTTAAGATTGCTAAGGTGATTTTAGAGCCAGAGGAAACAAACACCAGGGAGATGCTGCCCCCTGCTGGGAGACATGCGTTTAAACATCCCGAAGAGCAGTCCTTTCTGGATTGGACTGTAAATCTCATTGTGGAGGAAATGTGCTGCTGTGTCCCCCGAAGTCCCTGTAGCCAGGGACTGAGGTAAGAGCACCTTGAACCTGCAGAAACAGGGATAGAATTCATAATTTAATAATCACAGAAACCTTCCCTAAAGGAACTGAGGAGTTAGTGCGGGAGTCGAGGGAGTGCTTGAGAGAAATCTCTGCCCTCCTTCTGCTCCTGAGCAAGACCTCAGCAGGCCTGGCTCAGTCCCCCAGCACCCTTATCACTAAAAGCAAAGCCTCCCTGGCTCTAACCAACCCTTTTGCTGCTGCACTGCCAGTTCGCACGTCCTTTGAGTCTGTGATTAATTGAGTGAAACGTTACATCTGAGCACTTAGTACTCGCCCGATAATCTCACAAACGTGAGCCACCGACTTGTCCACAAGGACACGGCGTCACAGTCTCCAGAGTGAAAAAGCAGCCAAAGAACCAATGCGGTTGTGTCCCATGCTTGGAAGGAGTGGCAGTAAACACAGGCTGTGCAAGGGCGTGGGGATCCTGAGGAGAGCTCCTGGGGCAGCAAATGTCTAAACTCAAGCCTTGGACACAGTGCCTGACTTAGAAAAGCGATCGAAGTAGGAGAGTGTGCCCAGCCATACAGGCACGCACGCAGGACAAGAGAAACCTCCTTTGTCTTTTTTTTTTTTTTTTTTTTTTCCTTCTCTCTCGTTTTCTTCCCTGTGAGGATGAGAAAGCAACAGGCCACCTCAGGTTGCACTGGCTGGCACACCACTGAGGCGTCCCTGGACTGTCACTGTTTACATGCAGCCTCTGCCTGTAAATAGTACCCTGCATGCACTTACGCCCCCACTCTGAAAATAGACTGCCCATTCGCACCAGTGACTTTGAACTCAAGGTTTATATTTAGCTTGCTCTCTCTGACAATCTATTTATGCTTCTTTGGTTTGTACAAACGTTCCTCTGTGTTTACGGCTGTCCTGTCTAGGCACCTGGTATCATCAGAAGGACACATAGCAACCCCCTGCCTTCTGAACTGGGTGCCAGGTCTATCTTCCCCTTAAGCCCTTAGAATTCCACAATCATACGTCTGAAAAGAGACTCTTTTTCTCTCCTTTGCCTCCAGCGATACACCTTGAAATTGCACTGTTCAAATTTCTCAAGCCTCTGAGGAAGTGAGCTGTACCCTTTTTGCCCTAAATTGGTATTTTTTTCAAGCGCAACTTACCTGGCTTCTGCTAGAGCAACCCTAAACAGTTTCCTCTGCTTCCAGGCTGCTTCCAAAGCCCACGGCTGTCATCATGAACCAGTCACCTTTCCCTACCAATGTTCGCACCTCACGCTGCCCTGACCCTTCACTCTTAGCATTATCAAGTTTTCACCATTTTCATGCATTTTTCTCGGAACCTCTGTCTGATCCTGCGCTGCCCCTGAGGTAGCGAGTTCAGAGACCCAGTGAGACTCAGGGTTCTTGTGAGGACCACTGACAGCTGTGCTGGGGAAGGTACCCTGGCTGAGTCACATGTGTCCATGTGCAACATCAGGGTGTCATGAACAGCACCAGGTGGCTGTGAATGCAGAATCTTGTTCTAATTCTGTCCCAAAAGAGAAGGAAACTACAAAAGCTTAGGATTTTCAGAGGCTGCTAATGATTATAAGGTCAGTCACCTCATCCATAAAATGGACATAAAAACACTAAAGTTTGAAAGTTGTGAAGAAATTTAAAAAGCAGGAAACATGGGAATCCAATAGTTAATAAGTGACAAATCGCTCTTTCTCCCTCCCCTCTTCCCCTGAGAAGCACATGTAGCCCTCTCCTTATAAAGATTTTTTGTTTGTTTGTTTTTTTGAGCTGGAGTTTTATTAGGTGGCCCAGGCTGGCCTCACTATCTAGCCCATGTTGCCTTGAACTCATGGTGATCCCCATGCCTCAGCCTCCTGAGGGCTGGGATTGCAGGTGTGCCTGGCTGTACTGTCATTTCTTAAAAGTCTTTTCGTGTATTTAAGACAGGGTCTCACTATCCAATTCAAGCTGGGCTTGAGCTCACTTTGTAGCCCAGGCTGCTCTTGAACTTGCAACAATCCTCCTGCCTCAGTCTCCCAAGTGCTGGGATTACAGATGTGAGCCACCACACCTTGCGCTACCCTGTCATTTTTGAAGTTCCATTCCAATCTAGACTCTCCACAGTTTTTGCCCTCTAAGTTCTTTCACTGCCTTCTGAGGTCAAAGTCAGTGCTCTAAGGCAGGAGTAAACCATTTCTAATGCAGCGTGCAGGCTCTGAGTCATTGTCAGCGCCCCTGGAAAGGCAGTGAATGACTGCAGGGCCTTGTACCTCAAATGGACTCATCGGGAGTCTGCAGTGTGGTAGGCAGCATCCCACCTGAAGGGCACGATCTCCCTGTCAGAGGCACAGTAGACAGAAGGCAGAGGAAATGGGAGGAGAAATGCAGACCGGGTTTTCCAAGGGGACGCAGGACACCAAGGAGAGGTGGCAGTCGCCCCCTTCTCACTCTCACGCCCATTCTCATTTTGGCTTAAATTTTATCCTCATCTAGCTCTTGCTGAATATAACACTAGCAACTTCAAGAGAAGGGAGGAAGAACAGAATTAAAAACTCAGACAGCGGTAAAGTTTTAGGCATATCCAGCTTAAACCCCTTCCTCAGTATACAGACTCAGTCACATAGCTCACCTGATGAAGCAGAGCATCCTCAACAGCCTGCTCAGCTGGCCTCCTCCTGGTCAGTCAAGGTCAGGGCTGTTGCTCTAGAGGGTGGGTGGGAATTGAAGCTTGGGTTCCCCAGGAAGGCTGAGGCAGGCCATCACCCAAGGATTTCCTGCTGGACCAAGTCCTCATCTCGGGAAGTTGTCCCTGTAGAACCCAGCTTTACGTAAGTATTAGAGATTCAGAGAGACCCCAGGTATCTGTATGTTTTTGTTTCCCTTTGCTGGACAGCACTGCCTACTGCAAAATAGCATCTATAGGTATGGTTGGTGCATCCCACCTCTATATATAAGAAATACATAGAGAGCTGACACAAAACTGATATCAGGACTCTTAATTCTCCTTGTGGGGCTCCATTCTCCATAGCTCTCTGCCTCCTGCTTGTTGTGATGCTAACAAAATCCAACTCAGTCACTTCTGAGTGGAGCCTGTCTCTCCGGGCAGGCCATTTCCTCAGACAGATAGATGGTGCCCATCCTTGAATTTGCACACCCTTGCTAAGTGCTGCATTGAGCATCACACCATCCTGATTAGACTGCAAACTTCTCAATGACAAAGGTTATAGAAAACCTCCTGATCAGGATGCTGCAATCATTTGTAGACTCTCTCTAGACCCTCGGGCCCTAAGCTCTTTCAGACCACTGCATGGGAAGGCCTGGTGTCTCTGCTTGCAAATTGTCTTATCTGTGAACCATGGAGCAGAGCCCGGCAAACCATCTTTTTATATTTGCTCCATTATATTAAAAATGTTGGAAAACCCTGCTTACTTTCCCTGACAGAGTCCTGGACACATGGTTGGTGCCAGTCAATACCTGGCAATGGCTTGAATGCTAAGGGGCAAACTCTGCATTAGATCAAGCGGGGGAGTTTAGGAGAAATATCTAGCTATTCCCTGAGGCCCAGGGCAGTGAAGAACTTGTTGAAGGTCTCACAGCTAATAAGTGTCAGAGCTGGCTAGGATTCAGGCTTCTCTTTATTGTTAAATAGCCAAGGTTCCAAAGCCGAGATAAGAGTGATAAGCCTGGCTATTTTTTTCTTTCATATCTGTTTTAGTCTTTGTGAAAACTCTGGGGTCTGGGAAGTGCTGCAACCTCCACTCCGATTCCAGAGAGATGGCTTCAGATTTGCCTGTAAATCAGCAAACCTGGAGAGGGAGGAGTCAGCTGAGGTCAGAGACCAGACCTCTGTCACTAGTCCCAGATGGCAGGCATCTCAGTGGATGGTAGAGTGCTCTATTCCCAGGTCAGGCAGCATCTTGAAGATACAGGGAATTTCCAAAAGCTACATGCCATAACTGGAAGCTGCGTTTTGTTGATTTGAGATACAAGGGATCTCCCACGCACCCATCCCTGCCAGCGTGGCCAGAGAATAGAGTTTTGTAAGAAAGGGGTAGGAGAGAAGCTGGGCAGAAGCACTTGGCATGCAATGGGCCATGCAAGATGCTGAAGCAATATGTGGTCTATCAGTGACTCACTCCACAGCACTTGGCCTGGAAGGTTGGTCGGCAAAATCAGGAGTATTTATGGAAAGAGGGTATGAGATGCCAGAAACCACAAGCTTGAGTGGCTTTCCAGATACCTGGCAAAGGAGCTCTCAGTGTCACTTATCTCAAAGCCAGATTGCTCATCTTTGTTAGTTTAGACCTGTAATTCCTTATATCTGACGTGCTGGTCAATTCTACCTCTTCATGTCTTCAACTATTAACAAAAAAAAACTGCTAATGCCCCACATAGGTGCATTAGCACTATCTGGTATAGCAGGAAAGGATATAATGTAGGCTTAGAATATAATATAACTACTGCCAGGTGTGGTGGCACATGCCTGCAATCCCAGCACTTGGGAGGCTGAGACAGGAGGATCATTCCAAGTTTGAGACCAGTCTGGGCTTCAAAGTGAGATCAAGGCAAACATAAAATGCATAGTGAGACACAGTCCCAAAAAGACAAAGTAAAAATATAAATAAATATATGTATATATATATAACTATACAAAATATTGCAATACAGTAGATTTTTAATAGATACTAATTAAGAGAGAAAGACAGGAAGGCAAGAAGGAAACGTCAGTTGAATCACACTGTTTTATTTTTATCATTTATGCAGGTTTTTACTCCCACTTCAATCCAAAAACTAACATAATTTTAGAACTTTTAGGTACTATTCTAAGTGCTGAAACTTTTTCAATTATTTAATTTTTATATGCAAATTAAGAAAGATGTGACATGTACTCCTGTTTTCTAAACAATGAAATGGGAGCACAGAGACAGTTATCAATTTGTCCAAGACTTCCAGGTAATAAGTAGGACTGTCACCCCTACCCACGTCTCCCACCCCACCTGATACCCTGCGCATCCCCATCGGAAGATAAGTAGGAGAAAGAGAAGAAAGGAAGACTAGGGATGGAAACAAAAGACAACCCCAGGAAAAAGTCGAGGCTCAGGGAAACCATGCAAACCTTGCTCTACCTGGATCAAGAAAACAGATTTAAATTCCAGAAGGCAAGGTGGTAGAGGCCATTGTCTGGTAATTACTCAGTGCCAATGTTTTATACCCCTAAATACTTTCTCCTCTTATTACTTCCACAGTTATAGGGTTCCATTTAGAGGAACATTAGAGTCAAAACACATTGCCATTCGATGTGTGAACCTTGGACCGGTCAGACCCTTCTGTGCTTCAATTTCCCCGTGCGCTGTCATAAAGATTTTTAGATGGCTGGTAAAGCCCAAACCCAGATCTTGAGATGCTGTCAGCCTTCAGTGATACCATTTCCCGTCTTTGTGATATCGCTTCAGATGGTATTGTTTATTCTAAAATGAATTAAAGGGACCCAAAGGGCGCTGCATCACATCGTTCTAAGAAAAGTCCTCAAACTGCCAGGTGGTAGAAGGCTAGCGGGAAACAGGGGTGCTTAGGGCTAAGCCAGAGCTTATCACCCTAGGACAGGCTCAGGCCACCTCTTACTGCCTGGCATGGAGCCAGGGAAGCCCAAATGCTCCCTCCCCATCAAAGACTTCCTTGGGTACTTCGCTCCATGATCTGCCTCGGCCATCAGTTCCTCCTCTCGTCTAGCTGGCATCCCTTCTATGACAATTTGATCTCATTTCCTTTGCTCTGACTCTAAGGGGAAAGAAGAACAGCTGGGCATTGCCACCCACATGCTGGCCCTTCCGATAAAGGATGCCAGGGCCAAAACATGGAGCTCCAAAAGCTTGCACTTTCATCCTGTTGTAAAACTCGATCCAACAGAGCTGGGAGCCTGCTGGCTTCAATGTCAGTGGAGTCAACCTCAGTGCATCCTGGCAGTCTGTGGGCAGTAGGAGATATTTCCTATGCCATGGCCTCACTGAGAAGGCAAGTGTGATGGCCCAGCTGCCATCCCCTCAAACACCTGCCCAAGGTATGAGTGAGGAGTAAGCACTTCTGGACTTCTGGACTGTCCATCAGGCCAGGCAGGGTAGGCCAGGGCAAGGGTGATGAGAAGGTTGGTACATCCTTCCCCAGACCGATGCAGAGTCCCACAAAAGAAAATGCAAGCAGACCACAAATATGTGACCTGCACTGGCAGCCTTAGTTACCCAAGGACGTGGCTTCAGTCTAAAACATGCCATTAGTATATTTTAGGTTTTGTTTGCTTTCAGAAGATCCAGTCTTATTGGAAATGTGAAAAGGGAGCATTCTCAGCTGTAATGGTGGTAGAAATGTGAACTAAACTAAACTGTCCAGAAGCAATGGCTAGCACCCGTCAGAACCCTCCACATACTTTTTGGAGAGGTATTTTCAATCAGGTGGTGGCCCAAGTCCGTATTCCCAGCACTCTGGGAGGATAAGGCAAGAAGATCAAGCCTGTAGAACTTAGTGACTTAATGAAAACCTGTCTCATAAAAATAAAAAGAGGCCTGAGAATGTAGCTCAGTATGAAGGTTCTGAGTTCAAGTCCCATACCACCAAAAAGCATTTTCTTGCATTCTATAAAAATACTAAATAATATATTTAAATCAATTAAATCTGTGTTCAGTGGAACATTTTACGAGCTCTAAAATATTTTGGAACAAATTACATACCTTTTGATAGGGATGTAGTTAAACTCATCATGATTATGGAAAAATGTAGCTATTAACTATGCAGAATAAGAGACAAGCCAGATGTGGCTTGGCGCTAGCCAATGCTGTGATTCCAGCATTCTGGAGGCTAGGCAGGAGACTGACAAGCACTGTTTGAGGCCAGAGTGTGCAATTTAGCAGAATTTTGTTTTTAAAAAGTTGGTGTTGGGGTGTTGTTCAGCGTAGACACTCCAGGTACAATAGCCAGTAGCACAAAATAATAGTAAAGACAAGGCAATCAGAATATATTAAGTGATAAAATAAGCATCAAAAATAGCACATGCAGCATCTATCCCTTAGAAGCAAGAAAAAAGGAGCAAGTCTCACTTTAACCTTGAAAGTGAACAAGGAGAATCACAGCTCGTTAGCCTGGTTATGACAGTTTTAAGCTTCATCCACCTGAGCAAAGCCCTCTTTCCACAAATGCCTCCTTCGTCTTTGACCCAAAGGACCCTGAGGTGGCACAAAAATTTCAAGAGAAATGAAAGCCTTTATTGCAATGAGATTTGTACATGAAAGTTCATTGCAGTATTATTCAGAAGAACCAGAAGCCTGGAAAAAACTCAAATTCTTATGAACTGATGGATTAAGGAAAAAAGTAATCGCTTTACACAGTGGAACATAGCTCACAATTACGAAGAACAAAGGGCTGATATGTGCTATCACACAGATCAGCATCAAAAACCTCATGCTCAGTGAAAAAGACAGACAAAGAGTCTACACAGTGTATGATTTCTTTTCATATGAAATACCCAGAGGCCACAGCTACAGACACAGACAGTGAACGATCCTGAAGACCCGGGTGCCAGCAAGATCAGAGTACGTACTGTTAAGAAAGAGGCTTCTTTCAGCAGTGCTGATGGTGTTTTCAGTTAAACTTCAGGAATGACTACATAGCTTTGTCAGTATACCTTAAACCATCTAATTGTACCCTTCAGTAAATTTCATAATACATAAACTACATATAAATTAATATATAAATTATATTATACAATTATTTATAAGTAAAACTTTTTAGAAAGCCCCAGGTGATGTCGGATTTGAGAGATACAATTCTCCAAATGCATAGTTTGTTTACTCAACTAGTTTTCCTCAACTATCCACAATTGCCAAGTATAACTCTGATATGCATGTGAAAGAAACAAAAATTATCAACTGTTTTTTGGTGATCTATAAGTCAGTTTATGTGTTCATACTTTTCAATAGGCTCTTAGACTTATGGGCATTACTCATTTTTCCAAACCTGAGACACTGCCCAGGTTTGCCATACAACACATCCTGCGCAACACCCATTGTCAGGTAGCTGGATTAAGGAAATGCCCAGAGAGGCTGATGAGAGAGGGGAGGTGCAGAGAGATTCCTGCAGTAGCATACAAGGTGGATGTCACCAAAGAAGAGCAAACCAAGGTGGTGGATTGAAGATTCTGCCTTCGCTGAAGCAGAAAGTCTCTCTAAACCTCTGCTTGACAGAGTTAGGCAGGTAGCGACACATAAGCAAAGTCTCCAAGGCGTGTTCTTCAAGATCCTGTCCACTGTCTTGGTGGGATACAAACCTAGGGATTGGAAACTGCTAGTCCTCAGTATGCCTGCACTCTTTAAGATATCAGCCACTACCAAGCTTACTCTTTCTTGAGGGATTTGATAGGCAGCTGTGTTGAGTTTCTTTCCTGCTTCCGCCTTGCAGTGGAGAGCACGAGTCCCCTAAGGACACCTATCAGCTGCTAGGAAGCGATTCTTACGATCAGGGTCTATCCAGCTCCCTCCCTCTTCACCTCACTGCCCCTCCACTCGGTGAGGGCCTTTCTGTGTAGTTTTCTGTGGTTTCTCTAGTGCCAAGCACACCATCTGGCCTGGGCCATCGACTCAGGTGCTATTCTGTGAATTCAGATGTCCACACTGATGTACCTATGGTGGACTCATTCTAGCCTGTTTGATTCAGGGAAGACTACTCATCCTTGTGACCTCGTCCTTATTGCCACCAATAGTAGCTACAGAGGCAAATGGAACGTGAGAGGTTTCCAGTGACAAGGAAACCTCTGGAGACAAGGCTATCCTAGATGAATGTCAGATAGACTTGTAAGGACACCACAACATTGGTCCTGGGGCATAATTTTTTTGTTTGGTACTTTGTTTTTTTTTTTTGTTTTTGGTACTAACATTGGTCCTGGAACATATTTAGAGCCTAACAAGAAGCTCAAGAGACATGTCAACCCCAAATGGAGGCACCACCCATCTCCTTCTGCTGTGGAGGGAGCCTGTCAGAAATCCTGGACATCAGGGAAGGGGAGGAGGGCTGTCCACTGCACAGAGAAGCCCAGTCCCCTTAGCCGGACTTGTCCTCCAGCCTGGGTCAGTGGGTACAAGTGAGCACAGCTGTGCACATGGGTGCTGGGTGGGAGAATGAGAGTCTCAGAAAGTGACTGTGGACCTGCTTCTCTGGACTGCAACCCTGAGAGCAGTCTGCGTGTAGGGTAGGAGTGGCGGTTGGGGAGCTTTGAGGCCTCTGTTCACTTGGGGCTCCCTTCCACTTGGCATCCAAAGTCAACCACATTTCCATTCATAGGGTCTCATCTGGGAGAAGGAGGTAAGCTCTGACCTAACCCTGTCTCCAAAGACCCCCAGAGGGCTGGGAGATAGTATGCCCTCCACCTAGAGTGGCAGCCTCACAGAGCCGCATGGGGCCCCTCTGTGTGCCCTCCCTCCCCACAGGCACATACTTTACACTCACACAGCACATTCTGTACACACGCTCCACATACCTTACACTTACAAATCTACAGCCCACATGCTCACTCCATAGTCACATACACACTCCACATGCATGATCACAATACACACACACACACACACACACACACACACACACACACGCACTCACATTCACTGTCCACACTCTCTCTCATAAATAACTACATATATGAATATATTTTGTTTCTGTATTCCCTCTGCTTCTGTCTCATACACACACGCGCACGCGCACACACACACACACACACACACACACACACACACTCATTTTTCTTGTTTCTGGGTCACTTTCTTTTAACCTTTAATTTCCAGGTTTCTTTTATTAATTTGTGACTGGCTGAATACAGCAAGAAAGAAGATACTTGAGTTTCTTTTTTTAACTACACGTTCTTAAAACTTTGCTTAGATTTTAGGTTACAATACAGTAGAACCATGATGATCATAAAAGAGGAATGGAATAGAGATAGGACATACGATCTTTCCACGGCAACTACTCTTTCTAATACCAAGCTGTACAACCTTCCAGAGGTGTTTCCATGCTTAATTTCCCACACAATGATGAATACGTAGCTATAGATACCTAGATACATACACACCTACATGCATTTTAGGTTTAAAATGAGATCATGCCCTTACATTAAACTTTTTACTCACCTAACATATAAACAAAATCTATTTAAGCCAACAATAACATATAAAATCATTGCAGGACAATAGCCCAAGTTAGAGTTCTCTGCTACTGAGTATGTAGAATTTATTCAACTCTATAAAATACACTCAATTAAAGCCAGTTTTTAAAACTTTTTATTTTAATGAGAAAAAAAGACAAAATTTCAAAGCAATAAGAAAACAACGGTTACTACATCGTGTATTGTTTTTAAATTAGCTACTCAGAGTATAAGATATAGGCATTTCATTGTCCAAACAATATTTTAAAAACAAGACAGAAAGAAACTCCCTACATCTTCTACCTTCCATACTGTCCTCCTCGTGATAGATGCTCAGACTATCGGCCTTAGTCCTACAAAGAACAGTCACACACTCTCCCCCTGACACCCCCACCAGGAAATGGCCCTGGTCATGCTCTTACACGGCTTTTGAGACTTCTGCAGGAGTAAGATATTTTCATTCCTTGAAATTTGTCAAGTGGTTACCATTGCTGTCCCCCGCCTGTGGGCAGGCACTGGAGTGGCCATGGAGCTGAGAGCCCCTTCAGTTTACTCAGGGGTTCCTAGCTTTTCCAGCAGAGAACTTGCTTCCAGGAAGATATCTCCTGTCCATGTGTGACTGATCTCTGAATCAGGAGTCGGATTATAATATGCACCTATTCTCTGGCTTTTTCCCTGGAGAATGCGGGTGTGAGAAGGAGCAAAGTTAGAACTGAAAAAGCCAAAAACAGATCAGTGCAGATTGTTCTGATGATCAGATGTGTGACACTAGAAGGCAAGAAGTCTGTTCTCTCAATTCCTTATCAAAATAGAAATTCCCCCCCATAAGAAGTGCACAAAATTTTGCAGAATTTACAAATTTGTTACTGTCCCGTGAAGAATGATCACAGAGAATATAGAGGTCAAGACATTCAGTGATGAAAACATTGTTATCATCCTGGATTTGGGAACTTTGGGGATGAATGTCTGCCATTTAAAGTCATCAATTTGTTGTGATTAAGTGTTTCATTGTAAATACAGTAAACATGCCCTTGTACTCGTTTTCTGAAACCGTGTAAGCCTTTGTCTCTCAAAGCCAGGGAGCATCCGTGATTATCTTGCTAACTTCCAAGCACTGTGCTGGGCACAGTCATTTCTCAACTCACGTTTACTGACAGAATAGATGATCGTCATGTGTGGAGAGGGCAGATGCAGCTCCTAGAAAGTTAGGGAGACAGGAGACAGCCTCGTGTGCTCCTTTCACATCCTGTGAGCTGTGATCCCTCCATGCCATCGCTGCGGCCCTGAGTCTTTTCACGCCTCCTGACTCCCCAGGACCATCCCATCCTTCCAATACTCATTTTCCTGCTCCCACACCTGCAGCCCTGCCACATTCCATCATCTTCCTTCCCAATCTAGGATAGAGATCTTCATTCCAAGTCAGTGAACTCAGCAGAGGAAATGTTGAAAATCACTGACCAACCTGGTGCCAGTGCTGATGTATGACCAGCTCCAGGGGCAACACCAGAATATGGTCACCATGGTGCTGTTACAGAGGGACACACCAGATGCTTTCACCCAGACTGGGGAAGACTTTAGATTTCAGCTATGAAATACATCGAAGGAGGGCAAGTTACTTGTCTGAGGCTGCATGGCAGGCTGATGGCCAAGGTGTGAGAAAAACTCATTACATTTGCCTCCCCATCAGTGATCTTCCCTTTAAACCACCATGTGAGCTACTAACACCACAGCTGAGGCCTCAGTGCTAGCTAACAATATGCTACCAATTTTCACAGGGCTGCAGAGTTTGGAAGATTAAGAGCTTCCAGATGCCTGGTCTGGGGCTCTATTTTCAACAACAAGCAGAGCACATCAAATTCATCACCCAGTTCTAGTGTACTTTGAGTTTCACTGACTATTGAGCATTGTCTTACAACTGCCCCTAGCTGTCCTCTGGTCTTCCAATTTAGAGCTGGAATACTGCTCAGCCCAGGTGAGCAGCCATGCCCATACCGAACCCACCACCCAAGTGACCACGTGTCATCCTGAGGTGGCTGTCTCTGCCCAGCTTTGGTGGTCATTGTGGAGTATTTCACTATTATTTCAATCTGACCAAATTCCCTACCCAGACTTATCCAGGTAAACAGGATTTAGAGTAAGAATTTCAGGCTCACATTTGGTTGAAATATTAATTTTCTCTGTCACATTGCATCATCCCTTCCTCATTTTATTCAATTTGCAGTGAGATGACACTGGTGGCTTATGGGAGGGTGGGGAGAGTTAAGGTATTTTCACCATCCTGCCCTAACTCATTCTTACCTGTTTTCCCAGTGCCTCGTAGCAGGTGATCCCAATGCTTGAGGCTGCTGCTTAAAGATTCTCCTGGCTGCACCCAAAGCTTTTTTGCTTTTTTGCATGTTTTGATCTCCTGTAAAGCACCTGCTTTGGGCCCTGTAGCTAGGGTGTCCCAAGGCTAAAGTCCTACAAGATAGCCATGGAGAGGAAGAGAAAGTCACAGGGCAAAGAGAGCTGCTTTAGGGTTAGGTTGTCTCCTGCCTTTGGCCAAGAGTTATGTATAGGCAGAGATAGCATCTGGTCAGCAGGGTCTGCTGAGGCCACCCTACAATGTCCCAAACCCCCGTAGGGGAGCTGATGTGTGATGCTACTCCACCTCCTTTCCTGAACCCTACCCGCCCCCCATACACACACACCAGTCCTCAGGAGCAGCTGGTTGGAGCCACGGGGAAAGTGGGCTGCAAGGGGAACGTGGCCAGTGGTAAATGTGTCTTCAAGGACCTCATGGGCAACAGTGTGGGCACTGTCCACCTGGTCAGCTCCCACTTCTGCAGACTTCCAGGAAGCTTGCGCAGCCCACATCCAGGAGTGAGAGCCATATTCCCAGTGCTCCCAACTATATACTCCACACCATTCTGGGAGAAGACAGAGGGCAAGGAGGAAGATCGGAGGAAAACAGGGAGAAGGAAGTACGGGAAAATCCTGCCCATTCCAGGAAGCTTCCTCTGTGACCTCAAGCTCCTGCCCTCATTCTCTACTGTAAGCTTCCAGAACATTCACAGGGCTCCCACGTACATGTCATATAGGTCTTTGTCACCTTTTTGTGGAATTCACTTTGTCTCAACTCCTGAAAGCTTCTCCAAGTGCAGATGGGATGCACTATGCTGCATTATTCATGCCCACCCCTGTCCTGGCACAGTGGCATTTGTACATTTTGAGACCAATAGCCATTTGCTGACTGGGTCATTCTTTGGGGTGGCAATACTGAGAAAACAGAGGTGGCAGAGGAAGGGACTACCTCATTATGCTCGCAATGGTCTTGATGTCACTTGGGAGTCTGAGTTTCAACTCACACACAAAACATTTGTTTGATTTTCGCCCAGCGGAAGAATCCTGTTTATCTGTGTCATCACACATGGCATTGGTGGTATTCAGCAGGGATGGGACAGAATAGGGCACAGAATCCCACTGTGCTGTATCTCAGACACTAGAATTATTTACCCTACTTGTCTCACTATGATGTTTTTCAACCAAAAATTTACAAGAAATTCTTCCAGAAGGTAGAAAAATCAACATCAAATTGTGCTCTTTCATGGAACCAGAGCTCTTATTTTTTGATGTGTGTAGGGTGTATTATGTCTATTTTTAGCATCTGCAGAGCCCAACCCTTTAGAAGAAGACAGAGCAAGGCCAGGGCTGCATACACCTCCTGAAGACAGCATGATCTGGGGCAGTAATTCTGAAGTGAGGACCAGACACCACAGATATAGAGACCAAGCCATGCTATGCTTGGAGATGTACTACCTGTTTACTAGAAGTCTGCTCCCATTTCAACCTTCTGTCCCTTCCCAGGAGAATGCCTCAGAATGCACAATCACCTTCTCATACTTCTCAAACCCTCAGCTCCTATTTATTCAAAATACACAGATTTTGAATGAGAGCTCTCAGCAAAGCATAATAACTCTTGTGCTTGCTGGCTTAATTTTCCATTATTTACCTTTGTCTTTCAGTCTCCAGTATTGAAGACACACAGTATTCCTTTTCCATTGGCATTAGTGACACAGTTTCCTTTAAAAATCTCCCCATTTAAGTAAGAAAGAGCCTGGCTAAAGACAAAGTATTAAGTAATAGCGCAGGTGTTTGCAGATGTGCCAAAAATAATGAAAGTTGCATGTATATGAACAAAGACTGGGAACCACAGGGACTATGGGATGGAGAAGAGGGTTGGAAGTACCCAATATAATCCTTGTCCTACAACTTTCCAGTGTATGACCTTGACCAAGCCAACATCCTCTTTGAATGACCTTTGCACTGCATGCAAAGTAAGAAGAGTTGGTGGAACAAAGGACATGTCCCAATTCTGAAATTTTAGAATGCTTTGTGTGGAAGAGAAGAAAAGAGAGATTGGAAAAATTCACAGTACAGTGAGGTGGAATTATTTTGTGGTCATCCTTGAAGGAGCAAAAGAGGCATGCTCTTTGATTTCAAAGCAGACTGAAATCTAAACACAATGCCAATTTGTTAGCGATTCTGTCTCTGATCCCTCCCAACCCACCCACCACCCATATTTCTGAGATGTCAGCCACTTAACTATGAAGTGGCACAGCCAGAGGAAGGATCTGTCTGCTCTGAACATCCTTCGCTCATGTCCCGATCCTGTAACCTAAAGCCCTGGGAATGGCCTGTCCATGAATGTCCTGGGCCTGGTCTGATATCCAGACAGCTCCTTGGGGGATCCCTATCAGCTGGTCTCCCCATTGTTACAAGTGAAATGAGAAGCTTGGGGGTGAAGCAATCCCCTTCCCAGAGGCCTCACTGGAGATGGGGGTGGCTAAGAGAGACTGGGCATATCTCCATTCCAGAGACTAGAAAAGGGAGATGCCTGGTTTTGTTCCTCCTTTGGCAAAGAAAAAGAAGAGATTTGATCTGGGATGACCTTTTCTGATAGCCCTTGAAATGGACTGCACAAAGTATCAAAGAGTCCAAGTAGCTCAGAGGCCCTAAGAGTTCTCATGTGACTCTGAGTAAATCACAATAGGGAGACAAATTAGATGCTCCCAGAGAACATAGGATGGATGCTGGTGATAAAATGGGAAACTAGGGCTGTGCAAGCTCCAACCTGGGCCTTAGTATCTAAAGATCATCCCTTGGATCTTTCCAGATATGTTATAATTTGTGATGCTCTGTGAGGGATGAAGTTCTGGATAATTAAGTCAAGCAATTTAGTTCCTGAAGGACTCTCCCAACAGCTGGGCTTTCCCTGTGGGTCCTGCCTGTCTCTCACCACTGTTCATTCTCCTGGCATCTATGGAGAGTGTGTACCTATGCCTTCCCAATTGGGATGCGTAATTGTTGCTGTCCATCCCCTATAGAAGGATAGCAAGCCGCAGTGCTCACAGGGAGCCCTCTGTGTCTGCTCCATAAGAGGTGGAGACCGTAGCAAAATGGCAGCCATGCTCTTTTCAAGATGGCAGCCAAGGCAGCTGGGGAGACCAGTTCAGAATGCCTTTCCAGTTCTGATATTTCAAGAAAATCATAAATTCCAGATTTTATGTTATGGTTTTTAAACAAAAAATTAGTATGGGGTGAGAGAGCAACGTGTTCACAGGCAGCCAGTAGGCTACTCATTTTATTCATCTTTCTTCCTAGTCTTTGCACGGAAACCCCATCTAGGAAAACCATGAATCCACACCCTCCATTCAATCCTTGACTTCTCACTCTAGAAGCAAGGATAGGTAGCTGTTGGAGAAAAAAATAAGAAACAGAAAAGTTCTTTAGATTCTTTGCTTAGTACTATCATGTCTCTGATCCTTGCTTAGTAAGAGCAGGACAATGTTCATTTCTACAAATCTCAAGGGCTCAGTAACTGTGTCCAACCAATAACTATTTAGAGTAATAGTCCGAGAAATCCTAGTACAATGACTAGGACTCTGAGGCATATAAAGAATAATTTCTATGTGAAGGAAAAATTGATATGGTATGAGAAGGTCTGGATTTGGGTCAGGCAGGGGATGGAAACTCAAAGGTATTCTGGTTAGAAATAATAAACAGGAAATATCATGTACAGATAAAAAATTCTTTATGATTAATTGATGAATGCGATACACACACACACACACACACACACACACACAGGTATATGTATATCTCCAAAAAGATAATAGTTTTTTAAAAAGAAATGGAAAGTGGGAAATGATGATTCTGTCTGGAGAGTAAGACACATGTGGGTGAACAGGAGGTGAGAGGTTGGACAGGATCTTGGGGAGAGAGTGTCAGGACTTGGGAGACAAATTGCCTTCAGATTTACCTACAAAAGCTAATGGCAGAAGCAATGAATATGTCATTCTTGGAGCGCAAGGGGTTATTCCCAAGTAGTGTACTACAAACTTAGAATTTCCTTGAGGCTTCATGCTTTATCTTTAGCATGTATTACAGCATTGTATTCTCCATGTTTTTTGGGATTTTAGAATATAAAAAGCCATGTTTTCCTCCAGTTTTTTTTTGTTTCCTTGCTTCTTTTAGGCATTTATTATGTGTTTGTCTCTGATTGTTGACCATTAATCACTTAACTCTACATGCCTCCCTGTTAAAGAAGCATTACCATAGGCCAAGAAGAAGAGAATAAAGTTATAGGGGGTTTCCCTGGCAGCAGGAAGATTTGGATATGTCAGGAAGTCATTAAATCATCTAAATGGGAAATGGACATTGGTCTGGTCTAGAGTAGAAGCATCAGAAATGAGCAGGAAATAATAGACTCTAGGTGGTATTTCCAGGGAGAGATTGTCAATTCACGATCTAGACCTCTGGACTGGATCAGAACACTGGCCTCAAGAGCAACCTAGAGCCCAGAGTGCTGTCAAACATCTGTAACTGTGCACTTTAGGAGGCAAAGACAAGAGAATCACAAGTTCAACAACAGCCTGAGCAATTTATCATCATAGTGATACTGTCTCAAAATAAATAATAAAGAGCATGTAACTCAGTGAGAAGACCCTGAGTTTAATCCGTAGTTACTACCCCCACGTATCCCCTAAGAAAGAAATCCAGAGAACAATTTCACCAGCTAGGGAATGCATTAGAGCTAACTAGGTTCCAGAACTAGAGAAATGTCCCTCAAAAAAATGACAAAGGCAGCTCTTTGAGCCTGCTTCAGTTTAGGGTTGACTTAGGACTGTCAGCTTCGCAGACCAAAGAAAAGTATACTCCCCAGTTACAACAATAGGCTTAAAGCAGGCTTACACTGTCAGCTCATCAAAAATTTCTTGGACAGAGAGTGGCTTCAACTAAATAATATCTTGATGAATTAAATGAAAATGAATAGGAACCATGTGTGACCAGAGATTATACACTGGGGGTGATGGGGAGAGGTGGTGAAGGGCCCCAGCAGAAACACTGAAGGTTTTGTCTAAAAAATCAAATGGTGCAAAAAAATAGTGGCTCTTTCTCTAAATCTACTTTTTCCAACTTAAATTTTTTCCAGGGTTTCTCTGGCCCTAATATGATAGGGATCATGGAGCAAGCCTTCCCAAATGTTTTGTTTGGAAAAACTAAAGCCAATTCATAGCAGGCTAGAGATGATGGTGGTTTACTATTCAACCGATTGTCCGCATCTTTGTTTTCATAAGGATACAAAACAAGGTTTTAGGTTTCTCTGAGTGAGTGCAGGCAAAAAGAAACCTGGTATTGTGGTTTGTTTAAATGTCCCCCCAAATCCTCAAGCAGTTATGGAGCAGCTGAATTTAGCGTTTGTGATTGGCTCCTTGTCCAGTGCTGGGATTGGTGTTGTGAGTGCTACACTCGCCTAGGGGTGAGTACGTGGCATACAATATAAGGAAAGAAAGGAGGTTGTACCTTCTCCCTTTTACCCTGTCCCATCTTGTAGCTTGTTGTTGCCATGAATGTTTGCCCCTTGGCCACACCACCATGCCTTGGAGTTAGCGGAGTATGGACTGAAATCTGCAAAAACTGTAAGCTAAATAAACCTTTTCCTTCTCTAATTTTGAGTATCAGGTGTTTTGCCTCAGCAATGAGAGCAAAGTAACCAAGACACTTGGGTAATCCTAATGCCTGCTTTGTCCCACATCACCTGCATTCAGAAAAAGCATTAAGAAATTATTTCAGAAACAAGGTACTCTTTTAGCTGCATTGCTTCGTATCATTATGATGCATCTGTGCTCTGGCAGTCAGTAACAGGTCTAAGTGAGTGTGATGTAGGGTTGGCATGTGGTATAGAGACGGGAAGAGCTGCAGAAGTCATGTAGAGAAGTCTTTCTAAAGTAATTAACTTTGTCTGTACTTCTATATTGTAGGAGGAAGAAGAGCTTAAAAATGGAATAGAAATCTGGGAGGACTGGACATCTCCCTCTCACGAAGCAGCATTGCATAAGTAAAGAATTCAGTTAATTAAAAGGCAATGTCTGAGTTCTCCTTTGCTTTACTAAGTTCTTTTGTAGGTCACTTGTACCACATCATATATATCAGGTTAGCTTTTCAGAAATGTTCTTAAAAGATAACCCTGGTATACTAAATCTTCTGCACATGTTTGCTATTAATATTAACATTATTACTTTCATAGAACCTCAACATTAAGTCATCCTTTCTGTGCAAGGTACTATGCAGGACATGGAAGTGGCAGAGAGAGCACTGACATAGTCCATATTCCTCAGAGATTTACATTTCTAAATCTCGGTAGTGTGCACTCCCTACTACTTGCTATGGTCTCTAGTCTCCAACACTCCTTCATCCCCAATTGTTCTCACTTACACGAGTGAAGGCTCTATAGATTGACAAGGCTAGTGGAGGGGTGGGAGCAGGGGAATGAGACAGAATCCTCCACTGGAATGTGGCTGCCAGATGAAATACAGGAAATCTGAGTTTCAGAGAAATCTCACTGGGATCCTGGTGTTCCTTTACTTGGTTTGCAGAATCTAGCAGTCCTGGCTCATTGTAACCTCAAGTTGATTATTGAGAACAGTGTTTTCCCATCCTCTTTTCCTATGTCCTTTCCCCTTCTATTGGGCTCTCAATGTCACCCTCCTCCGTTGACACTCTTAAGAAAACAGCTAGAGTTCCCCCTTAACATGAACCTAGCTCTCTCTAACACTTGAAAATATGCCATAATTCTAATGATGGACAGCATCAATGCCAACTTTCAAGGCATGCTGGGCTCTAGTGGAAGAGTAGGGAAGATTATTTTAGGCAGAAGGTCTTTCTCTGCCTTTGCAATCACATCACTTTGGCTATAGGTACTGTGCCCATTTTGAGGCTGGTCTGCAATTACCTGCCCTACTGTCATCTGGCCCTTCTAGCATTCCTTGCTGACCTTTGGGACTGGACAATCTCTGGACTTCTGCTATGGATCCCCCTTCGGTCTCTCTTGGCCCCCTTCCCCACTGCAGTTAATTTCTAGGACTCCATATTCATGGAAACCACTGCTGTCTTTAACCAAAGCCCAGGAAGCAATAACTTGTGCTACCCTAGAGAAGGGTCCACAGTACCTTGCCCTCGCTAGTCTAGGACCAAAAGCAGTTACTTTTGCACTCCAATCTTACCCAAACAATGAAGTTTAGCCAAGCAATAGCTTTGCTTCCTTTGGCAGAAAACCTGGTCTCTCTACCCTTTAGAAGTGCTTCTTAATGATGTGTGCAAAATCTACATCCATCACAAAAAGATGGGGCTTCTCATGTTGAATAATTTCCTTTCTCTGGGATGTGTCTGGACTCTCCCTGCCTGATGACCTCTCCAGGTAAGAAAAGTAATACAGCTGAACTTTGATTCAGCACATTTTACCTTTGAGGCTCAAATTCCCTTTTACCCTCACGCTCTCCTACATATACACCTCCCCAGTCTAGAGGAAAGACAATTCCTCACCCATTTACTCCCCTTTCTGTTTCCATTCTTTTCTCATACATGTTCACTGACCCTGGATGGCCCCTTTGAAAGCTTGACCTCTAACTTCTTACATCTGGTCCTGTCTGGATGCTTTATCCCTTTTAAGGCTTTATCTTTGTCAGCCAAGTCACACTACTCTTGAATTCTGCCTTTTTAAATCAGAAAGTGCCTGTTAGACTCACAGAGTGCCTCCTATTCCCCCAATGATAGTGCCAATCTTATCTGAGCTCAAATTGCATATCTGGGCTCTGAAACTTGAATTATAATGATCCTTAGATAGCATCTTTAAGTGGTGTTGATTTCTAAATGTTTAGAATATATCAGATGGAAGCTTCCTGAGCTTTTTTATCCCCACAACACTAGCTAAATGCCTGGGACATAGTAGTTGCCAAAAGTGATGGATGATTGGTGAATGAATGGATGAATTATCAACCTTCAATGCTGTGCTTTTCAGTAAGGATATGAGATGTTATGTTGTCTTCCAGAAAACAACTTTCTAAAGGTTTAATACACTCTTTTCAAACTCAGGTTCTTTGTCCTTAAGACCTGGTAAGAAATTCTAATGTTATAATGTGTTCAGATATAAGAGTGACACGTTACCAGTGTTGAAGCTTTCAGAATGAAAAATTAAGAAGAATTTGCAAAACGAATGGCTTGATAAACAAAGGAAATCCAAGCATAATCTAGAAACATATGAGCAACTATTTGAGAACACTCAAGACCATCAGCATGCTTTAGGCTGATGATCTCAGGAAGGCTGCCTGAAAAACTGTTACCACAGAAAGCTGAATTGTGATTAGAAAAGTTATCCTGGCTGACTGACAAATACCAGCTATCCAGAGACAGTCAGAGTTTGGAGCTGGTTACTCAGTGTCAGCCAAGGGCAAAATCTGTAAGCACACAAGCTCTCCTGTGCCTGTGGACTGCCCTGCCCCAGCAGACTGCCTCTCTGTCTCCATTCAGCCTTGTGCAATCATACTGTGGGAGTTATGCTGAGATTCCAAGTCTGTGTGAAGTCATGAGAAGCATTTTCTCACATTACCTGATTTCAAAGCTTATGAAAAGCACAGGAATCAAGAAGGTATAGTAAAAATAAACACAATAGAGTCCAAGAATAGACTCAAACATACGCAGACAACTGATTTTCAACAAATGAGCAGACAATTCAGTGGAGAGCAGGTAGTCTTCAAAAGTGATGTATCTATCTACAGCAAAAACAAAAATAGTAATTTCCATCCAGTCCCTACATCATAAGCAAACAATAACTCCAAACAACAGAGATCTAGGTATCTATGAAAATTTTATGAGAAAACTTTTGTGACCATGTATTGAACAAAAATTTCTTGGTTCTGATATCAAAAGTATAGTTTGTTTTTTGTTTTATTTTTTTTTTGTTTTTATGACACAGGGATTCACTATATAAGCCAGGCTGGCCTTGAACTCACAGCAATCCTCTTCCCTCAACCCCCTGAGTACTGAGATCAAAGGCACGCATCACAATTCCCTTCCAAAAGTATGACTTTTAAGAAGATAAATTGATTTAAATTGAACCTCTTTAGAAGATTATATTAAGATAATGCAAAGGTGACTATGAATTGCAAAAATATTTATCAAACATATTTTATAAAGAACTCGAATTTAGAATATTATAAACACTCTCAAATGCAATAGTTAGAAAACAAACAACCTAAAAATAAGATGGGAGAAAATAATGTTTTCACAGACACTTCTGCAAAGAAGACATACTGCTAAGAACATAAATATTTGAAAAAAATGCTCAACATCATTAGTTCCCAGGTAAATGCAAATCAAATGAAAACCAAACTGGTTTTCTCCTACACAACTCTTAACAGTGGCAAACTCTAAAGGGAATAACCAAGCCAAATTATTGTTGCAAAGGGAATTCATAACACACACTACATGGATGGAATATAAAGTGGTGTGACCACTTTGCAGAATCTTTGAGCAGTTAGGAAAATATTAAACAGATACTGTCATATGATCTGATTTACCCACTCACTCCTAGATATTTACTCAAGACAAAAGAATGTGTGTGTGCCCATACAAATACTTGTACATGGATATTTATTTCTACTTTATTGTATTAGTTCCAAACTGGAACCAATCTAAATGTTGATCAACAGATAGGTTCTATAAGATAGAACCTTGGTCAGCAATAAAAATGAATTGCTTAGTGATGCACTGCACAACATGGATGAATTTTGAAGTAACTTTACTGATAAAAGACACAAGACAAAAATGAGTGCATCTTATGTGAGTCCACACTCAATAAAATACAAAGTACTTGTAGGGCAGAAAGCAGACCAATGACTGCCTGGACACAGGAAAAGGAGAGATTTTAAGCAGGCATGAGGATGAGTTTGGTGTAGGAGTCATTTCCTTTTTCTTCATCATGATCATAATTTCCCATAAAATCAGAAAAGCATACATAGATGTCAAAGGTGTCAAATTGTTCTCCTTAAATATGGGTTTACTGTATGCCAGTCATGCCTCAGTAGAACTGTTCAAAGAGCAAATGTCCAAGTTCTGGCAATTTCACCGCATACTGCTTATTGCAGAGATCAGAAAAGAGCTGGAACTCTGACAAATGTAGGCCGTGTTTATACCTGTTTGAAAATGCCTTTCATTCTTTCTTTAAGGTGAATAGGGAGAGTAAAATGTGGAGTTATTTAATGGGTTACCTTGAGTCTAGGAGAAATTAAAACTATTTTTGGGCCAACTATAATGTGAATATGCATCCCTATTTTCATAAGGAGTTGTTGCAAATTACACACCAACACTCATGTACTTCACACATAGGCTTACAGGACAATCCAGTAGGACAGACAATGGGCAACATGTGAAAAAGCCATTCAAAGAAGCAGCAGTTTAGACTACTGTTAATAATTAGGAAGTATAAATAAACACCATTGCATATAACCTGGGAATTAGCTCAGCAGCATAAGCACCTGCCTTGCAATTATGTGGTCGTGAGTTTGATCCCCAGTACAAAAAAAAAACAAAAAAAACAAAACAAAAAAAAACAAACAGCACTGCATATCTATTAAATTAGGGGATGGTTTTTTTCCCCTGATAAAAAAGTGTAGAACAGTTGTGGTCAGATTCTCTAATGGAAGGACACTCAGACAAAAAGTGTGAAGAGCAATCGGCAAAGCTGAAGATTCTCAAGCCTACTAAGTGGAAAGTCTATTTCTAGGAGTCCACATTAGGGAAATATTTGTCCGTGTGCATGGAAAACATGTAAAGCATCATCAAAGCAAAAAAATACAACAATCTAAATGCCCCTTATGTAAATGCATACATAAACAGTATTTAGCCAGTAAAATTCTATACAATAGTCAAAATTAATAAGTTAGAACTACATACTTCGATGATTCTGGAAAATAATGCTCAAGGGAAAACAAGTCTTAGAATAATTCACACAATAAGTCATTCATGATATGTAGACATTGTACCTATTTTATGTGCCTTAAGAGCATGCACTTGTCAGTAAAAGCTGAATGACATGTTATAAAAATTATGAAACCCAAGATAAAAATACCATGAGCATTTTCAACCGTAGTGATAATGCTTTATTTCGTCATTTCGACTGGAGATTTTTGTATTATTCTTTTACATGAAATTTACTAAGATTTCTCTTCAAATAATTATATGAACCTATTTACTTGTCCTTGTTTCCTTTGTTGTTCCATAAAGTCAGTCCATGTGTGTCTTGGATCTGATGATTAATCATGACCATGAATGTTTTAGTTACAATTGCATCAGCTGAATTTGCTTCCAAGCAAGGCTTTTTCATTTCATTATTTTTACAACTGTGATGACAGACCTGCCAAGAATTTGTGGGCTGCAGAGCTGTGTCCTTTTTGGACATACAGTGTTAGATGCATCTATTCTTTTATGACCTGTAGTCCTCCCTAGGACATTCTCAGTGTTTCTTCTTCTAATGGTTATTTAAATTCTGATTGATTTCATGATGTTGCAAGTAAAACTCCAGAAATAGAAAGGGGTTGGTATTGAAACAGTTCTACAGGACACTGATGCCTTAGCTCAGGAAAGTTGGGAACTATGTAGGCTTTCTTTATATATTTGTTTTGTAAATTCATCTTGCTCTTAATGTGGTTGCATTTGAAGAATTGCATATGAAAACCCAAGTTTCACGTGACAAAAGTCTTCAAGCACTATGATTAAAAGTCATCCTATCCAAGCCTGGTGATTGCATGTGTTGGAATATGTGTAGGCTTATGTACTCTCATAAACTGTGTCTGGCCTATCAACTGTTACACCTTCCATTACTAGCTTATTAGTTTCTATTAAATGTGAAAACGAGGCCAAAAATCTACTTCAGGGGGGATTCTAGGAATGTAAACAAGAACACATAAAGACTGTCTATGGTAGGATCACTAGCATAGTGACAATCTGCAAAGAGCCCAATTATCAACCAAGAGTCAGATCAATACAGAAATCATGGAATATTCTTAAGACGTGCCACATCTGGCTCAGCTCTTGATGTTCCTAGGTAAGGATGGTTACAGGTTAGAAAAAAGAGGACAAGAGTCAAAGTATGCCATGTGGAGCCCTCTATCCTGATCAGAAGGAAGGAAGAAGGAGGGGGAGAAGGAGCGAGAGTTCCAACAGTTGCAGTGTGTTTATTTATACACTCAGGAGGTTATCAGAGAAAGAAACCTCTTTGCCTAACCCTCTAGGCTTGTCTCAGGCACCCAGTGTTCTTGAGGTTGGAGCAGCTTATCCATGTGACCTGTCTCAGGTGCTCTGTGTTGATGAGTCTGAACCTACACATGATAGATCTCCAGCTTCAGCCACTCTGCACAATAAAGGAAAAAATAATACTGTGGTTATACCTATATCTATATCAAAACAAATGGAATGTATAAAGATAACATTACATCATAAAATAAGCTATGAATCAATTGGTACATGCTGTAGCATACCATTTATGGAAGACAATGATATGAAAACTAATACTATACATCCCTTATGGATACACACACATAATTAATATGAGCAAGTATGGATGGAAATAATGAATAAGGGATTCAACTAGTAAATAGTTTTAGTAAAGGAAGCAGGAAAGTAAGATCAAAGGGGAAGTTACTCAGACCTCAAATGTGCTATTGTTTTATTGTTGATGTTTCCACTGTTTTAAAAAATAGTTTAATTCAGTAGTCATATCTAAAAGTGGACATTTTCTTATATAATTGTAACACTATTATCAATTTTTTTTAAAATGTCAGTATTTTTGGTATCATCTAGAATATGGAGTTTATGTTAAATTTCCAAATTGTCTTAAAGACACCTTGTACAAATCAGAATTCAAACAAGTGCACACATTATGTTTCATTTTAATATTTTCCTTTTAATTAGAGAGCTGGGTCTCTTTGCTCAATCCTCCATGCCATCTTCCACATACATCTTTTTTATACTGCCATTTTTGTAAAAACTCTTTCCATTCTGGACTCTTTGATTGCTTTTTTATTGTTTAATTTGCTTCTTACCTTCCTATATTTCCTATGTAAGTAATATGTAAGAAATTTGGGCAAACTCAGATTTTCTTTCTTTTTTCTTTGCAAGAAAATAGGCTACACCAAAAATTCCCATGGCTCCTCCTTGGGAGGCATGCAGTGTTTTACCTAGTCTCTCTACTGGCAGTTCCTCTGTCACCTTTTGTTTCTTATTTTAAATCATTGGTGATCACTGCCTAAATGTCATTACCTTGTTTATTTCACTAGCGGTTACAAAAGAATAATTTTTAAATCCCCTCATTTCATAATTAGATTGAATTCTTTGATTAACTAAAACGCAACTGCCTTTCATCTACAAAGGTTCTTTAATTATCCTACAATATAATTCACAGAGAGAGGACAAAAATCACACTTAATTATACATATTTTAACCATCGTTTCTAAGAATTAAAAGTTAGTACAAAATGTTTACTACCTCTAAATGAAATAGAAAAATAAAAATAAGTAAATAAGAAGTTAAGACTTTCTAAAGCTGGATAGTAAACAGTCAGTGATTCACAATATTCTCTAAACTCTTCTAAAGTTTGAAATGTTTTATGTTGAAATGTTTAATTGAACAGAAAAAGATCTTACTTCATAAAGTTCAAAGCATACTTGACATATTCATAGAAATTTAAACATAAACAAGTGCTAAACAGTGAGGGAAGAAATTACAGAAAAGTTTTATCAGGGCTGTGGAAACTTGTTTAAAAGGATTTGGGGTGGGGGAGATAGGCTAAAAATATAAACCAGAAGCATGGAGAGGGGCAGAGTGGTGCTGTGCTCAGCAACCTGATGGGCAAAGAGAGGGACAAGAGACTCTGCCCAGCAAGAGGAGGCGCCCTGTGGGCTGACTGCCCTCTTCAAATCAAAAGAGAAAAGACCAGTAAAATAAGGAAACAACAACAAAACCATCACAGATTTTCTAGAAAGGCCAGGCTCAGGAGGCAGCTCCCAGGTGGGGCCAAGCAACAAGTACAAGAGTTGGGGTGCCCCTAGGTCTGGCAAGGTGCCCAAGAGAGGCTAAAAGGGGGTGTGCTGCCGATGCGTGCCTGGAGGGAGGCTGGCCTTGAGACCCCAAGAATGCTTTTGTGGAGCTATTTCAGGACCTGAAAAGGAAATGCAAGCATAAATTTAATTAAGAAGAACTGTATTCAGACACAAGTTGAGGAATGACAGAGTCTAGAATAAAAATGAAAAAAGGGTCTCTGAAGTTCAAAACTGAGTTTGGATCCAGATTCCAGTCTTCCTTGGTGAGTAACTCTTAAGCCTGTTACTTAACCACACTGAGTCTCAGCCTCCTCATTTACAAAAGGAAATGTGAATAATATCATTTAGGGCTGGTATAAATGAGATGGCATCACCAAAACCGTGTAGGGCTAGTTTTCTAATTTTTTAAAAGATGATTTAGTTTAAAGCAAAAGTAACAATACTCTCCTATAGGGTCATAATACCTATGGATATAGAAGGTTTGAGAATAAAATGATCAAACAATGGAAGGTAAAAATGAAACTATTCTGTAGAAAGATTTTATACCTTCAGTGCTATACTATTGTTAAAAGTTTTATTACTATGTCTATAGTACATGATGCTCATTTTCCTTGTGTGGAGTTGGTTCATGCATACAGCACATCTTAATTCCTCTTATCATCTCCTCTCCCTCCCTCCCTTCTTCTCTCCCCATCTCTTAATCCCCTTCCTGTTTGAAAAAGATCTATCTCCCTACTTCTGTTATCTATCTTTTATTTTGTCCTTATTTATGATTTGGGTTAAATACATACAGCATTTATTCATGCTGTGACTACAACTATTATTCCTGTTTTTTCAAGTGTGTGCTATGAGTTGATTGGGTCCCCCAGAGCTCACACGATGGAACTTTAATTCTCAGTGTGCTAGTGTTCAGAGGGGCACCTTTAAGAAGGAATTGGGTCTTGAGGGTTCTGCCTTCCTGATCGGGCTCACACTGTAGGACAGGAGTGGGTGAGTCATGGCAGCAGAGAGTCCCTGAGGCACACAGGAATCGGCCCCCTTCCCTCCTCTCCTTTCTTGCCCACGTGCTCTTTGTCCCCTTCCATCTTCCACTATGGAATTATAATTGGTTTGCTGTCTCTGGGCTCTCCTCCTAGGGTGACAGAAAAATGAAGCCAGCAGGACAGCAGTGGGGAATAGAACTGGACGTGGTTATTAGAAAGAGCAGAAAAGCTCCTGGTTGCTGAGAGGGGTTTAAGAAGAAGGACCCCAACGAAGTGCCTGAATTCAGAAGCTTTTATGCAGCTCTTTGGTGTGGGAAAGGGGCAGACAGGTGTTGGAAAATGCAAGTGTGCAGTTGGCAGCTGCTTGCCAGGCTTCTTGTCATCACCAGGTTTTATTAGTCCTTTGTCCTTTCTGCTCCCGTTTCCCGAGACTTAGTTCACTTTATCCAGGTCCTGGTCTTAGTTTACTCAGTTTATTCAGGTCTTTGCACTTTGTTCTTTGTCCCCCTGGACGTGGGTGAAACAGGAGGAGGGCGCTCACCAGATGTAGACCCCTCAACCTCGGATTCCCAGCCTCTGGGGAATAAATCTTTCCTTACAAATGACCTGGTGTGTGGTATTCATTTATAGCAACACTGTACAAACAGTGTTAAGATAATGTGCAAATGTAAATCTGTGTTAGCTGATGCAAATGCCATACTAAGTTACAAAAGCAACTCAGGTTGATGAACCATGGTTCTGGTTTTTATCACATTATATTATAAAATAATTTTGACTAAAGTAGTATTTGGAGGACTGATGAAGAGAAAGCCTGCGTGCATGTGTTGAAAGATCATCTAGATTTGCAAGTGGCTCAGAAGGATTTCAGAAGGCTTTCTTCATAACAGAGCAAAGGGAGGGAGGGAGAAAGGGAAGGGAAGGACCCGCAGTTAAGAAACTTCTCCCCTCTGGGCCCATTTCTTCATCTGTGCAAATCCACAGATGAGGGGCACTTGTTAAATAAATGTCACTTCCACAGAATTTTACTCTTTCCCCATACCTATCAGCATAACAATATCCAGCATATATCACATTTGACTTCCCTGCAGCATGGATAAGCCACTAACACCCTGCAAGGGCTTGGGGCAGTGAGTGTATATTTATGCTTCTACATTGCAAACACATTCTGATGTGGTCAGCTGAGCCGGGATCTTCTAGGAGAATATATTTCATAGGACCAGGACCCAGTTTGAAAATTCTGAAAGCAATTTTGAATGTGAGCCTAGCACAAGGCAAAGCCCTGGACCTCCCCTGAATGCTGCCCCAGGGAAAGATCTCTTGCCTGTGTTGTGCTATCTTCCTCTCACTCTCCAAAACTTCTGCTTGGCCTCTTCTCTCTCACTTCTAAATTCTCCCTTCTCTGTCTTTATTTGTTTTATGGGATGTATTGCAATGAATCAGCAATCACCCAGAAGTTTCTGGTCCCTGCTGACGGCAGCTGCTCAGAGGACTTGTGGGCCACAGAGAACTGAGCCCCTCGGCAGCTGTTTTGGAAGAGAACTTTTGTTCTCTCTCCCTTTTCATTTTTCACACTGCTGAGATGCAGGTCAAAGGATCCAGAAATGTCCATCTATGACAAAAGACACTTCCTCTTTTTCTCTGGTGGCCTGACCCATTGAGTACAGGGTCTGGCCTTCCACCCAGGGGACGTCATTCCCAAGGTGAGACCTCCCTGACCCCTTTCTGCCCCTTTCACTACTGAAGAATGGCAGACAAATGGCAAATGGACATGCTTTTGAGGGGGAAGCCAAGTTAAACTTATGGTGGCCAACACACAATAGCATAGCAGTCCTTTGTGCAAGATTCTTCTTGGCTGCAGCATGAATGATTAGCGATGCACTTTGCCCTGGGGCAAACAGGACACAGGCATGGTCCACACAGCCCTAAAAAGATACATATGGAAATGTATAATTCAGAGCAAACTCATTTGTTATGGGCCAGATAATAAAACGATGTGAGAATGCAGGTTTTCAGTGTGGAAAAAAAAACACAATATATTTGAAATACCAGTTGAAAAAATTTCCTGCAGATTTGCTTATCGATGGGTAAAGAGCTTGGTGCCACTCCGGACAGCATTCATCCATAGGATGGCACCAGAATTTCCTTTGGACGAGTTCATAAAAGGGAAAGTTGACCTGAAATAGTTGGGTCTTATGGATTTGAGAGGGTGTGTGTGTGTGTGTGTGTGTGTGTGTGTGTGTGTGTTTCTATATGCAAAGTTTCTGTTTGTGTCTCTTGTTTTAACCGACTCTGGCTCTGTCTGTGCCTGTATCTTCATAGCTTTGTAACTGGTACACAGGCACCAGGTAACTTCTGTCTTCACTTGCCTCTCTTTTCATGGGCTTCTCTTCCTTCTTTTGTGTCGATCAGCCCTCCATATATGCAATTTTATATCAGTCAATTCAAACAACTGACAATAAAAATTGTTCACTAAAAGACTTTGAATTTGTATTGGACACACAGAATCCATGAGATGTCCTGAAACCAATGCCCATGGATACTAAGCAACTTCTTTTCTCAATGGACATATTAAAAAATGATCATCATTTGAAGTTTTTGCAGACTAATGAAAATGTATGATATAAGCATATATATAGGAGTATTTTATCTTAGTTTTGCTGTAATCTCTGTGCCCTTCATTATTTCTGATGGATTTGTTTCTTGGAAATCAGTGACTGTAGTTGTTCTTTAAATAGGAAATTCTCCTACCTCTGGAGCATGTAAGTTCAGCATTAACAAAGCCTTCGTTCCTGGTTTAAGAACAGGAAAGCCAGTGAGCTGTTCCAGCTAGTCTCTGTCACTGGTGCATACTCTAGTAAGAAACAACTCATGCTCATTCTTGGAAAGAAAGAAAAAATGCTACATTTTTCTTTGTTTTTGAGGAAGGGAAAATACCCTCTAATCCCATGTTCTCATGTATTCATGTAACATTTGCTTTTGAAGGTGATGATATGCTTAATTTCACAGAAAAGAAAAAACCAAAAAATTATTTTCTCTGTAATACTTGAAAATCCATGGAGACAAAATAAAAAAATATTGTCAGCAACTAGAGAATAAAAGGGGTTCTCAACCTGCCACTGAAACATGTCATGTGTAGTCAGTGATAAAATTTGGACAACAGAAAATACTCCATTGCCAGAGGAACAAGGATCAAAAGGCTAAGTCGTGTCCATATCCTACAATGGCCCTGGTGCCTCTCTGTAAAAAGAAGGCTGGGGAGGAGGCAAATGTGAAAATCCTCCACCTCAGCAAGTGGGAAATGTGCCACAAACAAAGCCTTTCTGTGGTTTGCTGGAGGAAGGACAGAATGAGGGACTATGAGAGCATTTACGTATTTGATTCAAATAAAGGAAAAGGTCTTACTAAGTGGATAAAAGATGTCAGTATTCCAAATTTATTTTGTGGATGATCTTTTCTGTAGTATGTTTAAAATACAGTACATTTCCATAAGGAAGTAAAAGAAACCGACTTTTTAAATTTGTATTTTCTAGAAACCCTCTAATCTGGGAATGATTGCTTAACATAGAAGCAGAAAAATCTGAGTCTCTCACATCTTTTAGACAGCAAACTTCTCCCTCAATATGAAACAAATGTCTTCTGCCACATCTGCAAAAGGGAAAGCTCCAAACTTTGATCGATGAGTTCTTGAAATTCAAACCCCCTCATACAGTTTGCACTGGTTTAACTTCCTAAGTGGGATGTCACGATGTCTCAAGGGGCATCTTCTGTGGTTGGTCTTAAGTGCAATCCAGATGGCTCCAGGTGATCAGATTATTCCTTCCCTTCTCCAGATTCATTCTCTTCTCATCCTTCCCTCCTAGAATCCTGCTCCACTTCCCAGGCCTCCAGATTCTCCCACTTCTGACAGTTGGTTTAATATTTACTTGACAGTTGAGGTCCACAATCTCTCTCATTCTCTTCAGTTCCTTAGAATTTACCAGGAGTGGTTTAGCAAGCATGTATGTGGGTTTTTGTTAATCCATGGGATGGCACCCTTTTATATCAGGAAGCCGAACCACACACACCTCAGCTAGAGATTTTCTCTGACATCTCTTCATCTGGGTCCATGTAAATTTCCTCCTGTCTGTGCATGCCAATCAGAAAGTCATTGTTTTAGATACAGAACTGCAGTGGAGCCTTATACTCAGCCTTATGCCTGACATAGCTCCAAATGCAACATGAAACCTTCTGGAACGCTTTACAATTACTATGATCCTTCACCTCTTCAAGCTTTGACAAAAATAGAATGAACAAGATACTTATTTTGTTGATCTCCTGTCCCAAGTCTTCTAGTTCTCTAGAAAAGGAATTCCTCTGTTATCTTGGGACACAGTCATGTTTCTCCTTGCTCCAGTTCCCTCAGGGTTCATTTATTCCCTAAACCTTGCATCATTATAACTCCAAGACATTCAGGATAGCAGCCCCATTTATAATCTTGAGTGCAAAGCCCCATGCAGAATGGACACTGTCCTACTGACCAACCAAACAACAGTCTTGACTACTCAGTACCACCAAGGACTTGTTAAGAACATGTACTTTGGACCCAATTATATAGCCTTAGGAAAATTTCTCATTAGTGTTATGGTTTAGATTTCACTTAGCAACCAACCAGAGAGGACTGTTGTGAGGATTACACCAGAGTGTCCATGAGAGACAAATAGATTTATACTATTATCATTAACAGTACAGAGAGGACATAGAAGTTACTTTTACAGATTTATTTTGAAGATTAAAGGAAATATCAGCCACTACACGAATAGCTAATAAATATAGTTGGTTTCTTTTCTTTCCTCAGAAAATAGACATTAATAAAAATTATCCTTGATCATTAGAAGAGTAATGTGATTAAAGAGTTAACCACAACTAAATAGCAATTTGCAAGTTACTTATGTATTTAAATAAAGTATCCTGGATGCTAAATTTGCTTCAATTAATTGAATAACTTATATTCATTTTGAGGTAGATCATGGATGTGGTGTTGTCTGGTATGGCGACATGGTGGTCTGATGGAATGTCAGGAACATGGGTCAGAAGACACAAATGTCTCCATATGGCATCAGGCAGGACATGGGACCTCTTAGATTATCATCTGTAAAGTGGGAGGTGTAGTCATTCTTTCAGATTATTACAGTAGGCACTAATGAGCAGTCAAATACGTAAAAACATTTTGCAAACTATCAAGTGTATTATATCGAAGTGAGTTATTGGTAGGGTGTAGTGACTGCAAGTGTTACTTAAGTCATACATGGGAAGTTTGGCAAATAAGCTTAGAGCTCCACATTAATTTACATTACCCAGCTGAAATCAGAGTCTTCCTCTATCTCTTTGTTGTGGGAAGACACTGCATCAGGGCATGAGTCAGTGACCTAATTGTCAAAGGATAATTTTTAGAATGTGATATAATCATGACTCTCATACAAAGATAGAATTAAATATCATCAAAGACTTTTACTTAAAAGCATTGTGTCACACCTGGTCACAGAGGAACTGAAATCCAGGTTTGTATAAAGTAACGGAAAGCTGAGATAAGTCTACAAGCAGATGCATACTCTGATCTGTCTGGAACCTGCAGTGCAAAGTGAAATTTTAAAAGTCAGATTTTTTTCCTTTTAGAGATAAGCAGCTTCTCCAAACTTTATTCTGCTGAACACCCACTCCAAACTTCTTCCTCTCTTCAGCCCCAAAGCTGTGACAAAATATGCAGAGACTGGCAGAGGAGGCTGGAGCTCACTTTCCTTCCCACAGTGAGCTGAAGGTAACTTCAGGTGATAAAGCAAGTGCAGAGATCAGCATTCTCTCTCTCTGTGTCCCTTCTCTACTCTTCTCTACTCTATAAAAGACCCTTACCCACTTGTAAATGGGGAGATGGTGATTTGAAGCAAATGGGCCCCTCTATCTTCTTGGAGCAAGTTTTTAATAATCCTTTTCTGGTTTTACTAAAATAAATGGCCTCTTTTGATTTGGTCAGCAGTGAGCCTGAGCACATAAACTTAAGTGGTTGATAACATACCTACAGATCAAATATCTACAAAACATCTACAGAAATCTACAAAGCATCTACAGAACAAAAATCAATTGTACTTCCCTAGTCACAACAGATTAGATTTATGATATGGCAAAAATCATTTCCATTACTATCAATTTCATATACATAAATAATTTCAGAAGAGCTCAAAGACAGTAAGAAGAAAAGGCAATCTGGATGGAAGATTTATCAGAGACCCACAGATTCCCTTCTTTATTTAAAAGGGGTTTTTGTTTTACATTGTCTCCAGAAAGAGCAAAGCAGTAGATCCAATAACTAATTAATTAGTAAATCACTTTGTGTTTGGGATGGGGAATGAATCTATGATCAGACTCATGGAAAGAATTAAGTTCATGAACTGAGGTGCCATATATATCTGAACATCGAGATACTTAAATTTGGCGTAGGGAGTCATGAAAAGGGAAAGATCAATACACAAACACACCTCCTTTCCCCTCTCCCTTCAGTCATCATCCCTGAGGGATGTGCTCTTCTCTCAGCTTGGAGTTTCTTAGCTAAAGAAGCTGGCTGTGACACCCAAACCCGGAGAGCAGCCAGCATGAGTTGAGGCAGTTTCCAAAGAGTTTTTGAAGCTCCTTGTAAAGAATCTTTGCCAATGGCCCTGGGAGTCTCTTAAGGTACTTTCATGTCACAAGGAGGGAGTGACAACCAGAACCAGCTAAGCATGCCCTTTAAAGGCTCCAAGTTATCCCTCTGTGTTCTAAGAGTGGTCAGAAAGAAGCAGGGAGGGAATTTGGGACTTTACAGTCACAAGCATCCTCGTTATCACCAGCAGATCCAGTAGCTACAAATTCACATAATGAAAATGTTATATAAAGCCTGAAGCAGCTATAAAACCAATGGAATCATTTTGAAGATCCCTGCTTTAGGATAGGACAGGGAGCCGAAGGCCTCAGACAAAACATTTTGAACATATTTAACTGGATCATTTCCAACCATCTTCAAACAATTTTTTAGCTCTAATTAAGTTCATAAAATGGCCCTGAACTTAATAAAAATGTGACTCTCCATAACATATTTTAAATCTATTTTATAAAATTGGAAACATATCTTACTGTTTCCAATAATTATATTCATTGATTGATATTGTGAGGCACATGGTCAATCATTAGCTTTGATCTAAAGCCCAATGTCTAGTTAGGAATATAACTCGTAAACCGTACCAGTGTTCAGAAAGGGAACTATGGTATTTTTACATTCGCCTATTGTATTACAAGATTTCCCAGAATACCCATTGCAATGAGTGGTTAATCTAGACAAAGCCATTGATAACTCTTTAAACTGGAAAATAATTAAATGGCTTTGGAAGTTGAAAACTTACTTTTGTGATATTAGAAAACACCTACCAGATATTCTGTCATTGAGTTTTATAAAAATTGTTGACTGAAAACTTACTGATACTCATTAATTCAAGAAAAGCTTTTTGAGCAGAATTATGTTTCATTCACTGAAATAAGAGTTGGGAATATATAGCTGAATGGTAAAATCAACTGTTGCAAGAAGACAAAATTTCTTTAGAGAGACAGACTCTCTGTGGTATCAGCAAAGGTATAGAGACTTAGTCTGGAAAAATGAAAAGTCAGTCATCAGCTTAGAAGAAATCAGGAGACAGACCAGAGACATATACAAGAACATATAGAATGTGGCTAGGGCTTAACTTACAACTTTTCAACATGTATGATCTTTGGCTTGGGGCTCTCTAGATGTAGTTTGGGAAGTCACAAGATACCCAGTGGAATATATAGCTCTATCTATTGATTCTCTAGGGTTCTCTTTCTTAGCACACACCAATTCTATGGGAGAGAGATACTTGACATGGGAGTGGACACGTCATTTCTCAGTTAACTGGCCAAAAGCACCCCCAACTTTTTCCCAGATGGGATAGGAAATTGAGGAGATTATGCTCTGCTGAGCAGACTGACAAAGAAATGTAGCGTCTTTTTGCTTACATTTATGTTCTATAAAATGAAAACAATCGCTTCTAGCGGATCAGGTGCTTGAGGGACATATCTGAAGTGATTTGGGTGAAATTTAGTTTTATAGTTATTAAGCAAGATGTAGTCCAGGACTCTTGACTATGAAGAAAGCAATGATAGCCAAAATTGGGTTTTCACAGTCTGGTAGAGTGAGAGATCGGATGCCTTGTGGGCATGCTTTGTGGTGGTATGACACTTCTGGGAGGTCAATAGTGTCTTGGGTCAGAAGGAATCTCCTGGCATTTTATAATTTAACAAAAATACACACATAAGCTCATATCACAATGTGTTAGTCAGGTTTTCAATACTAGAGAAAAACTTATAAAGAAAAAAGCAAAACCACCCATCTTGTGGCTAGGAAGTAAGAGAGAGGAAGAGGGAGGAGTTGGAGTCCCCTTGAACAGTGCAGCTTGCATGATCAAAAGGATCCCACTAGATCTCACCTCTTAAAGTTTCCAACACCTCCTAGCAGCTCCATGGGCGGGAGATGAAGCCTTCAATACACAGACCATTGGGGGCCATTTAGGATTCAAGCTACAGTCCATACATACACACACTTTGTATCCTAGCTCGTTCGTGCATTTACACAGTCTCCAGGTCCTTGCACATCAAACCTCCTATCAATGTCTGCTCCCTGTAAGAACACTTTGTTCCAAATGGGGCCCTGCACTGGCTGTGGAGAAGGAGACAGGGACTTGACCATAATGGATGGGAAGGGGGCAGGAGGGCAGTGAATTGAGCCTTGCTGTAGGCTCTAAGACCTGGGTGTTCTCTGAGATCAAAAGAAAAGGAGTGAAAGGAAAGATGAAAATGGCTTAGAAAGACAAGGTAGATTTGAAAATACCAGGGAGACAGAGAAAAAGCAGTAAAATAAACAGAAGAGAACAGTCCCTGTATTCTTGGCCCTGGTTAACATTCCTTTAAATCCTTTTTAAAAACAAAAGAAAAAGCAATTTTATTGGACAAAAGCTACCACTTTCAATTCTCCCATGGCAAGAAAGACAAAAGCAAGAAACTTATCCCTGGGTTTTGCCAAATCACAGAAAAGCACATAAGAAGGATTGTCTAATGCCTAAGCAGCATTATAAAAGAAAAACCATCAGAATGAATGAAATCTAAGCCTGAATGCAAACATCTGTAGAATTTTTTTTTTTTTTTACTTATGGAAGAAAAAAGTGAGATTAAGACCTACAGTGTCTGAAAAAGTAGCTTAGTAAAAATAGTACTTACCAGTTTTGCAACTCAAACGGCACTCCCATGGGTCATAGATACTCCCAAACATCAACATCTTTGAGAAACCACAATGTTTACTCCGTGCTTAAGGCGCACAGAATGTACCCACTAGTGTTTTTGCCTTCCCAGGTTCCTTTCATCCCTTTACTGCTAGAGAAAGCGTGCTTCCTGTGAGAATTCATTCCAAATGGTATCGGCAAGGTTGGCCTGTCACTCACCTGCCCTTCCTTATGCCTTGCTGAAAGGGAAGGGGTGTGATTGCGACTGGTCCTGGCCAGGGTAACTGCTCAGAAATGGGGACAGAACCTTGCTCTGTTTGATATTTAGGCCTCAAGACGGGCAGGGAGCTTTCATCTTCTCTGGGATCAGAAAGACTAAGGGCCAGAAATCCTGGAGAAGCATGGAACCGCCTTTGGCACTGAAGAGTGGCTGGCAACAAGGACTGTGGAGAGGACAAAAAGTGGCAAGAGCCTCAGCACACACAGAATCTGCTATCCAGGACTGTGGATTCCAAAAGTTTAAAGAAACCCCTGGTGACTAGGGTCACTAAAAGGAGCTTCTGGAGAGGTGCAGATCCCAGATGAAAGGAAGACCTTACCACTGACCTCCTGAGCCACGCCTTGAAGGAGCAGGAAGTGGACTCCCACCCCCAGGAGAACCGGCCAGCGTGGCTCACCAAAGGACTCACTGCTCTCATGAGCAGCATCCTTGTGTCAAGCAGGATTAATGGTGTCAGCACCACTGATTTTCTTTCCTCTTCCCCATTTGCAAATGCGATTTTTTTTTTTTTTTTTTTTGTACCAGGGATTGAACTCATGACCTTGCGCTTGCCAGGCAGGCATTTATGCCACTGAGCTAAATCCCCAGTCCAAATGATTTTTTTTTTTTAATGAAGATTTTCTTCAGATAAAATCTCAATTACTTGAGGCCCAAAAGAAAGAATATTTCTCAATTCTCCTAGCATTATCTAAGTCTCTCAGTCACAAACATGGGCTCAATTCCTAAAACAGATAGTTACAAGTACTAGAGGGAATGATGTGTGTACAGTTAACCTTAAATAAATCTGCCTACAAGAGGCTCATTGTGAATCCCTTAAATGAAGAAATAAACTGCATGTGTGTGTGTGTGTGTGTGTGTGTGTGTGTGAGAGAGAGAGAGAGAGAGAGAGAGAGAGAGAGAGAGAGAGAGAGAAAGCGCGACAGAGACAGAAACAGAGACAGAGACAGAGACAGAGAGACAGAGAGAGGAAGGCAGGATCAAAAGAGGAAGCACAAGCTGGAGAATGCCAAAACCTGTTGACATAAAGACAAAGGGTGGAGAGGGGGCTAGGGGTGGGAAGGCTGGCTTGGTAAAGTGACAATTTCCATCTCAAAAGCCAGCCAACAGATTTGTATTGCAGCTCCAAGGTAATTTGATTAGTTCAGATTCAATGTGGTATAGGAAAAAAGAAAAAGGAAAGAGAGAATCAGACAAAGTCAAAAGTAAGGTAGTATTCAAACAAATTCCTAAAACCTAAAAGAAATAAAACAGAGCCAAGTCGGGTAGGAGGCAGAAACAAGATACTGTATTTTAATGTTTATAAAAATCTGCAATGAATAATTGAAATGTCTCCTAGGATCCTTGTTTGAATACTTTAATCATTCTTATAAGAGAAAAAAAAAAAAAGGATAAAAGGAGTTGAATAGCAGACCTGGGCCAAATCTTAGTGCTTGCCTCTGATGATCATAAAGAGTGTATAAACTCACAGACTTCATTTTCTGCCTCAGTGAACTGAGGATAACAATGCCCGCTTCAGGCTGCTGGGAGGAGCAAACGCACGGGTGAAATGTGTCCAGGACAGTGTCTGGGATGCAGTGAGTGGTTATTCATCCCCTCTTCATCATGCCCTGGCTATCTTCCCACAGTGTCAGGTTTTCTAGCTTTATTCTGAAACCAGACTTTGATAGCAATGGATACATGTTAGGCATGTGCATTTCAAATGGTAGCCACAGGGCAAGAAGAGTGTCCACTCCTGGATGTCCAGCCCAAGTAGAAGCCCATCCATCATGTTGGCATCCCGCTCTAGTAAAGGCCCCAGTTGTCCACTTCCATGTTCACATCAAGTGACTCATGGACATTAAGTGGAATTGCAGAGTGAGAGTCTTCCATGGCAAATACATCTTCTCCAAGACCATATACTGGGCTCAAGGCCAAGCAGCAGTCCTCGTACTGCCTGTGATTTCCACAAACCAGCTGCCAGTGGCTTTGTGGCTGTGCTCCCCAGGTTTCTAGTAAAGCAGCTTAAGTCTTCAAAGAAGCTCTACTGTACAGATCCAAAGCTACATACAGCACGCTTGCCAAAAATACTTCCAGGGCACTACTGTGTTACAGAAGGTGGCGTGAGAAGGGAGCAGGGGGATTAGCCTTCTGCACACAGGTGTTTAAAGATGCATCACTCATGCAAAGAGAGAGGGATGGGCAGTTATTCTTTTAAAATAACTTGCTTTTCAAATTTCAAAAGCCATACATACTGACTGTAGAAAACTTAGAAATTACATATTACAGTAATTAACACTGACTCATAAAATCTTCAAAATCATGGTGGATTAATAGAGTTAAAAATTACTCCTCACTTATTCAAGACTGAATACAGATGTTTCTATGCAGATAGCTTACTTTGGTGACTGCCCTTCCCTTAGGCAATGACTCAAGGATCCAGAATTCTTTCCTCTGACCGTGCTACTGTGGCTCAGGATCTTCAGCTAGACCTTGTCAACAAGAGAGACAGAGAAAGAGAGAGAGAATTGATCAAGATTTTCTAGAGCCAAGTACATAAGTACATCACTTTTCCTACAATCTTTCTATTGGCCAGAATTGATCTTGTGGCCAAACTACATACAACAAAGATGCGTTATGTGTTTAGCAAGAAAATGATATGGCGCAGCTAACATATGGCTCTGCTCTGCCCCACTACATCAAAATAATAGGACACAACAGATTATCTACAACCCTGTAATCTCAAGGCAGTCCCCTGTGAACATAAAGCTTGGTAATGCTTTATGACTTTTTTTTATAAATATATAGTATATAGTAATATATAATTGCACTGTAAATACAGTGTATGTTATTTTGTAACATAGTTCTAAACTTTGCAGCTGAAATATATTTTTCAATAAATTAATTTTAAGTGACTGCATAGTATTGCTCTATGCAAATTATCATAATTAATTTTACCAATCTGCTGTGAGGCTGTTTCTGATCAAATTAGTAGAAAGTTTTGATTTTTCTCTCCTAAACAGCAACACTGTATAAGCATGCATATTTATGATTACTTACTTAGGATAAATTCCTAAAAACAATTTGTTAATCAAAATAAAGCATATTTGGGGGACCGATAAGGTGGTTTCCAAATACCTCTTGCCTATGATCTCATTTTAAAGACATGACCGTGGGGATTATTTCTGACACTCCGACCTTTCCTTCCAGCTCTTTCCCTCTGTCTCTGCTTCCCAGCTGCCACCAATGAGCAGCTCTGTCCCACCATGCTCTTCCACAATGTTCTGCCTCGCCTCAAGTTCACAGCAATGGGACCAGCCCACAGGAGATAGAAACCTCTGAACCTATGAGCCAAAATAAATCTTTTGACTCTAAATTGATTTTTCTCCAGCATTTGGTCACAGCAATAAAAATCCAGCTTTCTATGATGCTATGAGAAGGGGCCCTGGTTAAAGGATCAGCAGAATTAAGCCAGGCTCTGTTTTGATTGTCTCTCGCAATATTTGCTATGTGCCCTGGTGAATCTGTTTTCTGAGAAAGAGGAGTTTGAATCAGATAAACTATGAGTCTCTTTAATGTCCCACATTCACAGGTGAAAGCCATGATTTGCATCTCAGCATTATTGCTTTCATGTAAATCTGGCATGTATCTCTATACCTTGAGTCTCAGTCTCTGTACTCATAAAGTTGTAGAAGTCACTTCGGTGGCATAGTGCATTAGTTTCAAGGCTTATTCCAAAACTGTCTTTTAATGCCTAGCCAAAGACCTGACACAGAGTAGGACTATGACAAATGTTTGTTGACCCTGGTTCTTCAAAGTTCTTTGAAGAAGCTGAACATGCATTTTAATTGCACTGAACATATCCTTTAGTTGAATTGAACTGCTTGCCCTCTCAACAAGAAAGACAGACTTCTGATGCAGAACTCTTTGTGTTGTGCCATTTCATTGTCCACTTTTTGTTAATTCAGACACATGACTTTTCTGTAGTTACAGAGGGCCTCTCCTGGTTGTAGAGAAATGTTTTCTTGGAAATGTTATCAAACATGTTTCATCAATAACATGGCTCTCCTTACACCTCCTATCAGTCCCTACGAGAGAAGACTACAAGAACTGTGTCTTCCGCTACTATTTTTGAACTCTTGTTTTGTCCCATGCTTTTTAAAAACTTTGGCAAGGTTCTATCCATGCAAATCTAGGAACTTCGGTTTACTACAAACCATTGGGAATAGAGCCAGTATCACAATGGAATTTTAGCTGGAATCAAGGTTTTTAGATTTTAGATTCATGGATTCCTTGCACAACTAAAGAAAAGCCTATAGCTGGTCTTTTTCCAAAAAAGTATACATGTACACATGTGGATGTACACACACACACACACACACACACACACACACATACACACATACAAATCAGGGTGTTTTTCAAAATGTTAAATATCCAGCATGGCCTTGGCATTGTTTATCCAGGGGAAAGGAGCATAAAAGTTCACTGCTGATCAGATACTTGCCATTTATTTAATAGATGATAGGGCCATCTGGAGGGTTTGGAGCAGAGTCTATTTACTGACCAGCATGGAAGCATATGAATATTTCATTACTCAATACAGTTATAATGGTGCCAATGATTTACTAGAAGAGGTTCAGATATATAAAATTTGGCATACAAATATGAAAAATTTAGCAACCTTTTAGGGGCCTGGGGATATTGAATTAAGAATTCCCATATTATTGGGCTTTTCCTGGAGAAGAATTCAGTTGGTCATATGATTTTGTTAAGAATCACAAACCCTGTTGAGTTCTGTTTTTGTATCTACAAAAAGGATGAATGACACGTACTTGTTATCTAAGGTCCTTCCTTGGTCTGGTCTGTGGTTTATGATTTAGCGGGGGACTGGGCCCCATATGGTGCTCAATTAAAAAATACGCCTATTGTTTCTTGCAACCCTTTTGTGGAGTTTACTAGGAAATCAATAATTTTCCACAGGATCAGCCCCGCAGACGACTTTTCTAAAATGATTCACAAACAGCTGTCAGTGAAAAACATGTTGCACATTTCAAGGGAGTTAGAGGACCGCTGGTCATTGCAATTGGTAAAATGCCTTTTCCGGGTCTAAACCTTTGCTGAGTCACTCTGGTCTCTTCCACCCCAAGCCAAGCAATCCAGTTGTTTACCATCTCCTCTTTAACCCTATTTTCAAGCTTATGTAGCTTTGCAAAGGTGGAGGAGCTCCAGTAAGGATCTGCTCAGCATGAACAGGAGAGAGTTGTTTGTGTTTTATCCATAAACAACTTTTCTACCTGTGATCATCTCTTTCTATTCCATACACTTTCTTTACTCGAGCTATTTTTTAAATCCCACATTCTTTCTGGAGCCATGGCTTCCCTTTGGTTCACAGTGAAATTTATAAGTTGATCATTAACGTGTTTCTTGGAATCCTCGGGCAAAAAGGAAATGGCCTGAGGCTGGAGACAAAGGGCCCTCCCAATAATGAGTGTTCAGATGTGAGGGACTCCACATAGGATCTTCCCTTCAGGCTCCCACATAACAGCCTTCGCAGACCCTGGTGGGGAGGGGCAAACTTTTTGCCCAACAGAAAAGTTATTGTGGACAAGATGAACAGATGCCTCTCTGAAAGCCTGAAACAAAACATTTGTGCGGCAGTGTCCAGAGTAACATTAGATCTGGAAAGGGATCCATGGGCTCCAGAAGGCTGTGTGAGATTCTTTCATAGATGAACCAAAGTCACTTAACCAGGTGAAAAGCAAGACCCTGAGGAGTGAGATACTGTCACTTCTGCCTGGCACACGGAAAAGGAGAAAGAGGCTCCAACAAATGAAGAGTTCACAGACAAAAGAACAAAGCAGTCTGGTTGGCTGGCTGTTATTGTCAACTGAAATTCCAGGATGCAAGTACTTCAAAGGAAGCGGTGAGAGGATTATGAAGGCAGATTCACATGGAACTGACACCAGAAGCATCCTATGCAATGAGCACCGCGTCAGGCATTTCTTAAATTATTTCATTTCACCTGACCAAAAATCCTATGCAAATTATGTTACCATTGTTCTCCTATGCAAAATGCTAGAATTTAAATGAATTTAAATGTTTTATATTAAAAATGTTTATGCATAACTCACAAATAATGCAGCACACCTACATTAAGCATAGGTTAGTGCTTAATCACTTTTGGTAACTATATACCCAAATAACCATCTTCCTAGCCAACATATATGTTTTCATCACCCCAAAAGCTTCCTTGTTCTGTCAAATCAAAAACCTTCCCTCGAAAGGCAACTGTTCTTCAGATTTCTATCATTTACTATTTTTTCCACCTCATGGTAATTTGTTACTGCAGCCATAACAAAGTACCACAGCCTGTAATTAAAGAAACATTTCTTTCTTCATGATTGTGGAGCCTGGAAGTTCAAGACTGAATATTCCACAGCTGTCATTGCTTCTAAAGTTAATATCTTCCCCAGTTTGTAGATGATTGTCTATTTCCTATGTCCTCAAATTGTTGGCCATCTGTGTACCTGTGTCCTAATCTCTCCTTTTCTTAAGAACATTAGTAATACTGGGTTAATGCCCATGTTGGTGGGCTCATTTTATCTTTCTTTTGAAGACCCAATCTCCAAATATATTCTGAGCCATAAGGGTTGTAAACATATGAATGGGCAGAGTTGCACAATTCAACCCACAGCATACCTGTTCTTGACCTTTCTATAAATATAATCACAAAGATTATACTCTTTTTGCAACTCAGTCACTCAACGTAGTATTTCTGAGATGATTATGTATAACAAAGGTTTGCTCTTTTTATCCATGGTATGAAATATTACTTAGTGGTTGATAGACATTCAGATTCCTTTCAGTTTTTGCTCATCATTGCTGAATCTGCTCTAAATATTTAAGACATTGTACATATGTATTCCTCTGGAGTAAATATGTGGGGGTGAAATTACTTATCAGGGAAAAGATACGCAGATAATTTCATAAGCACCCACCTGACAGAGTTTCAAACAGCCTTTATAAGCCCCTGATCAGTGCTCCATATTGTCAGTCCTGTTACAGCTAATCATGTGTGTGTGTGGTGGTGGGGGGGGGGTTCCCAAGTTTTTGTTGAGTTTCTCAAAATACTAGTGATATTGGATACCTTTTCATATACTTACTGGCTTTGCAAACATCTTTGCAAAGCAGATAACCAAGATTTTAGGGCTCTCTTTGAGTCTGGCCTCTTTGCGTCTTTAGTCTCTGTCCTATTGAAAAAATTCAGACTTTTATTTCTCATACTAATTCATAGGACTTTCACTAAAATATCACTTCTTTTTTAAAATTTTCTCAGTGCATATTAGTTGTGAAGAATAGGGGGCTTCATTTTGGCATATTCAAATATGCATGTAATATATGCTGACCACTATATATTGAATATACAAGCTATTTGTCCGATAAGTGTGTTGAGAATATTGTTTCAAGTTTGTCACTTGCTTTCTTATTTGTTTAATGGTATTTCTGATAAGAAAAAAATTTTAATCTTATGAAATCCAATTTATCATTTTTTGTTTTGCAGTGTTTTGAATGTCCTGAGAAATTTTTGTCTACCCTTAGGCTTACATACATCCCCTTGAATTTCCTTCTAGAAAATTTGTAATTTTACATTTTTCTATTATCTATGTCAAACTAACTCCTGGATATAGCATGAGATAAAGTTTATCTCTTATTTTCGAGTTTTACTGACAGCATTTGTTTACAGACATGCCTTTCTCCAATGAATTGCTAGGACACTTTGTCAAAACTTATGGGTCATATATGCTTAGGTTTATTTTTGAACTCTCTACTGTGTTTCATTCATCTATTTGTCAATTCTTATATCAATAACACTCTGTCTTTACTATAGCTTTTTAACAAGTCTTGAAATCTGGTAGCACATCTGCTCCAATTTTGATGTTTTTTAAGGAAATATTGCAAAAAGACTTGTCCATATATGTTTTAGTATATGCTTGTCCATTCCTAAAAACCATATCTTCTTAGATTTTTCACTATTTTACTGTTTCTCTTTTAAACCATTTAAGAAAGTCCATGTTGATGAGAGTCTTCTAATTCAGAAGTATCATCTACCCCTCTATTTAGCTATTAATTTCTATCTACAATATCTTTTAGTTTTCAACATAGAAATATTTGCCTATTTCCCATTAAATTTATTCATAATTATTTTATACTCTGGATCTTTTCACAAATTGTGCTTTTTATTTTGTAGACTTTTGCTAGGGCATAGAAATAATTTTTTTATATAAATTGACTTTGCTTCTTGAATTTTTACTAAAGTTATATAATATTTCTATTACTGTTGTTGATTATTTAAGATGATTTACATATGAAATCATGCCATATATAAATTAAAAGAATCTGACTTATTTGTTTTCCACTATCTGTGCATTTGATCTCTTCATCTTAAGTTTGATACCGAGGACAAGATGTCTAGTATAATACTGAACATAATGGTGAAAACATTTTTCTTCAACTTAAGGAAGAAGCATTTAATCTAAAATATGCTGCTAGCTAGATATTTCACACTAATACTATTTGTGAGATTGCAGAAGTTTCTTCATATTTCTAGGTTATTGAAAAGTGAGAGAGGTTCAGTTTGTGAAATGTATTTTATGCATCTATGGAAGCAAAAGTAGATTAATGTAGTAAAGTACATTAATTAAATGTTTAAGGTTAACATTAATCTTAAATAAGTTCTTCTTGTTCATAAAAATTATGAATATATTCTACACATTTTGATAGAATTGCTAACATTTCATTAATAAAGTTGATGTAGAACATTATTAACTCATTCATAATCACAGAGTTAATAAGTGGGGTCCCAAAATATGAACCCATGTTGTTACTCAGCTTTCTGTATTGTGAAAACTTCTTGAAATAATGAGCTTAAGAAGAGGGGAAACTCATTTTGGCTTCCATTTTCAAAGCTTTCAGTCCATGGTAACTTGGTCCTTTTGCTTTGAGACCATACTGACTGTTATAGATTGTATCTAGATGCCCCCAAAACTTCATGGCTCATAGGTGAGGTTTCTCAGGATCTGGCCAGATTTAGATTGTATGGTACTGGGTGTAAAGTGTGTGGAACTAAATTAGTTCCCTGATTGAAATTAGCATAGATCTCAGTGTGGATATTGGAAGTTCTATCCTGGGTAAGGGTGGTCCCAATCAATAGGCTTATATCTTGAATGGAATATAAAGGGATAAAGGGAAGGCAGATTTGCTGCTGCTGCTGCTGCTATGCTGCCTTCTTCCCGCTCTGCTATGAAGTGTTTCTCATCTCTGATGCTCCTCTGCCAGGCTACCCTACCTTGGAGCCAGCTCACTATAGACTGAAACTTCTACAAACTGAGCCAAAATAAATCTTTCCTGCCAGTAGCATGGCAGGCTGGCAGCCCAGCTTTGGCCATGTGAGCCTTAGGGGAATATTTAAAATTCAAACCACTGTGCCACATCTGTTCAATTTGTACCCAGTATCCTTTCTAATAAATATCGTATTGTGGCCCTTTGATACATGAAAGGAAGCCTGTGCTTTCTGTAAGTATCTAGAGAGAGCTTTGAAAATATATCCAGTGGCTTATATTTGAGATGCTCCTGCCTCGTCTGAGACAGGGAACTGCCTGGAATTGGGAAGGTGGGCTGGGGGAGAAAAGGTCCAAGGAAGATGTCAGATCTGAGAGTATGGAATGGCTGACTTCCTTAGGGAGATGTTGGCAAAAACTAAACTTTCCATCAATCAAAACCCTCTTACTAGTTGGAGAAAATAGCTCCTTTTAATCTTAAGTGTGTTGTAAACTTGAGTAGAACTATTCAGGTTTTACTCCTGGTTGTTCTAGAACTCAGAGGTGCATCTGTGCAAAGGCTCTTTGTAAAAAAATGCTAGATGAATGAAACACATTATTAATGATTAAAATCCAAAGCTGACCTTAATAAAAGATAACCAGTGTTCAATTTTACCTTTATCTGTGCTGATGTGAATGACACTCAAAAGTTCCATATACTTTTCCTTCTTAGAATAAGTGATTTCAAAACAGATTGTAAAACTATAATAAAAGCAGTCCCAAATGTAATAATAAAAATGAGAATGTAGCAGCATAATAAAAATAGCCCTAGAAGTAATGATAATGAAAATATTAAAATATAATTAAAACTGCCCAAAGATAATGATATAATAATAATGTGAAAACATGGACTGGTTCTCCTGGCTCACTTTCACCCCTTCAGCATGAAATCTGTAAAATTACAAAGAACACAGTTTGTAGGGAAGTATAAGTAGACATTTGCAAAAAATCAATTTTAATCTTAAGGTATACATAAATCTAAACAAGTATTCGTGAGTTCGATCCCTGGTACCGATAAAAACAAAAAAGACAAAAAAAAAAAAAAAAAACCAATCCATCAATTTAAATGGGGAGTTTACATTCATAATAGACAGCAGTACTAGATACAATAAGACATCACCTTGGCCAGCACTGGACTTTAAACATGGAGTCTCTCTGTCTGTCAAGCTTTGAGGGAACTGCATATTCCTTTGAGTCTGAGCAAAGCCAGGCAGCTTCTGAACAGAGTTTATGTTCATGTGTTTCTCATTCTTCCAGCAGTTAAGCTCCTTAGCAGAACAACAACCAGCTATCAACCTGACTTTTCCTCACTCTTCTCCTTCAAACTAAATTAAGACCTTATGGAATGCAACACTGAAGGTTTTCCCAGACCAAGCCAGGACTGAGAGCTGCAGCCTGAAGAGAAACATGCTCACATTCTGGGCTGGCTCTTTCTTCCCATCTGTTGGAATCTGGATCACCAATACTTCTGCAGCACTAAATTCCTCTTTTTTCTTTCTCTTTAAAAAAGAAGAAAGGGAGAGAGAGAGAGAAAGAGAGAGAGAGAGAGAGAGAGAGAGAGAGAGAGAGAGAAAGGGAGGGAGGGAGGAAGGAAGGAAGGAAGGAAGAAAGAAAGAAAGAAAGAAAGAAAGAAAGAAAGAAAGAAAGAAAGAAACTCCAACTGCTGCAGGTAACTTTCTGAAACTCCTTCATTTCTTCTTGAACTGATGATGAATTCATGAGTTTGCCTAAGAAATACAAACCCAAAGCTGCCAGATGCTAGATTCTGTACTTCGTTCCCCAGATTAGACAAAAAGCTTAGTCCTCTTTCAATCATACCAAATTATTCCTAGATCAAAGCAAAGCTCTTAAAATAAGTGATAAATGATAAGACCCACTGGCCCTCGGCTATTCCTAAAAAGGCTTCTGCGGTGAGAGAAAAAATCTGGATCCAATAGTGGTAGCAAAAGTTAAGTACTTTATAATCCTATTATAATGGGAAAAAGATCAGACCCACAGGACTTGAGCATGCTTGTACTTGACTGGTCATTATGCTTGGCAGATGTGACTGGTCATAGGGTGTACTTAGACCTATGCGTTCAGTAAATAGAGTGTTGCATTAATTTTTAGCATTATTAGTAATAGCTATTATAGACATGTTAAAAGAGTAGAATTTTAAGTAATTTAAATAATTGAAGGAAGGTATAGTCTGATGAGTTTAGTTTTTAATAGCTGGGAAATCATATTACTTCTAACTCAGGTTGAAAATTTTTCTGTAATTACAAGTTGATTTTATTGTGTAGCAGGAAGCACCCAGCTAAGTCTCAGGAGAAGTGGATCCTAACACTGCCTCTTCTACCACCCAGCTAGGGCATCTGAGTCAATTCATTTGCCCTCTCACAGCTTCAGCTTTCATATCTACTGGATTCTGTATGTAGTCTCTGAAAACTCTATACTCACTTTAGGCACAGTGGATCCCACTTTGATCATGAAGGTTCCAAGAGGAGGTTCATCATGCTGGACATCAGTTCTCACAATGTTGGAAGTAGAGAAAGAATAAGAGGTTGAGTTGAATGTTCCTTTTGCTTGAACATCAGCTCTCCATATCCACGGATTACGCACCTGTGGATTCAACCAGCCACAGACCAAAAATATCTAGAAGAAACTACATCTCTACAGAACACTGCAGGCTTTTTTCCCTCTCATTGTTTCCTGAATAATATAGTGTAACAAGTTCTTATGTAGCATTTAGGTATCGTAAGTAAACTATAGGTGATTTAAAATACATATACAGTAGCATGCCCATAGATTCTATAAAAATGCTATGTCACTTTGTAAACTGGATGTGAGCATTAAGGATTTTATTATCCCGAGAGAGTCCTAGAACCAGCCCTTAGTAGATATGGAGGAATGAATTCAAGTTTTTCTTTTAATGTTGGAATAAACCCAATATTAATCCCACAATCCAATTTAACCATTTTTAAGTACTGGCTAGGTACAAGCAGCAGTTCTGGGTATAGTGGGTACTAAAGAAAAAACTAAAATATAAACTTGGCCTCAGAAGCATAGAAGAGAAAAAATGGAATATCCACAAAGAGCATTATTAGAAGGCACCCACTGACAAATACTGAACTGTAGGGAACACTCATACACATATGATATGAGTGTGGTTGAAACATCGTGTAGTGGTAAGAAGCTTATTTTCTGATGACTTTTTAAACAGTGATTTAGGGAAGAAATCTCCACTCAGTGAAAACTCTGATTATTTTCTTTGGGGTTCCTGGCTTTGCATTTACTATCCCAGAGCATGATAGCTCTGTCAGATGGGCCAAGGAGAAATTTGTTTTCTTTGAAAGTCTGTTGATCCTGTCACTGATAGGCTGCCTGAGTGTCTAGGCTTTAAAGTCACAGCACTACTGAGAATTATTTGACATTAAAATGATTTCTAAGTGGAAATTTCTAAAATGAGTTAGAAAGAAGGCTTTACAGAAGATCAGGGAGAACAAAAGACACCAGGCAGGAGGAGTAATGAGGAGACAGATGCCCTTGGGAGCCTCTTCCAAGCCCCAGGTCTCAGAAACAGTCCGTAAAGGAGACCCAAAAGAATGCAAGTTTAGGGGTTTCACTTTTTGCCCTTGGCCAGTCCAATCCTTCTTTCAAATGAAAGAACTATACTCCTGAACATAGGACAAAGATGGAAATCATTCCTTAAGAGGTTGGATCCAGGGTTCTAGAATAGCATACCTGCCAGAGGAGGCATCTGGGCAAATAAGATCAAACAACATTCAGAAGGCCAGTAGACTAGTGTTTCTCTTTCCTGAATGATGGCGCTGGTAAGTGAACTTTTGCTGGCAGAGACTACCACTGTGGGGGATGTGGAGGCACCACAAAACTACCTACAGGTAGTTTTATATTGGGGAGAAAACTGAAATAGGGAGACAATGACTTTTACCAGACAGAATCTTGGTTACCATATTTACAGAATTGCTTTAAAATGAAATTGGAACCTAGTATCTTCCTTGCAAGATGAAAGGAATAAGAATTAGTCTTTGACATCTTAGTAAAAGTGAGGTTCCTTATGATAATCAGAAGTGGAGAACTAAAGACTGTAAAGTAGTAAACTTCTGGTCCGTTTATAAAGTATATTGATACTGTAACATTGAGCACATCAGCGTGTGAGCACCAGTAATCCTACAAGACTTTTATTTTACTTTTTTTCCCTGAGATTAAATGTCCTTAGCCAGTATATGGGACATGGAGCTGTATGCTTAGATGATGACAGGTGATTTTTCATTACTGATATGAGACATCCCATTCTCAGTGGAACTAGCCATAAAAATTAGAGCTTGTTTTGGCTTATATCTAGATGGCCCCCTAAACCCTCATGCATTCATAGGTGGGGCTTTTTGGAGGTGGCTGGATCCAGGATGTGTGAATATCTATTAAGGGTGCATGATGACTAAATTAGTTTAGTGTAGTTCTGAATGTTGCACCAACCCTTAGGCTTGTAACTTGGATGAAACCAAAGGGAAAGATGAAAGCCATCTGCTTCTTCTTGTTGCTTACCCTGTCATGGACTATCTCCTCTTCCATGTCCTTCTGCAATGCCACCCTGCCTTGGAGCCAGTTGACTACGGACTGAAACTGCTAAAAACTGTGAACTAAAATAAGTCTTTCCTCCTTTCCCTTGCAGGTACCAGGTATTTTGTCTTATTAAGGAGAAAAGTAACTAAAACAGAGCTCAAACTTCCACAGTTTCATATTTAGAAACTCTCCCTTACTTTAATGGACGATTGTCTTGCTTACCTGGTCAACATGGACATAGCACTCTTTTTCTGATGTTTCAGGTATTATTCTATCTTTTGAAAAACTGCTATGCATTCTACCTGAGGTAGGCCGACTAGAGAATATTGCTGCTCCAGAGAAACAAATGTCATTTTCTTTGTTTCGTGTTTTTATGTTGAAGTGTCTCCTGAGGACTATATCCTACCTTTATCTCCAGCTTTCCCATGCCCCTCACACAGGAGAAATTAGTCTAATAACAACCAAGCCTATTCTAGTTTTCCTTTTTCCTTTGTCCTTGGCTCTAATCTTCTGACTTGTCTACTTACAGACTGTAGCCTGATGGTCAAGGAGGAAATGAAAAGCCCAATCAAAATTACATAGTTTAACACTAACTTGAATTCAGTTTCAGTCATAATAAAATAATATTTTAGTATTAGTCTGTCATGTTCTTGCATATTCTTTGTTGATTCTTAACTTAGAAGTCCAGACTTCTAAGGCATATACTCCTGGGTTAGAGTATATGCCTTCTCTAAGGATGATTTCTCCTTGAATGGAGCCTCAAAGTTTCACTAGCTCCTTGGCTTTTCCCAATTAAATACATGAAATAGAGAGTTAGGAACCTGAAATGGAACTCAAGGAAGGTTGATATCCCATCCTAAGAGCAAATGCCTAATGATATTACTCATTTCCTAACAGCAAACTGTATTTCTGCTTGATGATTTTGTTCCAAAAATGAGAAAGTGAAGAAAATTCCCAGTGATTGTGATACAAACACCATCACTTTCTATAAGTGACTTGAGAGAGACCACATGAGCTGCTCTACTCTAACATCTGCCCTTGATTGACAGACAAGGCTATGTAGCAAGGGTGTCTTCACCCAGGTGGACTTGGACTCTGAGGAAGCCCCACTCTGGATGTAGGTGGCACTAACCGTTAGGCTTGTAGCATGACTGGAAAGAAAAGAAAAGATGGAAGCAGACTGCGGATGCTTACTGCTTCCTGCCTGCTCTGCCATGGACTGTTACTCCTCTGCCACACCTCTCTGCCAGCCAGTAGGAGATTCAAAAATGATCTAATCCCAGTACTCAGTCCTAGAAAGCAGGGATAAAACTCTTGCATAGAAAAACGTGCATAAATAAAGTATGTAAGAGTTAATCAAAACAGGTGCAGTTGAGTTGCAGAATGCAAATTATGTCTTGTGATAAAATTGTTTTTAAATGTAAAAGTCACAGTTCCAAGCTTCCCCATTTGCCTGTCTGATTCTCTGAGTCTGAAACTCCTAGAACAAATATGATCATCACAACTCTGTATGGCCTCTTCAGTGATCTAGGGAAAAGGCCACAGCCGAGAGACGGGACAGGTAAGAATGGAGGTGATTGTCCTTATCTCATGAGCAGGTGAGTGGGAGAGGTGAAGCAAGACCTCGCCCCCTAGACCCAGACCTGTGCTCTTATGAATATACCATTTGACTGCATAAACTTGCCTCACACCTTGTTCCTAAAGAGATGGGAGGAAATAATTGGTGGCAATCACTTCTCTAGAGTGATCTAAGCTCCCCCTCTCCTAAAGACAACCAGATGAGGAATAAATAGTTCAGTCCAGGCTATTAAGGAGGTGATCAGTGTAGACAAAGTCCAACCTAATGGACATTATCCAAGTCAGGAAAAAAATCCTGCAAAGCTCTGGGCCTGGAATTCCTACCCAGCATTAACAAATTAACTGATACCCCTTCCGCTCTAATTCAGAGGCATTTGAGCAATGCAGAGACGTGAATTTTCCACGTTCAAGTCCAATATTATAAGGCATTTCAATTCCCCAAATCCCTTCTCTCTTTTCAACCAGCTGTCTCCTTTCTTCATAGTCTTCTTTGTGTGGAGGCCTCTTGGGACCAGTCGGCTCCTATCATGGAAATAATGCTGTTTCCCACTACAAGGAAAAAGAAAATTCACCCACTGAACCACAGCAAATTGCAGTGACAGGCTGGAGACCCTGGAGAGGCGCCATATTGATTAAACTGTTCAAGTAGTAAGGAAAGAAGAACGAAAGGGACGGTGGGGAAGGGAGAAGGAAGAATAGGGAGGAAAAAAGAAAAGGGGGAAAGGGCAGGCTGTCCCCATGGAGATGCTCCAAAGTGACTACTCCAAGAGAGGGCAGAGAATGTCCGGCTGGAAAGGTTGCTTATCACAACTGCTCTTCTCAGATGGCGTGATCCGCGATCGCCCCCTGGTGGGAATGAGTGCTGCAAGGTGCAGCCAGTAATCTGTAGACCGTGCAGCCAGCAATGGGCTGCTGGATACTACCTGGACATGCAGGTGCAGCCAGACCCTGGAGGAGGAGTGTTTGGGGGAAGCACTACATCCTTCCAAATGAACTGGAAATAATGGATCCATCACTGGTCAGCTTAGCTGGTGGTCTCTGCAGTTACAGTCCTTGGAAGAGTAAGCGCAGCTTATTACATTTTCACTGGGCTTGACAAAGTGCGTTATTATAGCTTTTCATGCTGCTTCACAATGAGAGATGATTGTCATTGTTTTACAGATGAAAACATTGAAGTTCAGTGAGATAAGTGGTAGAAGATGGAGATAACACACCACAGTGCTTCTTTTTGCATGAGGGCCGTTCTCAACTTTCATAAAGTACTCTACAGATCCTTGTGTCCTATTCTCCTCCCTTCACCTATTCCTCTATGGGACAATGACATCAGGTCCTAACAAGGTCTGAAGCCTAGAATCACTCTGATTGTAATATTTCTTGTGTGTGATCTTGCAGGTATACAAACTCAATCAGAACATTCTTGCACAGTTAGAATTCATTTAACAGAAATGTGTTGGGTTACAGATAGAAATGTAGATTCCATGACATTTTTTTCAATCCCAGGCCTCAGTAGCTAGAATTATTTTGTTCTTTCCACCGAACAGAGCAAACTCCAATGCCCAGAATGGGCTTGCTACATCAGTTATAGTGTAAATCAGCCTCTCTAAACTGAAGACTCCACACTCAACATAGAACCTGAAATCAAGCACCTGTACAGAGAGAAAGGGGATTGGATAGCACAACCTTGGGAACCTGCCTTAGCTCCCATGGTCTCATGTGGTCTCGGGCAGGCTCAGAGACTGTCACTTTAGCAGTAGAATGAGATCTAGAGACTTGGTCCTAGATTTGAGTCTCGCTGCCTCATTGCTATTTAGCCATTTTGCTACTCTGAGCGTCAGTATTCCCCAGTGACAGGAGAGGGCTTCTTCCCGCTGCCAGTGTGCTGGCCCCAGAGCAACACAGCCTCACAAGGCTGCTTCTCTTTTGTGGGGGTTGCTGTTGAGGGTATGGACTGAGCTCATCTGTTTACCGAGACACATGCAGCTGTCCCCTTCTGGTCACTTCATCACAGTCACTGACAGACCCTCTGGGTGGGCAGGGCTCTTGGCACTGCCTCACTGGGGTGTAGCATCTCTAGTCACTTCCTGTCCTCATCCAATGCAGATTTATGGAGTACCAGGTTAGCAACTGCCTGAGAAAGTCAGGAACACATGGTCTTGGGCCTTTGGGCAGCTTATGTTCTGACTCATGGGCTAGTTCCCAAGACACTTTGCCAACTAGTCATTGTTGGCATTCTCACCCTTTGTTCATTGGGGTTGGCAGGGCAGTGAGTGGGGTCACTCAGTAGCATTGTACTCGTGCTAGTACCAAGCTTCACTAGAAGCTTTCGGACTCTTCTGATTTTAGCTACATTGTTGGAATATCAATTATGCTATGGATGCCGATGGAATCTTGAACCTAACCAAATGGTATAATTTTCATCCTCTAGCAATACCATTATGATAGACCATATTCTCAAACTGTTCCTGTGTGCCAGACACCACTCAACAACATCTATGTACTTTCAGTCATTTGCTTCTACCAGCAATCTGCAAGGGAATGACAACTCTTTTAAACTCACTGACAAGAGAGATAAGCTTTAGAGTGTGCAAGTTGTTTTCCTGGGATTTTCTTGGACCAGGAAGCATAGACACCTCACTGTTGCCTACTATGCCTGAGCTTAGTGAAAATGAAAAATTGCTTCACAAAACAATGATAAACAACACTAACAGTCCATTAGCAAGTAGTAAAATTGGATGGCATCAGGTAAAAATGTGTGGGGTTGAGTGGAAGAAGAGGGCACTTTTGGATGGTGCCTAGGGGGAGGTCTCCCTGCAGAGGGTGGGTGAAGTCTTCCTTTGCAGAATAGGCAGCACTGAGCCAGGGTAGAAGGCAGACGAGGATCAGGGGAAGCATGAATGTGAGGTGAGGGGGTTAAGAGCCACATGAAGAGTGGAAAGAAGATGGCAGCATGTTGCATCCTCACTTTATTTCCAAGGCTGTTGACAGTGGCTGTGATGAGAACACAGTGGGCTTGTAGAAGAATGCTTATTTTCTGATGCATCAGTGGTGGGTGAGGCAGATAAAGCGATGTGACCTCAAGGATTCCTTAGGCCTACCTGCAAGATTGTTGGTCCCTGGGTCTCAGTTATTTTTTCTGTTGGGAAAGAATCGCATATGCTGCATTTGGGAGCTAGAAGGAATTACACTGGACATTCCATATATGCTCATCATGTGGTGAATTTTCAGTTGAGGTTTGCTTCTTGATATGCTGCAAGTAAAATTCTCAAGTGTTCCGATGACAGCTTGTCCTCAGGCATTATCTCTTGCTCTTCTTTGTACTGTGACCCATATCAGGTAGACATCACTGGAACAGTGTGCCTTCCTGGTGCACCTAAAGCCAACTTTTGACATTGCTCAAAATTTGGCAACACAACTTTGAAAGGGTCAGGATACATGTTTGTATTGTGCCTAAGATGTGAGAGTCATGTCCCTCTAATTGCAAAACCATATCTGTGCCAGGGAGGGTCAAAATGAACAACAGAGTAGACTTGGGACATTAGATGGTGTGTCATTAGCAAGCCTGAGACTGCCAAGTCTGCAATCCAGTCCTGTATTCCAGTCATGACTATTAACCTATGCTGCCACCAAGTGCCTGCTTGGCTACCACATCTTAGAAGCAGAGCTGGAGCTCCTCTTCTTCCTGCTCACCCCATCTCTTTAACTCCACCCCCAGAAATAGAAAAGGTCAATTACAAAGGCTCCCTTGACCACTCTATCCCTCAAGCTTTATATTTAAGTTAGAAAAGACTCTGTCCTCTTCTGACTCATGGTTCTCTAAAAAATACACCCTTACTGAAGCAAGTTTAATAAAAGTCATTCCTCACATCACATTTTCTGGAGTCACAGAAGCCCTTGTGATAGCACCTTATCCTGTCATTTTGTACCTTCTCACCCTTCAAGCCTGCGTTCTTTGCGCAGCCAGGGCACAAAACCAAATAGACCCTCCATACACAGACATCCCAAACTAAATATGTTTCATTTGACATCTTGGATGATGTCCTTGGGCATTCTTTTCAGGTCTCATACTTAGATATCACAACATCGTTGGATCTGAGTCACTAGAGACAGAGGGGAGATGGGAAACCAAGGTCAATCACTGGTCTAAACTCCTAATATTATCTCAGCTTAGGAGACTGCAGTGTGTTGCAATCAAAGACTCACTTGCTCCTGGGAGCTAGATATGAGGCTTAGTTCTAAATTTTTATATTGGCCAGCACTAATCATTTTTTTAAACTGTGGCCTCACTAGCTTCATATATAATATTTAAGTCCATTAAGTGAATTATTGCTCACTGGTCCTTCTGTGGGAATCAGGTCCTTCTGAATATTGCTATAGTTTAGATCTTAAAAGTTCCCATAGGTCCGTGTGTTGAAGACTTACTACCCAGCCTGGTGCCAATGGAAGGTGGTGGAAACTTTAAAAGGAGGGCTTAGTAAAAGGAAGCTGCATTATTAGGGTGTGCCCTCATTATTAGGGTGTGCCCTCAAAGGAAATTGTAAGATTCTGGCCCTTTTCTCATTCTCTTTGGCTTCCTGGCCTTTAGAAAAGCAATTTTCTCCACCACATGATCTCTAGCATTATCACCTGGCATCTCCACTAGGGCCCAAAGCAAAGGGTCTACAATCCTGGACTGTAAACTTCAAAACTACAAGCCAACCTTTTATCTTTCTACTTTAATTATCTCAAGTATTTTATTATAGTGGTAGAAAGTTGACTGACTCCAATATCCAGCATGTCTAGTTCCTATGTCTTCTTTTTTATGGAAAAAAGGATTAAAGTATTTTTCAAGTTTGAGACTACAGGCTAAAATGGAAACATCTGAATCTTTAGAGGATTTCAGTTCTCCTATCATTATGGAAAACAGATACTTGGTGGTAAACATTGCAAATGTATTTTTAAATGATCTCATCCACCACCAAAATGGTTCACATTTTCTCCTTAACTTCTCCAAATTCATGATTTCATATAATGTTCAGAAAAATCCTGAGGGGTAGGAATTACTGTCCTCAATCTACAAATGAGAAAATTGAGTGTGAAAAGAAACTAAACTTCTTGCATAAGACCACTGAACACTTATATGATGTCGATGTCCGCTCCCGGCCGGCAGGAAGGACACACGACATAGTCTGGTAGTGGACAACCTTTTCTTTTTATTTTCCTTCTCCGTACAGCCTGCCCTGGGTTCTCCCAGCTGAAGCCTCCTTTGGTCCGCTCCCCGCGGCTCCTTTTGTGCTTCAGCCTGCCCCAAAGCCTCTACCGGTCCGCTCTCCGCGGCTCCTTTTGGGCTTCTACTTCCGGGCTTCTATCTGGCTTCTTCTTCCGCCCAGGGGTGGCACCGGTATATATACGGGTACAGTGTCCAATCATGTTAAAGTAAGCAAGGCAAGCTGATTGGCTAACATCATCAGTTGCCAGGCAGACTATATTGTTGAGCGGGTTGTTTACGCGGTAAGCAGGAAACTAACATATTCGATGGGAGGGGTAATCTACCTCAGGCCTCACTCTTTACTACAGGCCTCACGTCCGCCAAGTGAGGCGACCGGGCTCGGGGCTGCGGCTCCCAACATCTCCCCCTTTTTTATTTTTTATGAATGTGCGCATCGTAGCCCTTCCTGGACTGGGTGCAGAGGCTTATGCCCTATGCGTAGGCCCACCGTAGGTCCTTGGCTTAGACCCTGGTCGGCCGTCCCATGGTCTGCCAAGGCCCTGAGGCCCTCGTCCTTTTTCTAGGGCCAGGCACAAACTGGACGGAACCTGGATGCACACAAGCTTGCACTCATTTCCTCTCCGTAAAGAAATCCCCTCGGAGAGAAATTTAGACCTGGGCAGCATCTAACAGTCCAGCGGCTTACGTGCAGGATGGGGTAGGGCCTGGCTTAGGTCGAGTCGTGCTGGGGAGGCACGCTCTTACCCGTCATTGACTCATCTACCCTGCTATATCATAATTTTTTAGAGGAGGAGTGTGGGAAGCTCACCGTCCCTAGACTCGGTCGTAGGCCAATCGAGCAAGCCATGCATATGCCTGAGGATCTTTTTGTCCATTTCGGGCTACCGCTATTTCTATTCATCTTGTTGGTTGGTCTGTGATGGATCTCCAGTAGGGCAGGTCTGATCTTTAGTCGAGGGCTTTGTTGTCCGTGTCAGTCTCTCCGGTATCCACAGTGGTTCTCGTCCCGGTTCCTGTGGGAAAACACAAACCGCGCCTCGGTTCCAGCTGATTACCGGATCCGGGCCCATCCATTGTCCTGTCAGGACATCTTTCCACTTCACCCACCCTTTATGGTTGGGGGAAGGGTTGCAGTGCTCCACAGCTGGGGAGCGATTATCATTATTTAAATTTAAAAAATTGTGTGTGAATAGTGCCATGGATAATCGTGCCTTTGGGGCCAGGCCTTGGCCTACTCCCCCTTTTTGTTTTTGTAAAATTTCTTTGAGGCTTCTATGAGCCCTCTCAATGATTCCTTGACCTTGGGGATTGTATGGGATACCATGTTTTAATTGAACCTCCATCATTTTGCAGAACTCATTGAAGGCTTTGCCTATATAGGCTGGTCCATTATCAGTTTTTAATATTTTTGGTTTGCCCCATGCGGCCCAAGCCGCCAGGCAATGATTGATCACATTAGACACTTTTTCACCTGTTTCTGCTGTTGCAAATATGACGCGAGAACAGGTGTCTGTGGAAACATGAACATATTTAAGAGTCCCAAACTCCTGTATATGTGTGATGTCCATCTGCCAAACATCACCAGGGATCAAACCTCGAGGGTTTACTCCCCCTTTTTGTTTTTTATTTTTTATTTTTTATTTTTATCTTTTTCGTTTTTTTTTTTTTTTTTTTTTTTTTATTGGTACCAGGGATCGAACTAACAACTGCACACTTGCAAGGCAGGCGCTTAAGCCGCTGAGCTAAATCCCCAGCCCCTTTTTCCTCGACCGGCGTTTTTCTCAGCCTGCTCGGCAGAGTAGCCGCCCATGAAAATACCGTCTGCCCAGCGGCGCGACGTCATAAGACTGCGGTCGCGACAGAGTGAAACGGGGCGTCACTTCCTGTGCCGGCTGAGGGAAGGGAGGGTTTCCTGTGGCGGCCTCTCGGCGGGGAGCCGCTTTTAGAAAAGAGCTCCAGGGCGGAGCGGATGGCTCTCTATCTCCTCCCCGCCAGAGAGCGCCGGGGAACCGAGTCTGACCATCAGCGCGCCGACCTTCTCCCATAAGCATTTCCTTGTTCCACCCCCGGTTTCCTCGATTGGCGTTTCTCTCAGCCTGCTCTGCAGAGGACTCTGCATACCAGGCTCGCCAATCCAGGTAACCACCCGAGGGCAGACACGCCCCCGCCAGCTGAATCCAGTCCGCGGGGGTGAGGGGCCCAGAAGACAGATTCTCCAGCATGGCAATGGTGTAAGGCGCAGTCGGCCCAAAGGTTGTAACTGCATTTTTAAGTTCTCTAATCTGCTTTATCTCAAAAGGCTCCCATACATTGCGTCCCTGGCCCATAGCTACTTGTACAGGAAATATCTCGTAGGGGCCACTATCTATCCCAGGTGGATGTACCTCATGAGACAAGCGTCCCCCCTGCCAAAGCCGCCTGTAAAAATACCGACCTGCCGGCGGCGGAGCATAAGACAGCGGCCGTGATTGGGCGGAAAATGGGGGCCCGTGCATCACTTCCTGTTCTGGCGAAGAGGAAGGGAGCTCCCGGGCGGCCGCCCCGCGGCGAGGGATCGCCTCCGGAAACGGCCCCCAAGGTGGGGCGGAAGGCTTCGCCTCCCTCTCGCGCCGGGGAGCGCTCAGGAGCTCTCTACTCCTCCGCAGACCAGGTTGAGCAGAGCGCAATTCGCGGGGCAACGCTGGAAAAGAACCCTGCGACTCCTTATTGAGCGATTTAGGCTCCTGACAGCTGGTCTCTTTGGCCTCCTTGCCATTCAACTTTCCCTCGTCCTCGGAGTCAGACGACTCCGAGGCTAGAGCCCCGTCCTCCTCCTTAGCATCCTTGTTCCCCTTGACAGACACCTCTCGGGAGCTCCCTGACTGGGCCTGCTCAGATACCCTGCGTACTTTTGTAAGCTCTTGAGAGCTTTCTCCACAACCACCCTCGCTCTTAGTGCCGCTACCTAACATGTTTCCCATCTTTTAATATGTTACTCACCGCGTGAGGCCCAAGGAATCCGCCACTTACGCGTGAGCCTGAGGGGAGTCTAAAAGCCCTGTAGGTGCGCGCCACCCAGAGCCCAGGCTTATCCCCAACTCACCTGTCTCGCAGCTCTGTACTGGAGTCCACTTCCACGTCGCGGGGGTGATCAGTCCCCGGGCGGGCCTCCAAATGTCGATGTCCGCTCCCGGCCGGCAGGAAGGACACACGACATAGTCTGGTAGTGGACAACCTTTTCTTTTTATTTTCCTTCTCCGTACAGCCTGCCCTGGGTTCTCCCAGCTGAAGCCTCCTTTGGTCCGCTCCCCGCGGCTCCTTTTGTGCTTCAGCCTGCCCCAAAGCCTCTACCGGTCCGCTCTCCGCGGCTCCTTTTGGGCTTCTACTTCCGGGCTTCTATCTGGCTTCTTCTTCCGCCCAGGGGTGGCACCGGTATATATACGGGTACAGTGTCCAATCATGTTAAAGTAAGCAAGGCAAGCTGATTGGCTAACATCATCAGTTGCCAGGCAGACTATATTGTTGAGCGGGTTGTTTACGCGGTAAGCAGGAAACTAACATATTCGATGGGAGGGGTAATCTACCTCAGGCCTCACTCTTTACTACAGGCCTCACGTCCGCCAAGTGAGGCGACCGGGCTCGGGGCTGCGGCTCCCAACAATATGACACAGGTCAGTTCTAATCTCAAATCTGACCCCAGCTGAGACTCCTTTACCTGGTCATGTGGTACAAATGTCCATCGTACAATGGGTTAAGAATTCTTATGATAATGATATTCTAAATGAGGTGGCCATTAGTGTGCCCAAATTACAAACTTACAAAATCTTCCTCACTCATTCAGCCAAACCTTCAACTTTTCTAGGATGTTGTCTCTCATGGTCATAGGGAACCAGGGTTGCAGGGACACAGAGAAAATTTTAAGCACACAGCTGGCTCACCTGCTACTCTCCCTGCTCTGCTCCCAGAGAAAAGAAACCCAATCTCCCCAGCCTAGTTTTTGGGTTCCTGGGAGCCGCTGCCTGGCAGTGGTTGACTGGATTATCTTTATGGGCCTTCCTGCCATTGCCAGACCTCTGGGGAATTAAACCAGATGTCCCCATTTGACCAGCCATTGTAGTTGTGTCCAGAAATGGCCAGCTGTTTCAGGCTGCATTCACAGATTATCTCATTTATCTTGTATTTCTTAGTGTCATAACCAAGCGTCCAAAGGAGAAAAAGATGCTCCATTCCTGACATCAGGAGGAAAATATGAATCAGGAATCTAGGAAAACCTGTAAAGCATTGTTTTCTTCCCCATGTGCATTCACTCTCTCTCCCCCCACCAAGTCTCCAAGGTGTGTTTTGCTTTCCTTCCCTGAAGCATCTCATCCAGGCAGCTCTTCTTTCAGAAAAGGTTTGGCAATAATTTTCTGAAAATCTGCTGCATGTTAAGATTGGACCTATTAAAGGATTAGCTTTTGAATTTCAGTTCTATATCTTGAGAGAATGGGCAACACACTGAGTGTGTAATTCAGCTCTAAGATCACCCAAGAGAGGTTTAAGCCCAGGGAATTATTAAGGGCCTTCAACACTTCACCTCTCCTCTCTATGCAAGTGTTAATTTCCTATTTATTTCTAAGGACTGGACCAAGGTGTACGATCGAGGCACAGCAGCTAAGTTATCATAGGTGCAGTGCCCAAGGTTTATCAATATGTTGAAGAGGAGATTGGACTGTGTGAGAAGTCAAGAGACCCCTTTCCTAGCTGTGTATCAGATACCCACTGCAGGTCTGCTCATATCACAGAGTCTTTAATAAAAATCACTCACCTAATTCTGAGGCATGTCTCAAGATGACATATAGGAGCAACTTGGTCTTACATTCCTGGGGCCAAATTAGTGGATCACAACTGAGTTACTGACCAAGACTGGATCAATCAGAGTCTCTTCCCTGGTAAAATGGGCTAATTTCATAGACCAACTAAGACTTCATAATGAAATATGTCTGCCTCTTTTTGAAGTAGTACTTCAAATAACTGAAAAGAGCTGAGTCACCCCACCCCATACCAAATAGCCCCAGGTCCCCTTGCTGAGTTCCCCACAACCCTCCTGAAGCTCTGTGTATACACTCAGAAGTCCAGAATGTAGTACAGAACACCAGAGGTGATTTGACCAATTTTGATGCACTAGGGTTGTTAAATAATTCTCCTGGCAATGGTCTATATGAAAGGATCATTGGTGAGTATTATTCATAATGAAGAATACAGAAACCAATTAAATGACTGGCAACTGAGGAGTAAACAGTTCATATATAATCATACCATAAAATATTATATAACTGGTAAAATCATCTTGCAAAAACATATTTAAGATCAAGAGTAACTGCTTATGATAAAATGTTAGGTTAAGAAACTAGGACACACAGAAATGAATGAACTCCATCTATTTGCAAAAACAGTGAAAAATCTCAAAAGCATAATGCCAGAGCAAAGAAACAGTCAACACAGCACGAAACTTGCATATGGCACTGGAAGTCAGATTAGTGCTTCCCTTCCATGGAGATAGGCAAAGGGCCATGGGGCTTCTGGAATATGGTGACGTTCTAATTTTTAATCTAAACCTAGGTTAACAGCATCTAACCACTTTAGAAAAATGCAAGCCTTACACTTGTGACTGGTACACATGATTATGTATTTAGGCATTTTAATTGACCAATGATATTTGTATATAATTATGAGGTCATCATGCGTTGTAAATTGATTCCTGAGGGTAACTAGCATCTCCATTTTCTTTGTTGTTATCTTTTTTATGTTTAGGGAGTTATCAAACACTTCTCTAGTTGTTTTGAGATGTGTAGTTAATTTTAGACTGTAGTTTTGCTACTGGGCCATACAACCCCGAAACGAACCTCTGCCCCTTTCACCTTCTTAGTTTCCAGAAGTCCCTACTCTAGTCTCTTTTTCTTTCTTTTTTTTTTCATGGAATCATTTTTTTTATTTAAAGAGAAAAACAAAATTAAACAAAGCAAAACAGTAAAAGGCTAGAAGTAATACAGAATTTCAAGAGAAAAAATATATAGTAAGAATTCACCAGTTAATAGATCACATATTGTCATCTTAGAAACAGTTGTCCAGATTACAAAATTAAAGCATACAAAGTGGACATTAATACAGTGAGATTGCAGTCAGTTCTACTCTAGTCTCTTTTTCTATGGCAAACTTTTTTGATTTCATAAATCCATTCAAGTTTCTGCAAAGCACAGGATTTCATCCTTTTTATGGTGGTGTCATGGTTTATGTTTGTGTCCCCCAGGCCTCATGAGTTTGCATTGTTCATATGTGATGGTTCATTGTATAGTGCTTGGATTGATGGTGTCAGTGCTCCACCCACATAGGGGTGGAGCCAGGATGTGATGTAATGGCAGGAAGAAGGTGTGTCTTTCTCTTTGCTGGTTTGAGTTTGCTGCTGGCAGCCGCCATCAACTGCAGCCCTGCCATGCCTGCCTGTCTTGGAGACAACTGAGTGTGGACTGAAACCTCCAAAAACTGTAAGAAATAAACCCTTCCTTTCCCAACTTTGGGCTTCAGGTATTTTGTCTCAGCAATGAGCATAAAGTGACTAAGACAGGCGGAATAATATTTCATTCTATATATTACCACATTTTAAAATCCACTTATCCATCTATGGACATCTCGATGATGCCTTATCTTGTCTCTTCTGAATAGTAATGAAAAAACATAAGAGTGCATTATCTCTTTGACTTAATCATCTTATTTCTTTTGACATTGTGACATTATCTCACTTTCTGAATTCTGCAGTGGATTTCTGGATCACATAGTAATTCTGTTTTCCATTTTTTGAGGAATATCTATACTTCTTTCTACTATAGAAGCACTAACTTTCTCTATAAGCAATACTATATAAGAATCTCTTTTTCTCTGCATCCTTGTCTGCATTTTTCAGTGGTTTTGACTGAAAACCAAAATTCTATCGGGGGCGAATTTGTATGTCGCTGTTGTTTTTATGTGAATTTTCCTGATGCTAAGTGGTGCTGATTAATGATGTTGATCATCCCTCATGATTGTATGTTCACATATTTGTACACTTGTATCCCCTTTTGAGGAATGTCTACTTACTTTCCTCATTTTAAAAGTGATATTACTAAAGATTTTATGATAATAAAATATGCTTTAAATAATTGGAGTATCTTATACATTCAGATGAATAATTTGTAAAAAGTTTCTCTCTCTGTCTCTGTCTCTGTTTCTCTGTCTGTGTGTGTGTGTGTGTGTGTGTGTGTGTGTGTGTGTGTTGGGTCTTGATCTTATTGGCTTTTTCTTTGCTGTGCAGAAACTTAGCCTGAAATAACCTCATTTGTCTACTTTTGCTTTTTATGTCTATATTTTGATGATCTTATCTAAAAAATCTTTGCCTATGCCAATATCTTTATTTTGTTTTGCTTTATTTATTTTTTATTATAGTATTTTCATTGCTTTTGGGCTTACATTTAGGTCCTGGGTTCATTTTGAGTTAGTTTTGCATATGGTGAGAGATATGGGTCTAGTTTTAGTCTTCTTCATATCCGTATCCAGTATTTCCAGTACAATTTGTTTATAAGGTTGCTTTTCTCTAGGGTGCATTCTTGGCACTTGTTGAAAATAAATTGACTAAATATATGTATTAAGATATGGAGTTACATTCTGTTCCATTGCTCTGTGTGTCTGCTGTTGTGCCAGTGTGCCGTATTTTTGATCACTATAGTTTTAAAATATGTTTTAAAATCAGGTATTGTGATGCCACTACATTTGGGGAGTTTATGCTCAGAATTGCTTTGGTTATTCTGCATCTTTTGCAAATCTTTGTGAATTTTTTTGGTCGTTCTTTCTAGTTTTTGGATAATTGTCATTGGTATCTTGCTAGGAATTTCACTGGATCTTCAGATCACTTTAGGACATATGGACATTTTGACAATGTCTTAATTATTCTGATCTAGTCTCATTTTCCTGTCACGTATGATTCTATCATCAATATTTTATAATTTTCATTATAGAGATCTTTCACTTTCGTGGTTAAACTTATTCTAATAGTATTATAGGGTCTTCATTTTTACTTCTCTTCCAGCTAGCTCATTATAGTTTTATCATTTTAGATAATTTTTGTATGCTGATTTTATATCCTGAAAATTTTATAAATTTGCTCATCAATTATAACATTTTTCTGGGTGGGGTGACTTTTAGTTTTTCTACGTATAAGATCGTGTCATCTGCAAACAGGAGAAGTTTCACTTGTTCTTTTGCCCTTTATTTCTTTCCAGCACCTAATTATGCTGGCTAAGAACTCTAGTACTGAAATGAGTAGGAATGGTGACAGTGGATAACTTTGCTTTGTTCTGGATTGTAACAGAATCAGTTTCTACTTTTCTACATTTAGCACAGTGTTTTGACATAGTTTTGACATAGTTTTTATTAGATTTGACATAGTTTTTATTATGCTGACATGTTCCTTCTATATTTAACTTATTAGGTTTTTGTTCAATCAAGAATGGATATTAAATTTTACCAAACTTTTTTCTGCATCTATTAGTTTGATCATGGGTTTTTATCTTTGAAAATATTGGTGTGTTGTATAATATTTATTCATTTGCATATATGGTATTGAAGCATCACAGAATAAATTCCAGTTTATCATACATAAAATCCTTTTGATGTGCTGTTTAATTTTGTTTTGCTTCTTTTGTTGAAAATTTTTGCACTTCTAGTAATCAGAGATATTGGTCTATACTTTTCTTTTTTGCTATATGATCATCTGGTTTTGGTATCCAGGTAACATTATCCTTGTAGAATGAGTTTGGAAGTTTCCTCATTTTCAGTTTTTCTGGAATAATTTAAAAGGATTTGGTTTAGTCTTTTCTCAATATATTTTGTATGAGTCATCAGGTATCATCGGAATATCTTTGCTGGGAAACTTTTTACTACTGTTTCACTCTCATCGCTTGTTACCAACCTGCAGTTATCCTAGCTATTCATGCCTTAATTTTGCTAGGTTATCTACATCCATAAATGTATCCATTTCTGCTAGGCTTTCCGATTTATTGGTGTGTTCTTGATCATGATAGTTTCTAATGATTCTTTTATTTCTGTAGTATTACTTACAGCATTTCCTATTTGTTCCATGATTTTATTTATTTAGGTCTTTCCCACTTCTCTCTGACTAACTTAGCTAAAGGCTTGTTGATTTTGTGTTTGAAAAACTATTTCTTCACTCTATTGATTTTTGGACTCTTGTTTATTTCTGTTTTTGTCTCTATTATATATTTCCTTTTATTTGGTTTGGTTTTAATTTGTTCTCACTGTTGTTCTCTAAGTTTGCATACTGGGTTATTTGAAATCTTTGTCTTTTTTGATACTAGTGTTTATCACTATAAAATTTTCTCTTTCACTACTTTTGCCGTATCTTATAACTTTCGGCATGGTATGCTTCCATTTTTATCTGTTTGAAAAAATTATTAGTACACGTGTGCAGTACATATTCTTTACATTACTTGAATAGAATTGGTACATGTACATAAAACATCTTAATTCCTTTTTTCATTCCCTTTCCTTCTTCTGCTGCCATCTCTTGATCTTCTTCCCATTTGAGAAAGGTCTATCTCCATAGTTTCTATTATTTCTTTTATTTTGCTCTTTATTTATACTTTGTGTTCCTTATATGTTGGAAAACATGTAATATTTAAGCTTGTGTGTCTGATTTATTTCACTTAACATTATGGTATCCAGATGCCTCCATTTTCCTACAGATGACTCAAGTTTTTCTTTCATTACAGCAGTGCAGCACTCCATTGCATGTAGCCATCACATTTTCCTTAATCATGCATCTGTTGGTGGGCATATAGGTTGCTTCCAGATTTAGCTATTATTAAGTCATAGGCATAGGCAAGGATTTTCTGAACAGCACCCTTGTTGCACAGGAAATAGTATCAAGAATCAATAAATGAGATTATACCAAATTTAAAGACTTCTGTATACCAAAATAAACAGCCAATAGATTAAAAAGAAAATCTACAGAATGGAAAAAATTGGCAACCTTCCTCAGATAAAGGTTTAATATTTGGAATGTGTAAATCCTCAAAAAAGTAAATAGTCTAAAAATAAAAGACTTGAAGATTTTCCACTTTTAGTTTTTTTTATTTTCCCAAAGGTAATTCAGAGGTATGTCATCTTGTCTTCATATATTTGTATCATTTCCAAAGACACTCTTGTCATTTACTTATGGTTTTACTGCAATCAAGAAGATACAGATAAGATTTTGATATTTTTAACTGATTAGATTTGTCTTGTTGCCTGGCATATAATCTATCCTGGAAAGTGTCTCACGTATATTCTGCAACTGTTGGATGCAATGCTCTGTAAATGTCTGGTAGGTCCATTTGGTTGTTTCTTCATTGATTTTTGTGGACATGATCTGGTTGCAGATTAAAGTGGGCTACTAAAGTCCTCAAATGTTATTGTATTGCAATCTATTTCTTCCTTTAGATCTAATAATGTTTGCTTTATACAGTTGGATGGTCTGGTATTGATGCGTGTATCTTCATAATTGCTACTTCCTTTAGTTACAATTATCTCTTTATCACTGTATAATGTCCTTCTGAGTCTTTCTTTACAGTTTTTAATTTTAAAGTATTTTGGTCTAAGTGTAGCTACTTCTGTCTGTATTCTTTTCATTTACGTGGAATGTCTTTTCTAGCCCTTTACTTTTAGTCTGTATGTGTCTTTTCTAGGGAAGTTAGTTTCTTAAAGGCATCCAATAGTTGCATTTTGTCTTTACATCAATTTTGATTCCTTTATGTCTTTTGATTAGGGAATTTAGTCTGTTTACATTCAAGGTTACCACTGATAAGTAAGGATTTACTTCTGCCACTTTATTGTTTTCTGTTTATCTTATAGATTCTCTCTTCTTTTTCATATCTTTTACTGTTTAGTTTTTGCTTTGCTGGCATTTATTACACAGAGTTTGGGTCTTTTATCTTTTTCATGTATCTATTTTACTGGTGAACTTTATTCTTTCATACGTTTTCTTCACAGTAGATGCCAAAGTTTTGTTTCCAGGTGTAGAATGTCTTAAGCATCCTTTAAGCAATTAGAATTAGTCTAGAAATGATGAATTTTCTCATATTTTGCTCATCTTGGGAGGTTTTTAATTTCCCTATATTTATTAAGGATAGCTCCGCTAGATATAATATTTTTGATGGAAAGATTTTTTTTCCATGTTTTTAAATATATCATTCCTCTCCCTTTTGTTCTGTAAGATTTTTCCTGAGAAACCTCTTGTCAATCTTGTGAGAATTTCCTTAAAAGTGACTTGGCTCTTTTTTCTTGCTATTTTTATAATTCTGTCTTTGTCATGGACATTTTTAAATTTGACTCTAATCTGACACAGTGAGGATATTGTTTTGGTCAAATCTATTTGGGGTTTCTAGATCTGCCTGCTGAAATGTCTAGAAACAATGACACCCCAGTAGCAACAAGCATCCTTAGTTCTCAGATTTTGGTTATTAAATATAATTCTCCAATAAAAGAAACTATGACTGCTAGGAGAAATGGCTGACTGCAAAGATGAACAGAGGAGAGAACTGGGGATTTAGCTCAGCGGCATAAGCGCCTACCTTGTAAGCAGGCAGTCGTGAGTTCGATCCCCGGTGCCTATAAAAAAGGAAAAAAGAAAAAAAAAGATAAACAGAGGAAACATTAAAATAGACCTGGAGCATTTTGTAAGACTAGGAAGTAAGAAAGTACCAACCAAAATAAGGAGGGAGGGGGATGGAAGCATTCCAAAGGACTCAGGATCCAACCTCAAAGAGACCCCAAAAATCAAAACCCAGACAATTTGAGTGATAAAATGGATAATTATATTATTGAATAATAATTATGCAAAATAAAATTACATATTCATGACTCTATAGTGATATTAAAAGCTGACTGAATAAATAAATGGGGAAAAAAGACAAAGAACCCATACAGGAAATATTCTAATAATACATGTGCTGTCTCTACTACCCCAGGAGTGTGACATAATTTCCCTCACCTGAAGGGCAGGCTGGACTGTGACACACTGAAGAACAGCACATAGAAAGGGGAAAACAGTAACTCCAAGTACAGAAACCTGTAAGCACCCCTCAAATAGCAAGTCATGTAACTGCCATTCAGCCTGTGATGTGATGCATAGAGACAGGCATGTCACCTCCATTATTTTGCTCCCATTAACCCATAACCTAAATCTACTCATGAGAAAACATTAGGCAGACCAAAAGTGAGACATATGCTGCAAAATCTTAACCAGTGCTCCTTTAAATTGTCAAGGTCATGGGAAACAAGAAAAGACTGAGAAATTAGGAGACTAAGGAGATGTGATGACTAATGCAATATTGTGTCTAATATTGGATTCTGGAAGAGGAAAATGATGTTAGAGAAGAACCAGTGGAATCCGAATTCAGTCTGGGATTTAACCAATGGTAATATGCAGGGTACATTGCTTAATCTACCATCACTACCCATTATGGTTTAGATCTGAATTATTTCCCAAAAGTCTTATGTCCTTAGAGGTAGAGCTTTGGGGAGGTGATTAGATCAGAGAGCAATAGATATAGTGGATTTTCCACTGATGAGTCCATAGCTGAATGTATGTTCCAAGGTGGGGCCTGGTTGGGAAAGGTCACTGGTGATAGTCTGTGGAGGGTGTATCTGCCTTGTGAGTTTCTCTCTTCTTTCTTGGCTTTGGTCAACCAAGATTTTCTACCATGTCATTTTTGCCTTGGGGCCAGGTGACCATAGACAAAAATCTCTCAAAATTATAAATCAGGTTAAATATTTCCTCCTTTAAGGTGTCAGATATTTTGTTCCAGCAACAGGAAACCTGACCAATACACTAGCTAAGGACTTCATTAACTTGAAGAGAAGTTGGGTGATCATGCTCTCCTTGTAGGTTCAAACTCCTGAGCCCATTGCCTGGTGGGAAAGGAAGCCTGATGTCATGAAAATGGAGGCATATGGTCATGGACTTAAGCTAACTCCTTTGAGAGAGACATCAACCAGGCCACTTCAAGGGCTTGGGTGAGTCTTTCACAAGAGCTGACTTCCCCCACATACCTGCACTGGATCGAAGTGGTTGGGGGGCACTGCTAGCCATGCTGTGACTCTTACTGCATTTACTCTGCTGCCAGCAACCCGTGATCTACTGGACTACAGGCCCCAGGCTCAGGAAGACACAATCACAGAGACTCCTTCCTCTGAAGCCAGGTAGAGTCTACAGAGGAGGAGATAAGACGCCATGTCCTGATTGACTTTGACTTCCTCCTACAGTGGTGAATACTGGTTTTCCAAACTCACATTCATAGGAGCATTTGGTGTAGGTACATTTCCTGGGTTCTTTCAGTGGCACACCCTTGTCTGTGTCTCAGTCAAGTAAAATCCAACAGTCCCTGACTCTTCTTCAAGCTGCCATGCAGCGCTGTGTGTACCCAGCCAGAAGGTCCCTTGGACTAAAATCATGTAGACAGGTGTAGTTGGGTATGAGGTTTACAGATCACCTTTTTTACACCAGGAAAGCAAATAAGAGGTAAAGGTTAGCTGACTCCCTTGAAGACTGGCCTCCCAGAGAAGGCAGAGGTAATCAGCTTTGGCCTAGTGCTATCAGGGTCAGTCTTGGCTGACACTTACCTGCCATGTGACCCACTTGGAATTGCAGAATCTGAAATAGTTCTCTCATGAGAAAGAGAGGGCCTCATGCTCTGCATGCCCACACAAGTGAGTTAGCCAGAAAGGACAGGAACCTCTGCCCTGCTGTGTCACATGACTACAGTGTCTTGGCTCTGGCAATGTTAGGCTGATGTTTTCTAATCAGATAATCCAAACCCAACCACCCAAAGCTTAAATGCCTGACTTGTTCCCAGGCAACTAGCTGGTACCATCTTGTTAAGCAGTGGATGAGGGATCCTGCTTACTGTGGCTACTTCTGCCCCACCAGTTTCCCTAGAAACACTGCTCTTAACAATGTGATGTGTGTTCATCTACACTATGCTCAAAATGTTGCCGTGTGACTTTCTGACCTTAATTTTTCCTGTGTGTGTGTATACACATGTATTTGCGAGTACATTTAAACAAAGCTGGAATCATGATATATAAATATCATTACTCCTATTAATTAATATTTTATTTACAAACAATTTACAGAAAAGTTGCAAAAATGTCAAGAGTCAAGTGTGGGCCACCAATGGCCAGTAGAGCACCAGCAATGTTTCCAGGTTGATGCCTATCCTTAGTATCCAGACTTTCTGACTACCCAAGGGAGTACAGAGTTGTGGAAAGAACATCGGGCTGGCATCCCTACACAGGCTACCAAGCGCCCTATTCCTTCTGACTCCTGCTCTTCCATAGACTCCTAAGAACCGGAAGTGCTGAAATCAGCTACAAAGAGCTCTTGACCAATGGCTCTGCTATTCTGCCACAAACAAAACACTGGGAAGGTGCCATCTCTCATTGATGCAGCTGCTTTAGGGTCCATCACTTACTGGGATTGCTCATGGTAAGGGATGTGGAATAGCTCCCAGCACTCTCCACATGCACTACATGGTAGGTCTTCAGAAATATGTCTTCCCAGTGACCAAAAGGGAGCCCCCGTCATCTGCATATATCTAAGGGTATTGAGGAAGAAACAATAGTAATTAAAGCCACTGAACTGTGTTATTTCCAAGGTTGTTCCTATATACAAAGCCTGCAATCATGCTGCTCTGTCCGAGGGGCAAATCTGTGGCCTTTTCAGTTCTATCAGTCACTCTCAATGACCACAAGAAACTAAAAATACAGTCAGTGAAAAAGAATCTCTTCAGAATAAGGATGTGAAACCAAATGTCAGCTTATTCACAGCCATAGACTTAGAAGTCCCAATATAGCAACATGAGACCAACTACCCTGCGCACCCAAACTCAGAAAAAACATAGAGATGCTGAGAGCAAAACACAAGGTCTAATTGCATGTTCAAATATTGTCAAGAGAAACGGCAAAGATCTACGCATCAGCTGTAAACGGGTATACAAGGTATGTACTGTGGGCCTTGTGCTTGCAGAAGGGGAATCCTGAACTCAATTCCGTCTTCAAGGACTGTCTGAGGTTTTACCTTTCTGTCAGCTTTACTGAGGAATAATTGACAAGTAAAAATTGTATGCACTCAAGGTGTGCACTTTGATGGTTTAACATATGTGCATCCTGTATGTAGAATGATTGCAATATTGAAATTAATCAAAAGGTCACCACCACACATGGCTATCTCTTTGCATGAGTGATGAGAACCCAAGATCTACACTCAGGCATGGGTGTAGCTCAGAGCAGTGGCCTAGCACACATGAGGCTCACATATTAGGTCCCCGGGACTGAAAAATAAAACAGAAAAACCTATTACTATCTTAGCAAATTCCAAGTATTCAGTTCAATATTATTACTTATTGTTATTGTGCTATATATTAGGTTACTGTGCTATATATTTAACTGAAATTTTTTTGATCAATATCTCATTTTCCCAATACCAGGCCCTAGTAACCAATTCTACTCTCTGACTTCTTCAACTTTGACTTTTTAAGAGTCTACATAAGCTACATTATGCATTGTTCATCCTTTGGTGCCTGATTTATTGCACTTAACAAATAATGTCCTCTAACATCATCCATGATTTTGCTAATCATAGAGTTTCCTTCTTATTTATGGCTGAGTAATAGTCCATTGCAAAGCCAAATGTCAGTTATTTACAGTAATAGGCTTAGAATTCCAAGCTAGCAATAGGGGGAAGTGGATCTTCCACCACACACCCAAATTCAGAGCCAAGAAAGAAGGGTGCTAGAGAAAGAACAAGAAGCCTTTATTCTCTTTATCTGTCAATGCATTGATAGACACTTAGATTTGTTCTGTATCTTGGCTATTGTGAATAATACTGCCATGAACAAGGAAATTCAGATACCTTTTCAAGATACTGATTTTATTTCCTTTGAATACATAGCAATGGAATTTCTGGATTGCACTGTAGTTGTATTTTTTTTTTTTTGAGAGACCTTTATACTGTTTACTGTAATGGCTGTACCAATGTGACTCTATTTTTTTAGTCATCAAATTTGAATTAAACTGCTGGTTTCGCAGAACTCTGCAGCTCTAAATTAGCCATAAAAATGCTGAATCCTTGATCAACTTTCCAAGCACTTAAAAACTTTCCAGTCTTGGTTAGTGATTACTATTTTAGTATCAAACAAACCAGATACTTAGGTAAGTTGCATCACTGTTTTGCCGCCAGGCTTAATAGCTTGAGGCAATTCTGGAATTAGATGTCAAAGAGTCTTAAAATGACAAGGAGCATGTGCTTGGCATCAGGAGCCAGCCCAACACCTCTCTGAACCTCAAACCTGTCTGAGAAGCACAAGACACACAGTATCTTTCAGCTGTGGCCCCTTTGCCTGAGACTTGGCTCCCCTCCTGTCCTCATGTCCAGATAACCTTTCTCAGTGGCAATCCACATGTTTTTCCTTCCCTTGTTGCTGAGACACAGTACCTGACACTGATAATTTAGGCTTGGTCCAGAGCTTCAGGGGATTCTGTCTTTGGTGTTCTGGGTCCAAGTCAGAGATATCATAGTGGAAGAGCATGGTGAGGCAAATCTTCTTAATTATTGATGGCAGGAAATCCAGCAGGGAACACTACCAGTAGAGTGAGGCTGTATAGTACGCACACCATAACTTCATTACTGACCTCTATGCACCCAGAGCATGCTTTACTTATCTGATAGGCATTTCTTAATTCAATGAAAAGGGTATATCAGGATTAGCAGCCACACTAGAAATCTCCAGAAGATCTTTGTGTTTTAATACAATGTAAGATGAAGGGACCATATCAGAGGAGCTGGTCATGGCATCCAGAGAACCCTATGGTGCCTCTCACCAGCCCCAGCCTTCACCCTGGAAACTCAGCATAGTCACTGAATCATATAGGAGGGTTAGAGAGGGCAATCGGTATGCTGATATCCTGCCATCTGCAGACACATTTTTGAGCTGACACTCCCGGACCAGCAATGCATCTTCCAGTTTCTGGGGGAGAGTCTCAGATATTGGTGTACAATGTACTATATGTTGACTTGTAAAGAATCACTCTCAACTATACCCAGGCTTAACTGCTAAAGCTATGCCACTAAAATCCCACGAATTCTTGAGCTGGGCACTGTCTTGGGTATAATGGAGCTTGTGAGTTCATTTACCCTCAGGGGAAATCATTTGAATGAATGATTAGAATGAGATTGTACCATGGGCTTTGAATAAAAATAACTGGTCCCTATAAAGGCCAAACCCAACATCCTGATATCATTAGACCACAGTCTTTCCAACAGAACATCTCTTTAAGGCATAAATCAATTCAATTCATTCATTAAGCATTATGACCTCATACTGCATGACAGGCCACATGCTTGGGATCCTGCATACAAAGTGGATGAAAGAGGCATTGCTATGGAGTGGCTAACTGTGTAAACAACAAATCCTATGCTACAGTAAGAGCAAAAATACAGACATGTGATGCATTCTATGTGGGAATGACTACTCTTGCCCAGAAAGAAGGAGGATGCAACAGGGGATGGGGAGTGACTGAAGAGTGTAGTGCTGAAGAAGAGGGTAGTGCTGAAGCGTGGGTGGGGCTAATGGAGCCATCAAAGTCCCAGGAGCAGCAAGAAAACTCCTATCCTCCAGGCCTGTTGATCAATGGGTTGAGCAGTGTGGAATGCCAAGGTCGCTGTGGTTATAGCTGTAGATGAAGCTACTTTTGGGACTGGGGCTCGGGAGAGAAAGTAACCACTGCACAGCTGCCTGTGAAGAAGGGCACAACAGGCTGTTTTTCTCTTGTCACCTGCTAATGCAGGATTCATGGAGATTCATGAAGTATTGAAACCTAGCAAGAATGGTAGCTGAGTGATGGGTTTGGGAGGCACAAATCCAGGAAGAGAAGAGAGGAAAGTCAATCTAGAGGATAAAACTGAATTCCCAGAAAATGGGAATGGTGGATCGAAGCTGGGCAGAAGAGGGAAGAAAGTGTACGCTGAGAGACATCAATGAAGTGGACAGTAGAAAGATGTTTGGAGACTGGAAATCGGTGACTCTCAGTGTCTGGGACTTGGAATAGTCTTGCAGATGATGTAGGAAGTAGGGAAGAGAGGAACTGGAAATGAGCTGCCAATGCAGTCAGGACTTACAGACGTAGTGCCAGGGCCACTCGAAATAAGCACCATCCTACTTGCATTGGGAACAGTTCAGTTTGGCTTTGTGTTTAATTCAGGGTAGTGTTGTGCAGTATATAATTCAGTATCTTTCTCTTCAACACATTACTAACTCCATCGCAGAAGAACTAAAAGGGAAGGGATTGGAAGGCAGGAAACCGATTACAGTCATTGCTTTAACCGCAGCAACAGATAGAAAGATTTGAATCATGGAAAGAAGATTGGAGAAAAATGATGTGGGGTGGGGGGACCACTGTAACATGACCACAGCAAAGCTGGGATGCGAGACTGGAAAGCATCTACAGTCTTGTCTCCTGACTGACTCATGATGGAAAGCAGTATCACAAACAGCTGTCTGGCTTTAGATGTTTCAGTTCCCCTCTGTGTCAGTCAGCTTTCCATAACCAGAATAAGCTATCTGAGATAAGCCACTTAGTTTTGAAAAGTTTGTTTTAGCTCACAGTTTTGGAGGCTCCAGTTCATGAGTGACAGGCTCTGTTGTTTTGGCCCTGTAACGAGGCAGCACATTGCAGATGGAGAACATGGTGAGAGACCAGATGGAGAACAGAGAGAGTGAGGAGCAGGCTGGGGTCTCGCTGTACTGTTCAAGGAGGGCTCACCACAGAGACTTAAAAACCTTCCGACAGCCACCCCCTCTGAAAGGCTCCAGCACCTCTCCATTATGCTACTGGGGGACCAAGTCGTTAATACTTGGATGTTTAGGGTGTGGTTCCCAACATTTTTGGAAGCAGGGACCAATTTTGTGAAAGTTTTTCCATAGATTGTACAGGGGACTAGTTTCTAGATGGTCCAAACACTTTTATTTATTGTCTTATTTCTATTATTACATTATGCACTTTATTTCTATTATCTTATCAGGTTGTGCTTCTTGTTTGACAGGAGGCCGAGTTCAGGTGGTGATGCAAGTGACCAGGGCAGCTGTAAACATAAGTGAAGCTTCACTTGCGGCTCCCCTTCCTACTCACCTCCTGCTGGAGGCACGGCTCCTAAAGTGGAGATCCCTGCTTTAGGGTACACATATAGCAACCACAGAACCTGCAAAGTAGATGGAGAATAATGCTGACGTTTCACACCTTACCATGTTAAGACAAAGGAAGCAAGGAATTGGAGTCACTGTCCTGGTTAGTGGGACCCCACTGATGGGAACAGTTCTGTGACACCATGAACTTGGAACAAAATGAGTCAATACATACTCACAAGTCCAGTGAATGGTGACTCAAGTCCCTGGGATCTGGTAAGGTGGGGGATTCTCACCAAACCCTCCCCAGTACCTCTTCTCTGTGACCTGCATTTCTTGAGCTTGGATCCCTGCAGCATACTCATCAATTCATGAGATGATCATCTAGCTTCCCAGTTCCTTCGATGATGGAAACAAGTCAGCAATATCTACATCAGGCAGTAACAATCTTTTCTGCTCCATTGCAGAAAAGATTAAATAGAAAGAGTGCGAAGTGGCATTTTCCCAGCAGGGGGCACCTGAGGCACGTATTTGAGACAGCAATGCTTTGATGGAAATGCTTCCCTTTGCAAATTCAACCCCACTGTTACCAAAGAAGACCCTGAAGGCTTTTTTATTAGACACAAGTCTACTGTGACAGAACAAGGGCAGAGGGCCTCAAACCACAGGCATCGTGATAAATAGAAATAAGGCAAGAAAAGTAACATCCCAGTGCTCACATGTGCCTGCCAGCCCAGGGATGACCTCCATTCTTACAGGGCTTTCGGAAGGATGGCCTCTTAGCTGTTGGCAAGCCAAAAGCCTATCTGGAGGCAAGAGATAGACAAGCAAACCCCCAGAAATCCATTGTCCCTTCGAACTCAGTACATATTTTTCAGCACATGGTAGTTGTCTTCTTTTTGTTTTTAGGGCTCTATGTCCAGATGCTGGAGGCTTTTGTCATTCATGCTACTTGGATTAGGGAGTTTTAGAAAAGAACATGGAGGTGCAAAAATATCAGAAATTGTGGGCTGCCTTCCTTTCATCTAATAATTACAGGTGAAATTGATGGATCACTTAATACTGCATTGCAAAGCATTTTACAACAACAACCTGATTCAATCATTGCAATAAACCAATGGAATGGAGATGATCTTTGCAAAATGGAGAAACTAAGGCTCAGAGTCATTAACTTGTACCAGTCACACTCTAAATCAGCAACAAAGTGAGGATTCCTTCTCGGGTGATGAAGTTCGGTTTTCCCTGATGGATAGATAGGGTCTGGGCTGTGGGCTGTGTTCAGGGTTGGATGGAAAGAGGTTTCTGAGTCACAGTCCCTGACTTGAAAGAAATCTGGAAGTGGACAGACACAAATTGAATACAATGTGCAAACCTAATACACAATACTCTATGAGTCCAGAAGACAGCCCACTCAACAGCTTGTGAAGTCATCAAGGAAGACTTAGAAAGTTGAAGAGCTTAAGGAGAGACTGTACCCATATACAAAAGCATGAAAGTACAGGGTCAGAAAGAGGGTGAGCACAGGGCATGTGGGAAAGAGAAGGCAGAGATGAGCTTGAAACTATTATTCAGGCTGAAACCGAGGCTAGCATGGTGCAGGAACTGGGCTTTAAAAGATGCAGTAGAAGGAGATTGAGACCAATATGTCACAGAAGCTTGGGAAAGGAGGGGTGCTTTTCTGAGTGACAATGGCACACGTCCCCACTGGCCATATCATTGTGAATGATTTTCTGCCTTCCTGCCAGTGCACTAGAGAAAGCCCTTGGTACTTCAGTCTGGGAAAAGAGAAGAAAGGGTGGTTCTTTGATTGACATGCATCAGAAAGAAACAAGAAAGCTGGGAACTTCTTTGAAAATCTACCTGGAAAACCCAACTGCTCTGTTGAGAGTTGGACAACAGGCAAGTCTCCTCACAATACAGACAGTTGTCATGACACCATCCATCCTTGACTGGAGGTGGCAGGAATTGCAGGGGGTGAGGTGCTATTATTGCAATTTTTAGGATTTCCTTTGGGGTCAACAACCTTATCCTAAAAGCCTGGGGCTGGCATTCTCAACTCACACTGGGCATTGCTGTCCTGCAGGATTCTCATCTATAGGTGACCTTCTTCCCTTTCAGTGAATTCTAGCTGGGCTGCTATTGCTTAACATTCAAAAATATCATCGTTAACATTTTTCTTCTCTGTAATCTCTTTTCCCTGTTATATAGATAATAATTTCCTACTCTCCAGATAGTCTTCCTGGCCATGATGCTGATGACAATGCATCCTCTGCAGGCTGACCTGGTTCCTCGTGTCCTTTCCCTTCTGCTCCCATGCTCCCTCCATCAGGGAAAGGTTGACTTATCTGGCTCCCTGTCCCCTGGGCTGTCACTTCAGAGATTAGCAGCTCTACCCTCCATGGGCACCACGGCTCTGCCTTGCTTAAGAAGACAGATCTGGCAGGACTACAAATCAAAACATTTCTCTGTCCAGTTCTTTCTGACCATGACCCAATTATCTCTGACCTCTTGAATATATTAAATGCTCTTTATTATTGTGGAAATGATTGCATACCCATGACCTGAAAAAAAAAGAATTTTATAGAAAGGAATGAAGTGAGAGAATGCTCCTTCCCCTGCCCTCCAAAGATAACCATGATTGCTAGTTGCTGGAGTTGTTTTTCTCATGGCTACCATCATAGCAACAAATGTTATGATTCTAGTATTAATTTATTTAATTTTCACAGACAATAGTATCTATGCCAAATCACAGATGAGAAATATATTGGATTTTGCAGTCTCATACTTCCTGTATCCTGTCTCTTAATTTTTATTAGTGATATTATTTTTTCTGGTAAACTTTGTGACATTAAATAGCACATAAAATTATTTTAGACCTAAATGACACTTAGAGTTTTAAGATAAATAAGTAGCTTTAATTCTGGATCAGTAGGTTGACCTCATCTATGAAAGGTGAAGAATTTCATGAGTTTTTGTTTTTGCAATAGGATTGAACCAAAGGCCTTCACACTGGACTCCATCCACAGCCTTATCTCTTGTTTGAATAAGATACGGTCTCTCTAAGTTGCTCAGTTGCCCAGGCTAGACTCCAATTTTCCATCCTCCTGCCTCAGCTTCCCAGATAACTAGGATTGCAAGCACACTTTACTACTGGAATTTAATGTGTTGACCCTTTCCTATGTCCCTCAAAATTTCAATTTGTTGTGTTATTTTCTCAATGTCAAATAACAATAAGCACACTCCATACTAAAATATGCCTTCTACTTAAACTTTAATAAGATTCAAGAAAATGTCCCCAAACAATTTAGTATAACCTTTCCTTTTCTTTAATATTTCCATCTCTCTAGTAGAAAAATTGAACTGCTTGATATATCTTCTACCACCACAGAAAAATAAAATTAGGATAAACACATGCCATGGATTAAGAAAGGGGGAGATGCTTCCACTTTGTCATCCTCAGGTGGTTGTCAGTGAAAAGCTCCCTTGTCAGTGTGAAGCCATAGCTTGCTCATCTGGGAAGCCCCGTGGAAGACTCATGAGGTAGACCCAGACCCACACAGTGCCCACCCTGGGCGCAGGGACCAAGGGGAGTGTGGAGAGGCTCGGGGAAAACCTCACAATGAGCATCCTAAACATGGAGTTCACGCAGGTGTGTAGCATATACCTGTAATCCCAGTACTCTGGGAGGCTGAGGTTAGACCCTCACAAATTTGTGCCCACTCTGAGCAAAATAGCAACTTAGCAAAATCCAGACTCAGAATGAAAAATCAGCTGGGGATATAGCTCAGTGTGAAAACCCTGGGTTTGATTCTAGTACTGGAAAAAAGAAATACAGAGCTAATAGGTGGCTTTACTGCGAGGCTGTGTATGGAGGGGAAAAAACGAATATTTTAGATCTCTGATTCATCAATAGAACTCTTTTGGAAAGTCTGGAGTAATGAAAGATCTTCTCTCCTAATCAGTAAGTGGCTTACTTTTCACAGAAAGAAAGCCTGAAACTTACATTATCTGTTACCTATAGTTATGGAGATATGGCCAAGTAAGCTAAAACAAGACTCCACCTTAGCATTAAAACTGCTAAATGGTATATGTTTAAACAATCAATATGCAGCTCAACTCACAAGAAAGAAAAATCCATAGAGGCCCAAAATAATGGTGGGCTTGAGAGCCAGAAGAAGAACTTTCCCTTTCTCAACTCCCTGGGAGAAAGGATGTGAGGACTACACACAAGAAAAGCTGTAACAGTGAGGGGCTTCAGTGACACAGACGCAGAGCAGAGGAGGGGGATTCCCTCTCCTGAGAACCCTATTCTAAGACAAGATCCCCAAGTAAAGGGAAACCCGCTACCTCAGCTGCGAAGGACAAGAAACCTAGCAAAAAGAGACTATAAAGAGAGTTGGTATGGAAATTTACCTCTACTTGGAGTTATGGGTGGATGGGATTCCCATAAGAAAGGTAGAAACTTCAAAGCTGGGAAGGGTCTGTTATCCAAAAACACATGAAGCACATGATGGAGAAGGATGTCAATGCAGAAACTAGAACAACTCAGGACCATGTGTGGGATGGCGACAAAGAGAAGGGCTCAGTTTTCTAGAACCACAGATGGGCTTTTACATTGTAATACTGGAGGTGGTCGCAGGGTGGGAGGTAAGGAAATGGCTCTATACTAGCCAGAAATCACAGCATGATTTCCACAGCCTCAGGCTCAAAATAGCCTACCAAGTGAAAGGACTGAGTGTTGGCTGGAGCCTCTTTGGAGGGGCACAAGCTGTGTTCCATTGGTCAATTGTCATGGTTCCATTCTAAAAGTTCTCCAAAGTCTCATGTGTTTGCAAGGTGACTGACTCATGCATTGCATGCATCCTTTAATGATTCCACAGTGCTGTTGGGAGGTGGGGGCCTAGCTGAGGATGGTCTCTGGGGTCACAAGTTAGAAAACTCTGTTCTTGCCCCACACTCCTCCCTTCTCTCTGTACTTCCTGACTGCCATAGGGTGAGTGCCCTTTCCTCCACCATGCCTCTTGGCCTGCTTTCTATTTCTGTTTTGGAGCTGGCCATTTATGGACTGAAACTGTGGGCAAAAATAAACCTTCCCTCCTTTAGATGTAAGTGTTAGATATTTTGTACCAGCAATGAGAAAGAGACTAAGATGTCAGCTCATCATTGAGATCAACGTACCCTCTCAATCTGTTCAGTCTCTAGATGACTAGATGTATGTCTTCCATCTTACAAATTCTGATTCTCTGCTAAAAGAAGTAGGGAGAAAAGACTTTGTGACACATAATTTAATTGGGTCTTTGTTAGTCAAGTCTCCATCACTGACAAAATGCCTGAAATAAACAATTCAAAAGAAGGAAGGTTCATGGTTTCAGAGGATTCAGTCCATAACCATTGGCACACTGTTGTTTTGGGGCCATGGCAGAAATACTAAGCCAAAGAGCACCATCCATTTCAAGGAGCTGGGAAACAAGGAGCAAGAAGTGAGGGGTCTAGGGTTTTGATATCTCCTTCAGTGACCTAGGTACCACTTTTAAAGGATCCACTACTTCCCAAGAGTGTCACAGGTTGATAACCAGACCTCCAACATATGGCTTTAGTGGATCATTTTAAAACTGCAGCACACCCCCAGTCGAAAGCATATTTATTGTCTCGGTTTGAATCAATGCTTCTTTCCCTGCTCTTTAAATTATCTTTAAAATGAAAACATTCTCTAAATCAGTACAAACTTTAGTATGCATGGGAATTATCTAAATGCTTGTGAAAACAGTGGTTGTTCTAGTCATGCCTAGGGCTTCTCCCATCCAAGTACTAACCAGGCCCGACCCTGCTTAGCTTCCGAGATCAGACGAGATCTGGAGCGTTCAGGGTGGTCTGGCAGTAGAAATGCCTAGGGTTTCTAATTCAGCAGGTCTGGGCTGTATCTTGATTAGGAATTTTTAAAACCTTCCAGATGTTGGCACTGCTGGGTTAACACTTCTCTGCTTGAGAACCACTGTATGAAAGTACTATTTCTCAAACATTAATGAGCATAAACAGCTCTAGGTATCTTGTTACAGAACACGTTCTGATTCAGTAGGTCTGAGACATGACATATGGGGATGGATGGAATGGATGGATAAAATTTTAACACATTTTGGATTAATGCCAGAGGGGTGAAATGGAGACCACACTTTGAGGGACAAAGTTCAAAGTTATTTTCTTATTAGAGTTTTTTGTCATGTATATATGTGATAGATTTGGAAGAGCTATAGTAGCCATTATGATTCTTTTTTTGGATTTTTTCCTTCCTGAGAAGTTGTCCACACTCACTTCCATCATGAATAATAATTGCAAGCAGTCAGAAAAGCCCTTCACATCCATCCAGGAAGCCAGGGTTTTATGGAATGACTTAGTCATAATATTGCCCTCTCGGTTAAGTAGAGGAGGAAACATGGAGAATTGAGATCTGGGTTAGTAGGGACAGTCAGGGGTGAGAGTCATAGAAGTCTGAGGCATACCTTAGCATGAGATCAAGGCAGCATGTCCTGTACTGGCACCAGTTTGCTTAGAAAAAAAAAGAAAGAAACTGTTCTAAAATTGGCCTTTCTCCTCCTGGGAAACTCAGATTCTTTCCCAACAGCCACTATCCTAGGAAGACTGGAGGAGGGGAGGTAGAAAATCCTTCCAGGCACCATAACCTTCTATGATGGATAGCTTGTCCCTTGGGGCTTCACTTAAAGCCCGTGTTCCCGTCTTGGCTCAGGCCCAGGCTGTCTGGGAGCCTGGACCAAGTGTCAATGGGGCGGCACCGGGAACCAGGCTTTTGGTTGGGTTCCCAGAAGAGCTCTGCATTTCTAATTATAACACCTGACTTCTCTCAGGTTGCACAATTCACTCCTTTCATCAACAGGTACTTATTTATTGGGCATGTCTGATGCCTATAGTCTCATAGGAACCCAAAACCTCCATTGATCATTTGACCACGAGACACAAATTGCTGCTCCAGCATGTGGTTCTCTTCCAGTGCTCTTTCCTCAGGACATCTTCCTAGGTATGAAGACTTGAGGGATGTGACTTTCCTAGGTCACAGAGGAGCATTTGTGTTACAGGATACAAATAGCCACAGAGGCAGGGCTACAACTTAAGGCTTATCCCATCAAAGCACTAGCAGGACTCCTCCAAGGTTTCATCCTCCTTGTCCTAGAGCCCAACAAGAGCAATAAGAGATCAGAAATGGAATAATAGAAGAACTTTGCCAGTGAAGCCCAGGGGACTTCAATAGATTCACGCACAGCACCCAGGAATGCTGAGTGCAGGGAACTTCTTAACTTCTTACTGCTTCATGCCCAGGGTTATTAGAAGTGACCAGACCAGGCAGAGAATTAGTGAGATGGCTTTGAGCTTGTATCCAGCCCTAGGGTGTCCACTGTTCTGCCTGTGTTCCAAACAAACAAGATGAAGTTATCCCAAATAGCAGGAACTATTTTCTCTTGGTAGAAACCTAATCTTGAATATGACATCTAGGATGAGGGCAGACACCCACCTGGGCAAAAGACAGGTTGTTGGGAGAATCCACAGTGTAGCCTTGATAGTTATGTACCAGAAAAATAGTTCTCATGTTGCCTGAGATTGTCCTAGAGGTGTTGGACTCACCATCACCATGAGCATTAAGAAACTCACTCACCTGGGCTTGAACTCCATGGATTCTGATATAGGCCCAAATAGAGCCCCAGTTTTCTTAGGGGGTTCTGCTACCCAGGCAGATCAGTGGACCATGAACTAGTGATGAATAGTGCAGAAGGAGCTGTGCAATGCCAGAATTTTCTCTATCTAAGCCCTTTCCCTAGTCCCATTTTTTAAACTTTTAGCCTATTACAGAATTTTTCAGACACCTAGAAAATGAGCTGTATACCTACCGCCTAAAGGTGGCCAATGTTTTCAAACCTTGACACATTTGTTCTAGATATTTGCAGAAATAACATTACCAATCTCTTCTCATGCAGGACTTTTGCTTTTCTGAAAATGTGGATGCTTGTTAGAAGTGACTTGACCGCAGAGAATTAGTGAGATGGCTTTGAGTTTGTATCCAGTCCTATGGCCTCCGCTGCCCTGCCTGTTGTCCAAAGAAACAAGAGGAAGCCAGATGTGGTGGTGCATGTCAGTAACTACAGCACTCTGAGAGGCTGAGATAGGTACGTGCTCAGCCTGTGCAACTCAGCGACTTGGAGAGACCTTGTCTTCACATAAAAAATAAAAAGTACTGGAGTTACCTTAGTACGAAGATATTGTGTTCAATCCCCAGCATCATAAAACAAAACAAGTTTGAATGGGTGGCAACTTGGTGCACCTTGCATTTTGAATTCAATATCAGAACTATACAGTACATCAGCTTTGATCCATTTTATGCTACGCATAATTGCTATTGAGAGATTGCCAAAACTCATTACTCAAAGTACCAGATGAAGTCTGGGCTAAAAGATTTGCTGTATGACCTTGACTCTTACTCCAAGGGTTTAGGTCAAGTCTTCAGATCAGGCACTTGCGGATGCCCAGGTTCCTGGCTTGGCTGGCGATGGCCCGAAGCCACTGTTGCTGTTGCCATAGGTACCCTGTTCTCCTGGTAGTACATGGCAGGAGAGCAACTCACCTTGCAGCCATCCTAATGGACTGGGTCTATTGACAGGGCAATTAGAAAGTTCTAGGCCTGAGCCCCCAGTGCAAATTTCCTCACATCCACCTTGAGATGCAACACCACCCCAAGCCCCAGGAGACAGGGGCTGGCTGCTAGGACATAGCCCTTGCCTCATCCTGTGGAGTTTTCATTCTCCCTTAATACACTTGCCTATAGAGTAAGGATCACACCCAGTGGGGCTCTGTTTACTCTGGCAACACTTCAAGGCAGACACAGACTGATCAAAATAAAACTCTAAGCTTATAAACTACCCGTGGTCACAATATGTTAGTGTGGAGGAATCCTCACACCTGATTTAAATGATGGGTTTCCCATCTCTGTATAACATGCCCCCTGCAGAGCTGTGGCTGCCCCTCCCCCAGCCCAGAACCTCAGGCCTCCTTTACAATTCTCCTCCCAGCACTTGCTGTATGTGATGCATAGAGCTTGGTGTGCACAGGAGTGGAGGCTGTGGGGATTCCTAAAGGGAGCCTCTCCTGCCCCTTCCCATGGTCTCTGTGCTCTGCAGCCACACTTCTCTGACGATAGGCAGAACTGATGAGTAGAGATGAGAGTCACTTTTGGGCCCAGTGTAGAGGCTTCCAATTGGTAGCAAAGACTAAAAATGCTTAGCAGCCAAACTCCCCCATTAAACGCACTCTCTCTGCCCTTACCAAGAAGTCATAGAAAAACACAGTAACACTGACCAAAACCACACAAAATTAACACAAACCTTTGATGTAAGGCCCATTCATTCTTCCCACTGGGCCTTGACCCATTCTCTCTAAAAGTGAACCTGTGTAGATGTCCTTATCTGTAGCCAGAGGAAATGGTTTTATCCAATTGCCAATCTAAACATATAATTTTAGATACAACACAGTTGCTCTAGCAGATCTACTAGGCACTAGATGATTTGGAAAAAGATACTCTTTAGATAATCACATTTTCTGTCTAAATCCTTTTCCTACATCCCTCAAACTCATGTAAACCCCATCTCCCACTTTGATTGTACAATTGCTGCTGTCCCTGTAGACAGTGCACCTTGACCTGATCAAACATCTACTTTTACTCTGATTCTCACCTTGGTAAAGTCTTTTACAACCTGGATCACTGGCCCTTGGACAGCGTTCAGTAGGAAGTGATTTAGAGGGTTCAGACAACTTCTTGGGGAGAGGAGTCTGAGCTTGTTACAGCCCAGCTTACCACCTGAGGTTTAGCCACCTCCTCCTTAGTGTGCGTGTCCTCTTCACCACACAGAATGGGCTTCAGTGTCCACTGAGGGCCTTCTGTGGGGCCACTTGCTGAGCAATCCATGACTGAAGGCAAGTCTCCCTCAGATTCCCTGGAAAGCCACCTCCACTGCCATGAAGTGCTGGAGGGAGGAAACAAAGGAGCAGTGAGGCCAAGAGAGCCAGAATCCTGGGTGAGTATATTTTGCTCACTGTCAGAAGGAGCAGAACCTTAGCTGCTGTCTCAACAGAGACTGCAGAGCTGTGCAGGGCCTGGGACCGCGTGTCAGGAGGTGAAGGAGTGACACTGTGAGCTGGTGCTCGGCATGTGACAAGTTCATGAGCAACACTCACTCTTGAGCTATGGAGAGGCATCTTCTCTTTCCCCAAGGAGAACCTCATCAAACTGGAAGCTGAGGCAGATACACTTCTAAGAAATCACAGTGCTCATGTTAGTAGTGTATAGTTTTCCTTGCATTTTCACCAACATAAACTCACTAAGCTCACAAGGACCCTGGGATTGAAGTGGCACCATTGCCACCAATTTTAATAGAAACTGATGCACAGACATGTAGCCTGCAGATGGCTCTCTAACTTGCAGATGACAAAACCAGCAGAATCTCCACTGTGCTTTCCCGTCCTTCTTACCCGCCCTCCATGACACACAAATACTGACAGACTCACTTGTCTCTAACTTGGTTTTCTTTTTTGGGGGAGGATCAAAGTCTACACTGCTGAGCTAAATCCCCAGCCCAGTTTTCTCTAGCTTCTCAACAGCCTCTGCAAGGGCTGGGGAAGATATCACCTTCCAGAGAGACCATCTTCAAGCTCTGAGATACAGCTCCTTGCTTAGTTATATTTTCACACTAAACAGCATCACAGAACTCTTACTGACTCACAAGAATAAACACTTCAAGAATGATTGGAGAGAGAGCTGACTTCACAGATATTAGGAGCAAGAAAAGGTAACATTGCCTTCTCCTGTGGAGCACTCTGGGAGACATCTCTAGGGTAACCTAAATCAAAACCATCACACCCCTCCTTCACCATCTTTAGACCTCTCGCCTGCTATGTGCTGTTCTCCATCCCAACATTAGCAAAGCCTTGGCAATCCCTGCTTCCCTCTGTGAAGCACACGCTGAGTGATGTGTGCTTTGGACATTTTTGGCTAAATTAAACCTTTTGTTTAGTTGCTTCCTTAAAATCTTTCTCTAAAAAAGAAAATAACTGCACTTGTAATGTTAAATTTGCTGCCTTCTTAACCTCAGACAAAAGAAACATGATAGCATTTGCATTTGGACTGCTTTGATGTCTTAAAACTGACTCCCTAGCCCTCAAGCATTTTTCAGATTATAGAATAAAAGTGCAAGAGGAATCATCATCATCCTGTCTGTCTTTGTTTCACATCATCTGCTGCTGCCTCTCTGTTTTACAGCATAATACGCCACTAACTAGGAAGCATCTTGTCACTGGGTCCTGTGTGGTTCCATCTGTCCTTACCCCGTACCTTATCCCTTCACCTTTTTAAGGGATCTTGCACGAGAGTACACAAGAGAGAGGCTGAGAAGGCCGATGTAAGTCATGAGGAAGTGCTCCAGTTTGAGGTAAAGCTGAACACAAGTGGAGCGTGGTGACACACAGCTGGTGACACACTTAGCAAAGGCTGATTCAGAAGAATAGAAAGTTTGAGCCCAGCCTGGGCAATTTAGCAAGACCCTGTCTCAAAAGTTAAAAAACATATAAAATAAAATGGTCTGGGGATGTAGTTTAATGCAAAGGCATTGTATTCAAATTCTAGTACCAGGGTCACACAGACCACAGATGTGACCCGGCTCCCTTGTTCCAAGTGTGGCTCAAAGTAAGAAACGTGGTGTGTTATTCAGACATTAAATGGGGAGGACAGGGGAAAGGAGAGGAAGAAGAGGGTACGATCATTCTTTCATATAAACAGAGGAGGGTCCTCGGAGGCCTTCACCTTTTTCATCTCCAAAATAAGGTTCTTGGAAGTATATTTTATACCTGTGCAGGGAGGCAGTCCTTTCTGAATGGAGATGAGGAAGCAGTCATCTTGCGTTTTTGCACTGGAGAGGCCGGTAATTTAGGACTCTGCTGTCAGAGGTGCCCAAACTAGAAACAAACTAGAAACCTGAACTCCAGTTGCAAGGATGCTTTCCTAGGATTTAAGTCCTAATACCAAATACTTCCGTTACTTCCGCCAAAACTCCCTCCTAGGCTTCCCCCAGGAAGTCCCTTGAGGAAACACTGCCATCTGGTGGTCACACTGCAGCTAGTCCCCTTGCTAAGAATTGAGAAGCATCTCCTAGTGGTTGAGTCTGGCCCTGAGAGGACCCGTGACCTACCAGAGCCACCACAGCCTGCTGCATCTTCTTCAGAGTCAGAAACCCGAGCCGCTGCCTGGGCTTCTGTCTTCAAAGTCATAGTATTCATGTACACAGGCCTCTCTCTCTTGCACCAGCCTTTGCTAGTGCCATAATAGATCCCACTCCAATGCCTTTGCGGAGGCTGTGCCCTGGGTCTGGGACATCATCTCTTTCTCTATTCTGCTGCCCTGGCACTTCCCACTGGTGCTCAGTCACATCAGAGGAGCTCAATAAATATGTTTTGAAAGAAAACCTGCTACCGATCTGAGTATTGAATAGGACAACATAAAAGCACTGTGTAAGTTGGGATGTGACACCCAAGATCTAGAGTTTCCCGTGGTTTGTAGAGAGTAGGCCTGGGACCCTCAGCATCCACCCCACTCCTACTCACTTCCTACCCTCTCTAACAAAGATCTGAAGTATGGGGACATCCCCCACTACCACCTCGCTTTGGATGATTATCCAAGCTAGGCATGGGCATGGGCACTTCTGACAGAGTCCAAAATTACCAGCCTCTCCAATGCAAAAATGCATAATGGCTGCTCCCTCTTATCCATTTGGAAAGTAGGTCGCTGCTGCCAGAACCTCTCAAGGCCCTAACTCTGATGCCACCTCAGGCTAGCCACAGCATGGCCCTGTCCAGCCAGCTCTCTCTGCTCCAGTGAGCACCCCAGGGCTTCTCAGAGCAGCCTGCCTCACAAGGCTGTGGCTGAGTTGGTAGCAAGCGGAGGTGACAGATAACACAGAACAGAGATGGCTGCTTGTGAGTCAAGAGAAGAAAGGTAAAAGATTCACTTCTGGCCCAGGAGCTAACCCTTCCTCCAGATACTGCCCAATGTTCATCACTCTGGTGTTCAGTTCACTTTATAAAATGAGAAACTTGAGTTGGACGATTTATTAAGCCCTTTCCTGGTGCTACAATATCGAGTGATTAAACACAGTGTGTTAGTCAGATTTCTGTAGCTGTGACATAAATACTTGACACAGATCAACATCGAAGAGCAAGGTCTGTTTTGGTCATGGTCTTAGAGGGTTCAGTGCATGGCACCGTTGCTCATAGGTCTGTGGTGAGGCAGAAGCAGCACAGTGGAGGTTTCAGCAGAATGAAGCTGCTTGTGACTGTCAGAAAGCAAAAAGGAAAGGAAAAGGCCAAAGAGAAGGGGATGAAGGACAAGATGTATTCTTTGAAGGCTTCCTTCAGTGACCGCTTCTTCTGACTGAGCCCCTTCTGAAAGCATTTCCAGCTGTGGACTCACTGGCAGATTCATCCACATCACCTGTCCAGACCCCACCTTTGAACACTGCTGCCTTGAAGAGCAAGCCTGCAATACATGAGTCTTCAGGAACCATGTTATGCTTAAACTATTACGCATGGGCAAGCTGACGTACTTGCTCCATGATGATCTTCTCTTTCCAGTGGACAGAGGGGCTGTCTGGCATAAAAGCAAACATACAGCTCTGTCCCTCCAAATCCTGATACTACAATGACTGCCTTGCTCTCTTTTAATTCCATCCTTCTAGGAATTAGGATTAGGATACCGGGCCCAGATTATCATCTCCATTTTATAATAAAATGCTCAGAGTTGTTATTAATTGAAGTGATTGACTTCTCAAGGAGGAGAAAGGATTACTTTCAATGCAGTCTCTCTGACTCTGAAGCCTGTGCTGGTACCAGGCTGACAGGTGGCCTAGGAGTGCCCCAACGAAAGGGCACAGCGTCCTGAAGACCTAGTGCCTCACACTAAATGGCTACACAGTCACATCTCAAGCTCATCCCAGCCCACCCCTAGTTAGCAGTCATTTCATTCATTTGTGCGCTGCCACATTTAACCATGATGTTCGCTGAGAAAGCAGAACAAGGTCCCGTTGACAAAGGAGAAGGTACTAGGGTACAGTCATTTAGCTGCTAAACAAAGGACCAGGCCTGGAACCCTGGTCACCTGACTCCAAATCACGGTTTGTGTTGTGATACAAAGCAGCCTTTGCTCACTTACCCTCCAGTTATGCTGTCCACAGCTGGAGTACCCAAGGCACAAGCAGCCCATATGCTGGCCACTTCTCTCACTTCTGCTCAGCCTTCTGCTTGTGCTAAACTGGAAGAAGTCAAACTCCTTCCCACACTCACAAGCTCCTGTTCAGCCAACCTCAGCTTATCCTGGGATTCAGGTTCTGAGAGATGGCTTCTGCCCAAGGAATTTGGATCGCCATGGCCAGCGGGTGCCTGAGAACTCGGAAGAAACAGAGCTGCCCGGTGGCCTTCAGCTTTAAGGAGCTGGGTTGGAATGACATTTAGATAGAAGAATAATATCTAAGATATATAAAGAAATCAAGAAAATTATACCCTTCACACAAAATAAAAGACCCAACAAAAGTAGAAACTGAAACCAATAAATACTTCTCAGAAGAAACACGAATGGCAAATAAAGACATGAAAATATGCTCAAATCTTTTTCTATTAGAGAAATGCAAGTCAAAACAATACTGAGATTCCATCTCACTGCAGATGAATGGCATGAAATCAGATAACGACCAACGCTAGTGAGGCTGTGAGGATCAAGAAACACTTCTGCACTGTTGTTGGGAATGTAAACTATCACAAACAGAACAAACAGAAACTAGTACAGAAAGTCCTCAGAAAGCGAAAGTAGAAATTCCATTTGACCTAGCTATTCCCTTCTAGATATCTTCCTGAAAGACTTGAAGACATCATTGCAGTGATACATACACACCCATGGAGGCGGCAGCACAATACACAATAGCTAAGTCTTTGAAGTGGCTTAAGTAACCATTAACAGATGAATGAAGAAAGAAAGTGTGGTATATACATACAGTGGAGTACTACTCTGCCATAAAGAAGGATAAGTGTGAGGCATTTGTAGGAAAGTATATGTATTTGGAGATCATAAATAGTGAAATCAGATACATGAGCTTAAATATTTCATAGCTTCTCATATATGGGAAATCTAAAATATAGATAGAGAGCTAAATTAAAGAAGTTTTGGTGGCACCCCTCTTGTGGTGCAACAGATGTGGATCCTGTCATCTCCCCACATCCTTTGAATTCTGAACACCTGATATGGAGTCCACTGAGAGTTGTTTCCCAAAGCTGCAGTGAGTCAGATTAAGACCCATACATGTAAAAGACTCCTTGTCTTTATCTTCAGTCAGAAATTTGGCAGAGGGCAAACAGCTGTGGAGGGGCCAAGAGAGACAAATAGAACTATGAGTTTTATGTAAATCGCCAGCAATTTTCTCCATATTAAAAATCTTTATGAAATTCCCCACTTGCCACCATTCTCTAACTGCTATCACCACAGCCACTGCCTACAGAAACCAGAAACTTTACGGAGCATTTTGCTTATGTCATGTCATTTATTCTCCCCACAATCTCATTAGCTAGGTATAGTATTTATTAATCATCAGTTTACAGATAAAGGAACAAAAGCTTACAGAGGTTTGCAGCCTCCCTGGGCTCACCCAGCCCTTATATGACAGAGCTGGGTTCACAGCCAGATTCATGATGAACCCAGAGGTTGAACTCAGCTGAATCTGAGGGAATGTTTTCCAAGACTGTAATGTCAATCTGATTATGCCTAAATTTAATAATATTGTCAACAATGATTTATGATCCACTTATATGTGAAAGACATTTTTTTAAGTAACATGAAGCAAACAAAAATGCTTAATCCATCAGGCTGAGCCTAAGAAGCTTAGGGACTGATTCAGGATATGTGATATGTACATGCATGTCCATAATAAGGCATGATTCCCTGTCCAGTCAGAGAAATTGAGCTTGGTAGAAACAAGGAACAGTTAGAGTGGGGAAAGGTCACCTTAGCTGTCTGAAAAGCTAGAGGATGCCTGCTCCCTCTGGAGCATCTCGTTGAATTCAGTCTTCATGACAAACACAGATAACAGTGGTAACCCTGGAGCTTCCCCCCATAGAATCATTGAGCAAGCATTGATTCACCCCCACTTTTGCATGGCTCCCCTCTATGATGAACAATACGTTACCTGAAACAGGGATGTGTGCTTTTATTCATGCTTTATCAACAAATGTTATCCCCAGCAAACACCCGAACTAGGTGGAAGAATTGAAGGGGAGGCTCGATATCCCCAAGGAGTTCCTGGTCCACCTGAAAGGCCCTCAGATAGATACAATGTGTCACACATTATAGCCCTCTGCTGTCTGCTTGTTATTAAAATAAATAAATTCTCAGTCACACAAACAATGCAGAAGAAGATGCTTTTTATATATTATGGGGGATCACAAATGACTGAATCTCTACCATGGAACAGTGTGCACAAAGACAACTTTCAAACATGAGTCAGTTGTCAGTGGAGGTTTACAGTGTCAGCTACATGAACTTTGTGATAAAGAAGTATTTCTGGGTGATGTTCTTTTTAACAGAAGTATTTCTGGGTCATGTCATAAGGTAACATTTAAGTAATCCATGAAATGGTAAGAATTCTTTGAAGAAAATTAAGGATGCACAAGGCCCGGAAACAAACAAGGAGAGGAAAGAGAGAACTCATTGTGGTAATGAAAGGAATGACAACAGGCTAAAAATGATGGGTAAAGCATGGCAAAAATCTTAAGAAGAAAGAGGAGGAGGTGGAGGAGGAGGTAGAGGAGGAAGAAGAAAAGGGGACAAGACCTTGGCTTTGAATAAAGAACATACATTTGGAAAATCTAGATTAAATTCTGGTTCATGCATTTATTAGCTCTATGGCCTCTACTACTTAATCTCTGTTTGCTCATCTGTACAATGGGACTAATAATACTTAGCAAAGTTCCTATGAGGGCAGGATATCTTGTTTATTAAGCATGGAGCACAGTGTGCAGTCTAGAGTAAAGGCTGATGTCACAAATTTTACAGACTCTTTGGGGCTGGAAATAAATGGTTATATTGGGGAAAACGTGGTCCCTGATATCCTGGAGCTCATGGTCTACCAAAAAATACATGGCTGCTCTTGGTATAGTAGCGAATCAAGTAACAGGACACAGCCTTAGAACTCATAATTATAGGGCCAACCTTAGAAATTGCCAAATATGCACAATTAACAGTGTTCTCCCATAAACTCAGTAGAGCAGTCAGGGCTGTAGCAAATGAACTTGTGAATACTTTAGACAACAGACCACTGTACAAGAAGTCGGATGAAAGGCCTGGGTGTTCTGCTCTCACTGACCAGACATGCCATTATTTGATAAAATCAGTAATGCAGATGAACTCTGTTAGATGATCCAGTTATTTCAGTAAAAATAGCATAAGATCTGGTATCACAAAATAGAAACATCTGGTTCTGGGGGAAAAAAAAAAAACCTCAAGGCAATGTGGTGCTTAGTCAAATCTATGAAAACTAAATGCAAGATGTGAATTATACTCCTAAGCTGGCCCCAGCTGGCAGGAAAGCCCCTCAGCTTCTCTACACCTGTTCCCTATCTCTGACACTGATGAAGCCCTGAAGTCATGCCCACCTCTGCGATTATAAGATGCAATAAACACAAAAATGGAGAAATGTAAATAAAGTCGGTTTTCACAGCAATGAGAATGGGTTCAATAAACAATTTGGGCAAATGGTAAAATATAAGAATAGACCATGCGTCAGTATCATTTCACAACGTGGAATCTGTGAAAACTGATTATCACACTCAAGCATCTGTGCCTTAACAATCTGTTTTGTTCTGATAATATTTGTTTTCAACCGTTAATTGAAGAAGTGATTTTTCCAAGTAATTCCAACTCTCTACTTTCGGTGAAGAATTGTTCTTTCTGGGTCATTTTTAGGTTGCCACAGTTATATGGCTAGTTTTAGCCCACAAACTGGCAGTAAGAAAAATATATATATGATCGCTTCTAACTATGTGCACTTAATGAGCAATGCAGAGCTTTCTCTTCAGTGAAATGACTCACAAAGTTCAGGGTGATGACTCTTCTGTCACTGTTGGTCTCTAGATGACTGAAATGAGCAAAGCCCTCTGCTATCTGATGATGGACATAAAAGATGAATAAGAAATTAGGTAATTATGTTACTGCAGCATAATCTAAGCTGTTTACTGATGCATTTATTGCTTCATGTTGATGTTCATGCTTATTTAACAACCGTATGTAATATAGGCTGGTTCATGCACTAAAATGCGGATTTAAATATGATTCTTTCCATATAATTAGATGCTACTGCATTTGCTGTATAAAGGACATCATTCGCATTAGTATAATTCATGTGCCAGCATGCAGCAGCTATGAAAGTCAAACAAAATAAGGGAAATGTACACATTCCACTTAACATTTTTTTTATTTCATAGACTTTAAGATTAAACAATAATTCCCTGTTATCCATGATGGGCACAAAAGATGAATAAGAAGCTACAAATTATCTTACAGTTTTTACAAAGCTCTTGCATCCAAAAATTGTACATCATTTATGAAACATCCACAACAATACAAGGTAGATGGTGTTAGTTCCACTTTACAAGCAAAGAACTTGAGAGCCACAGAGTTTAAGATGCGTAAAATTGCCAGTTAGTCATTGAGCTGTGATTCCGGTCTCCTGAGCACTCATTTGAGACTAACGGGGCGACATCACATTTCCTTCAGTGCTTTTCCTTTGAACAGGGGATTCTTTCCATGTCTGTCTTTTACAATGATGTTTCCCCACAGTGGCAAACTCTTGCCAACCAGCCCCTTCTCATTATTAGTTTGTTCAAAAGAACACACTTCAGGTTTAAATTTTCTGCCAGGGACTCCCAGACCAGTAGGTCACTCTGCTGGTGGGTCTCCAGGAAAAGGCCATCCCCTAAGTTGGTTAATTGGAGATCAGCTCTTTGGGCAGCTCTGAACACTGGGATTCTGCCCTGATTATCAGTCCTGGCTCTGATGTTGGAGAGGCAAACAACCTAGTGTCATGAATAATCCTAATTCCAAGACTGGCAAAGTACCTGTCCTCTGAATTAGGGGATGGTGAGTTTCACATCGAGCAACGACCCCTCAATTGCTTCTCAACTCCTCTCCCAAAGATCCCAAGACTCTTCCACTCCTTTGAGACTATCACCTCCTTTTTCTTTTCATCCTTTGCTTCTTTGGCCTCTTGTGATAAATCTTTATCACAAGTTTATCAGCTTCTTTCCTTAATTAACTCTAAGTGAATGAAATCTCTCCAATTTCTAGGTCATAGTCACATGAGATCCCAGTTGGACTTGGACAAAAAGACTCAAAGACTTGCCCAGAAAATTTCTACCATCAAGGTCTTCAGAGGTAACCAAGAAATCCTATGCCTTCTCTCCTCAATTAACATGTTATATCCCAATGATAAAACATTTCAAAAAAATCTCCTGCAGAGGATCTAAAATTCCAAAAAATTCCCACAAACCTAAACAGTGATGTTTGCATCTGTATTTGGAGGTAAGGTGGCATTAGAGAAGCCCAGATTTGCACCTGCTTTATCACAAAAGTGACAGAAGTTTCAGGCACACAGAGAAGAGTCTTGTCCACCTCTATCAATCACCTCTGGAGCCTTAATTTCCCTTTATCCTCCTCTCCCTTGGGATCTACATGTGCAACACTGAGACTGGTGTAGTTTGTCCTTTGAAGAACTTCCTTCTGTTTCAGAGTCAGATGCCAGTTCCCATGTAGGAAGAGGATGCTTTTAGGCTGTCTTCCTGGAGACTCAGTCCTTCTGCTCCTCTCAAGAAATCTCTATAGAACTGGAAAAAAGGGCCTCATAAGACAGAGAAGGGAAATTTCCTAGAGTGTTCTGTAACATATTCTTGGACTTCTGTTTTCCTGCTGCCTTAAGGCTCCTAAAGATAAGGTTAGGTCTTGGGGCTCCTAGAAGTAGTGACCACAAGTAAGCTCTCTGCCCTTTATTATAAGGAACTTTGTGGTTTCCACCTCCTGGCTATCTAACCAGGGAAAATTCTATTACATATTTTAGTGGGCTCCTTGACAATGCCTTCAGGGCTTTTTCTCAGGAGCAATTTCATATAGATTTGTAAGACTATTTGATCAATGTATTTCTCCACTGTTAGACTAAAAGTCTTCCCACAATGGGCGAAGAGTAGGTACCACTCAATAACTATTTGTTGAAAGCATGAATTAGTCATCGCTGCATACAGCAAGAGATAATGAACTTAAGCTAAAGTTAAAAGAATTAGCACAGTCCTAGCCCTGGAACTGGGCTGCCCACTATGAAATTCCAGCTCTTCAGCTTATCAAATATTTCTCTCTTGCTTCATTTTTAAGTTCTAAATGGTGATAATAGTAGTACCTACTCCCTAGCATTGTGAGATTTAAAAAAAAACAAATATATATACAAATGTATGTGTATATATATTTTATATATGTATATATATAATTCTTAAATAATCTGGCAAATATAAACACTAAGTAAGCACAGACATTGTTTATTTTACAACTCACCTGTTTAACACAGTTGTTCAGACTTATGACCAAGACACACTGGTCGCATTAACCACTCACGGCTTACACTTACGTCTTAGTTACTTTTTTCTCATTGCTGAAACAAAATACAGGATGCCTAAATTAAGGAAGAAAAAGTTTATTTAGCTCACAGTTTGTAGAGGTTTCAGTCCATAATCTGTTGACTCTGAGGCAGGGTGACATGGCACAAAGGCAATAGTTCAAGGCAGCAGAAGACAGCAAAAGTCACGAGAGCCAAAAGGGGAAGGAGCAAGCCTCTTTTAATCCCTTATATGGATGCAGGCTACCCACTCCAGGGTGGACGCAGCACTCACACCATCTCTGTGCCTTCCTATTGTACAGACTGAAGATGTTTACAAAGTGAGGGCCCTGGAACCCTGCTAAGTATAGCTGGAAATGCTGTTAATTCTGTTTCCTGAGGTTAGAGCATGAAAAACAAGAGATCCAGGTATAGCCTGCCTCACTTGGCCACATGAGTCTTTAGGGGGACACTCAGACACAAACCATAACAACTTATGACCTGCATTCAGGCTTATGACACAGGAATGTGAAGGATAGTGCAGCCTTATGGTGGCTTCTTCTACAGCATAGCACTATAATTTATGCTGACTGTGTAATTCTATGTTCTGTTATTCATTGTGGTCCCATGTATAAGGGTTATGCAAATAAAAGCAAAGACATTAAGTTAGACTTTCCTGTGAGCATTTCTTCATTCTGAATATTGTAATAGATACTATGTACAATTCCTCATTTAACAACTAAGTCACCAGAAGGGAATTCAGTCATTAAACAGGAATGTTTGGATTAGCTAGTGACAGTCTGCTTACAGATGGTGGGTGACTGAGGGAATAGTTCTGATTTTATTATTTACAAGATATAAGAAGAAAAGTTGTATGCGTTCTATGCATCCAAAGAAGCAGTTTTGAGAGTTACAAAGGGGGAAAAAAGATTATCTAACATAATTGTTAAGTGAAGGTTCTGGCTAAATCTAGAAATGAGGCATATGTGAGTACTGTAATAGATGATGAGTTTGTTGAAGGAATGGCAATGTAAACCATGAAGACATCTGACAATGAAGAGCTGATCATAGGTGTCTAGAACCAAAAGATTAAGTGGGTATCATGGTAACAGGCAAAATGACTGCAGATCTGGTGGGGAGAGACCTGGTACAAGTCAGAGGGTCTGAGACTGTTTGCAGAGTCTGAGCCCTTCAAAGAAGAGTTGGTGTAAAGCATGCAAAGGGCACAAACTTTGAAGCCACAAAGCCCAGGCTTAAATTCTAGGAAAGCTATGAGTTCTCCAGGATTTAGGTGTACAATAACCTCTCTCTACTTAAGTTTCCTCAAGTGGGAATGGTAAAATGAGAATAATAACAGGAACCAAATTTCCAAAGGGCTGAACATGTACTACACACCGACACTATGTTTTAGATTTAATTTAAAACATTATGACTTTGTATGCAAAACACATCTCTAGTCAACGGACTGAGGGTTGTCCATTTGTCTTGGAAAGGGAGAGAATTGAAATAAGGACACATGTAAAATTGTAGGAAGGATTCAGTTGTTTGGATTAATAGCTAAGGTTATGGGAGAGACAAATTCAGAAGACTAGTGACAAGGAAATTGAACAAATGTTTTGAGGAGTCAAGTGGGGACAGAGCATGTGAATGTCACCATAATGCCCCATATAGAGCTGGTGTGGCACCCCAGTTGACCAGATGGCACTCTGTCCATGGTCTTTCCACCTTCTTTCCTCCTCTGCCTGAACATAAACTCCCAAGGATGATTCTGCCTGGTAAGCTATATTTGGCAATTTTCTGTTACGGGGGCAAAGTGCCTGATCCCTGAAATTTATGAGGGATAAAATTTATTTTTAGCACATGATTTCAGAGGGGCTAGTCCATGGTTGACTGGCTGCAAGGCAGAAACATCATGGCAGAAGGATACAGCAGAGGATGACTGCTCTACTCATGGTATCTGGGAAACAGAATGCAAGAGAATAGCACTCCAGAGGAAGAAGCCAGAGAGAAGAGATATTCCACCAAATCATACTCTCATGACCAGATAGAAGACCCAGACACACCCAACAGTGTGTGTTACTAATTTTCTAGGTGTCTTTCAAACCTACCAATGGACAACCAAGATTAACCATTACACAAATTTACTCAGACAAGAATCAGTTCTTGTTGCTAACAACAGTTACAATTAATAATGCAGACTCCCCAATCCTCCTAAGACAGAAACTATGGGAAAAGGGTCCAACAGTTCCTTTTTTTAAACATTCTTGATGATTCTTAAAACACACTGAAACTTGAGAATGCTGCTATACTAGAATTCTGAGATGCCTTCTAACCCTGATGACCTCATATCTGAGGTTGTCTGATGACATGAACTCCTAAGCCCTACACCCTGTGCACCAGCACAGTTTCCATAGAGCCATCTCTCAGATGTAGAAAGGGCAGGAAAGCAGAATCCCTGGAGCCCCTCCCTTGCCCCAGCCTCATCCCCATACATGGCTGTGTGTTACCTGGTGTGGAGTACTCATAGCCACTGGTACTCTCTCTCACTCAAAGTAACACTGTCTTTTTCCAGGATCCCTGACACTCTTGGAAGGTATGTTAGTCAGTTTTCTATCACTATAACAAAATACTAGGGGCAATTGACTTATAAAAAAGAAAAGTTTGTTTGGATTGTATTTCTGGAGTTTCCAGTCCAAGACTGAGTAATATCATTGCTTTGGGTCTCTAGAGAGAGTGGCATTTCATGACAAGAGTATGATGCAAAGCAACCCGATCCCTTAATCAGCCTGGAAGCAGAGAGACACAGGAAGAGACTGAAATCCTATAATTACCTCAAGGGGGCTTCTCTCCACTTCAAGGAGTCCAGCCATTAACTTAGTGGGAGCTGAGTACAGTCCCTACCAAGGGTGAACGCTGGGGACTCCAGCAACTGTGATGAGGTGAGCGGAGAAGGGGGCGAGTGTGCTCAGACAAAGCCTCTGTGGCTTCTCCAGTGCTCCTCCAACCACACCCACATCCACTGTCTCCAGTATCTTTACAACAGCACCACCACTGGGCAGACCCCACTGCAAACCTCCAGCCTCACCTGGAATATGGCACTGGTTTCAAACTCCTCAGGCTGCTGCTCAGACCCCCATGGCCCCACTTCAGCTTGTCTTTCTGAATTCACATGGTCCCACACTGTTCACAGGTCTGCACAAGCCAGGGCAGCCCTTTGCACTCTTTCCACTGCGCTTCCCACACCCTCATGAGGCCTGGGCTATGCTGCTGTGATGTCCCCTTTCTGTGCTGAGCACAGATTTGGCCTCTCTCCCTCACCTGCACTAACTCCAACTCCATGTCAACATGCATCTTCATTCCCTGCCTTGACCACCCACCAACCCCAAGGCTCTTTTACAGCTAACTGGGTGGTAAGAGTCTCACAGATAGGAAACAGAGATCATGAGCTCAAAGCCAGCTCAGTCCATGTATAGTCGCATGATCTGGGAGTCCACCATCATTCCCTCTAAATTGCACTGGCAAGACCGTTATTTCAGTAACTGAGACATAAAATGTCTATACAATGCACAACACACAGGCAGTGCTTAGGAAGTGGTGGGTGACAGTGACAGTAAGACCTCCTACTTTAACCCCTTTATCTGCTCACATGTTGATGCCCCAGCTGGACTCTGATTGTCATTACTGTACTGTCTGATCCAGCCCCACACTTGGTATTTGGCTCATTTCTTGTTTCTTATCAGGTGTTCAAGACATAATTTTCTGAGGTCTCTAAATGTTTGTGCTATAAGTTCATGGGGCATTCTTTCTTCCTCCTCCTCTTCTTCCTCTTTCTCTTCTCCTTCTCCTTCTCTTTTTCTTTCTCTTTCTCCTTCTCCTTCCCCTCTTCCTTCTTCAGAACTGGGATTGATTGAGCCAAAGGGATTCTCACCAAGCTATATTTCTATCCCATTCTTTATTTGGAGACAGGATCTTACTAAGCCACTTAGTTGCCCAGTCTGGGCTCAAACATGCAATCCTCCTGCCTCTGCTTCCAGGGTGCTGGGCTTATAGGCAAGCACCCTGATGCTTGATTTTCACTGGCTTTTAAGTGAGAAAAAACGGTGGGGAAGGCTGAGACCTGCTTTACACTGTGCCAGGGGCCTGGCGACATACAGGAATGAAAGTCTCAGGGTAAAGCTGAATGTGTATGCTCTGTGAGGGAAGCTCTCAGAGTCTCATTTCTGCTATGGAAGCTGGTGCCTGCCTGCACTGAGGAGCTGGCAGCTTGCTAGGGAAACCACTCTGTTGTCAAAACACATCCCAGCTTCTCCTGCAGGGCGCATCAGCTAACAACTTGGAGGAGGATGGCAGAGCAAGCTCTTGGGGTTCAGCGCTGATAAATGATTTGCGAATGTCATGTAGGCCCTGAGTGGACAGCAGCAGAACTTGGCACTGACCTCAACTTCAAAGAAATGGAAAATTGTGAAACCCAAACTTTCTCCTACAAACACATTTCTATATTTTTAAACTTATAAAAACTAAAAATAAGTATAAATATATGCATTCTCTACCATGCTATCATAATAAAGCTTCCTTATACTGACAGCAATTTTTTATGCTTCACTTTGCTGTTTTTCCCTCCAGACCCATGACCCTCACATTCTTTTCTCTCCACCCAGACCTCCTCTCTATCCCAACTGATTGGACCAGTCATAATTCAACCAGTCACCTAGCAAGCATTTATCACACTCCACTGTGTGTCTGTAACTTGGTGGGTGGCCAAGAAAGATCATAGAAGAAAATAATCCTCAAGGATTAATTTAAAATCAAATTATTGTGTCAGATCTGTCTCCAGTCCTAAGCCAGCTTCTGTTGACCTTCATTCAAGAGTCAGTCAACAATTACTGACCACCAGTGTGTGTACAGAGATGGATGAGTTAAACAAGGCCCAGGTTCTCGGGAAATTTTGATCTCAGTAGGGAAAAGGAGCAAAAGTAAGTAAACAAGCTGAGTGTAGCAGCATGCACGCCTATAATCCTAGCTTCTCAGAAGGCCGATGCAGGAGGATAGCAAGTCCAAGGCTATTTGGCACAACTTAGAGAGACCTTGTCTCAAACAAAATTTTTAACTGAGAATATACCCGGAGGTAGATGGCTTACCTAGCAACCATGAGGACCTAAATTCAATTCCCAGTACGTGAAGAAGAAGAGGAAGAGGAGGAGGAGGAAGTAGAGGAAGAGGAGGAAGCAAGCAAATAAATACAAGTTCATAAGTAGTGTATGTAGTAAAGGAAATACAGAGTAATGAGACAGAGCTAGATGGGTGACCAGCGCAGCCCCCCAATGAGACAGAGGACGCTCTTGTGGGTAACAGGTAACTGCCGCTTTATTGTTGCGGGTTCTGGCTTATATATCTGACTGTGGCCAATCAGGCTGCCACGAGGGCTGCCACGAGGAGGCAGGGCCGGAATGAGACACGGGCTCTGGCCAATATACCCAGCTGTGGTCAATCAGGGGTTGCCACAGAGTCAGCACGGAGCAAATACAAAGTGAGCACGGGGTGGCTAATTTGGAGAAGGATGTAGCACATTTCGGAAGCTGGCGTGGTCCTTAGTCCCGGGTGGGGTATGGTATGATGAGCGCCTGCGCCCAACAGATGGGCTGGCCAGGCAAGAGGCCAGAAGCTGTCCTGAAGGGACAGTATAAATATTTTACCAAGAGATCAAATATAAACTTGAAGAGATCCTTAAATCTCCCATCACCCCACAAATCATGGAGAGACAAAATGATAAGGAAGTAAACCCAGAGAAACTGCCATGTCATCTGTGTTTCTGGATCAAAGTCAAGGACTACAATTTACTCATAGAGGGAAGCACAGTGCCCAGCACATAATAGGTATTGACGAATGAATGATAGCCATGAGTGTCTGTTTGTAATTTACTATCATTCAGGCAGTGCACGAAGCACTTGCCATGAACTGTCTCCATGAATTCCCATGACCACCATGTGAGGAAAGTCCTGCTCTCCCTACAGGACAGATACAAACACATTTCACAGAGGATAAGCAGCAGAGATCACATTAAACCCAGGCCTCCACATTTTAACACCCACTCACCTGACTGCAGGTAATGTCCCATGACTGTTCATTTCTAGAACCTAACAGAGACATGGGGACTGTGTGCTTTAGGATTTGGGGTTTTGGAATCCATATACCTATAGGAAGTGGCACCTGGTAAATTCCCTAAGCACTGATCCTTTTCCAATATCCCACCACATAGTCCCTCATCTCATACCAGCAGAAGTCTGCAGCACATTTTGTTTCTGAAGCTGGGAAAATCAAAGCAAAGTTTTTCCCCCTCCTGTGTAGCTCATCTGGAGAGGAAACTTAGTGAAGCGGTGGACTTTTAATTATTTTGTGCTCACTGTGAACTCAGAATCACACTGACAAATGATGCACATGCTGGCTGCTCAGATCCCTGCTGGAGACGAAGCTTAGGCTGTGATCAGGAACAGAGCTGCATTCAGGGCCTCACAGGTCCTGGGGTGCTCCCTCCCCGCAACACTCACCTGTCCTCTCACACACCTGGATGTCCCCTCCCTGGAGTCTTCTCTAGGAAGGACCCCTTCATCTCCATCCTTTTGCTCCAGCCCCTCTAGCCCCCAGATTCACCTGAAATGGAGCCAGTTCTCAGTGGGGAAAATTCTTCTGATAGCAGCTCTAAGTTTGGCTCTCTCCTTCTCCTAAATGCCCACACCTTGCACTTCCTTCCTGATTTTTGTGTCTGGCTGAGTCACCTGTGTGCTTGGTTTAGGGTGCTTGCTAGATTGTGGGCAGATTAAGTCCTTCTAAGTCATCTTATCTTTGCACATTAATGACTCAGGACCTACTGTAATGGCACCTCAATAAATGCTGCCGAATCCAACTTGACAGTGTCATTTTGAAGGGAGTTTGTCCTTGTATTTCTCTCAGAGCTTTCTTTACATGATAATAAGAATAATAAGTTACCATTACTGAGGGCTTACTGCTGGATGAACAGCTATGGAGTTTTATTATTTTACATTTTATTTATTTTTCAATTGTTTTGTTGTTCCTGGGGATGATATCCAAGGTCTTATACGTGCTGAGGAGATGTTGTACCACTGAACCACACCCCAGTCTAATATAGTTTATTCCATTTGTCCCTAGATAATTCTGTTAGAAAGCCCTGTTATTGTCCCTAGTGAATAGTGGAAAAAACTATTTAGAAAAATATCACTTATTCTTGGTCACATAGATCATAAATGGTGAAATCAGGATTCAAACTCTGATCTAATTACCTCCAAACCCCATTAATTGAACTTAAATGCTTGATTGATGGGTACCTCTTCCTGTCTGGCCACAGGCTCCTTCCCATCCCACCACCCCAGTTCTTTCTTCCACTGTCTTTGCCTGTTCCCCAGCATCCTGCCTTCCACCTCAAGACAGCATGTTCTGCATCTGCTCTCTGGAGGCAATGCCTACCCCCTGAATTCTGTAGCCTCTACTGTCCCTCATACTGCCAGGCCCTGCCTGCCTCCACCCTTGTGCATCCCAATGCTTAAACTCCCCTCTTGTAAGGCATCACCTTATAGTTATTTGCATTTGTTTTAGTTACTTTACAAAAATGTACAAGTGACTATTAAGCCCTTCAAGTTCAATGGGAAATCACCATTTGACAAGAAGATATGCAACATTCAAAGAAATCTGAATGTGTTCCCAGAGGAGAGTTCCACAATGTTTCAAGCAATGGCAATGCACATGTCTTTAAATATTCACTTATTTGAGCACTAGAGGTCCATACATAGATATTTATCTACTATTCATCATACAACTCAATGGTTTCACTAAATAAACTTTCCAATATGATCCTATCATTGTTCTGTTTTCAGGCTATTCTGCCATCTCTGAAACACTGTGTTCATGCTGACCCCCCCTCCCACTTACCCATATCAGGAGGAGGCCAGGCTAGGCAAGCATCAGAGACTGTGGTTCTGATTCACGGCACAGGCTGACTTGACTTCTCCATGTTCTCCTGGAAGCAATCCAATGAACCAGCCCCCAGCAAGCCTCTGTTAAAGCTGCAGAACGAAGCTGTCTGGCTGTGGAAATCCCAAACTCCACTTAGACTCGGGTCTGCCTTTGGCGGGGGGTGGGGGGGGGCCGGCACGCCAGCTGTCACCATCTGCCATCCATATCCCACTTGCAAAGTCCCCTGAGCAGAACTGACCTGACTGTGATGTGGGCCTGGGATGGGCCCAGGAGAACTCGAGTAGGAATCTCTGGGGAACTCAGAGGATGGGGAGACTGAGAGAAGACTGGAGCATCACATGGAAGAGAAAACTTGAGCCGTGTGCACCTGTTGAACAGGGAGATGAGAGAGGTTTGAAGAAGCTTGACATGTGACACATCACTAACAAACACAGAGGGAATTGTTGGAATTGTGGGGGACATTCTTTAATTTGTGCCTCATTTGGTACTGTTTTTATTTGAAATTACATATGAGGAGCTCCACATTCTTTTTGTTGCTTATGACTTCTTAAGATTTCATCCAGTCTTAAGCTGGGGATTGGAGAAATGCATTATGTTGGATTGGTGCTGAAGATATGGATTAGAGGCCACAGAAGGCCCTAATGTCTCAAGTAAGCCTAATTCCCAGCATCTGCACAGCAGCTGGCTGCTCAGTATACAGCAGTGGCCTGAGGGACCGTGCCTGGATCCTGCTGTGTTATGTTAACCAACCTTGTGCCTCATGCAAAGAACAGCAGAGAATGATGGAAAGAGACATTGTCACTACCTTACCACCTTGTCCTTATCTTGGGTGACCATTTAATTCATCTTTCAAAATGAAGAATTTAGGGAAAAGAGAAAGAGAGTTACAAATGATGAGACTTAAGGGGTCAGTAACATATTCCTTGCTGTGCTTGGCAAATCAGGCATGGCCACTCTGTCCCTCACCAATATGATTTTACCCAGAGCTGTGACTTCTCCAGCTTTCCAACTCTATCCCTCATCTGTCTCCACCCTATATCTCTCCTAGGTCTATGCAATAGCTCCTGAATCCCTCCCTACAGAATTGTCTGTGGAAGTCCAGAAGTACCACCTTGGTTGGTACTATTATCACTCACCTGGATGCGAACCTAGTGAGCCAGGGCAGAACAAAAGGCACTGTGCAATGAGAACAGTGCTCCCTTGGCTGCCTGGGTGCCAGGGATCCTCTGTAGGAAACATTTACGGGCAGCGTTTGGTGTGGCAGACCCAGAAGCACTGGTCCTTTCAGCCTGGAGAGGAGTTAGTGCTGTCCACAAAACTCTACTGAGGAGCTGCGGAGGCCACAGCCATCTCTGGGCACTGAGATGCACTGTGAGCTGAGGAGCAAGCATCAGGCAGTGATGGAGTCTCTGGGCTTTGGTGGACAGCCAATGACCAGCTACAGGTGAGGCAGCAGTGTCTGTGACAGGAGCTCCAAAGAAGAAGTGGCTTTGGACTGGAGGGATGGAGGATGACTTCTTTGAGATGTATTTGGCATCATACTAAGGAGGATTTTCAAAGTTAGGCTTAAGGGACTAAAATTGCTACTTGGGAGCCTGGGATGATGTGATGGAGAGATTAATGTGGAACTGTATGCAAGAGGTAGAAAGTGAAAGTGGGGCAGAGAGACCAGGAGCAGGTGACAGTGTTACCCAGACTCCCACTCAGAACTGATGTCCAAATGAGACAGATTCTGCAGGTGGCTTCATGGCAACCTAATAAGGACAATAAACAGCACTAGAATGATGACAAATGGTGCCCTGCAGAAAGAGAGAGATAGACAGACAGACAGAGACAGAGACAGAGGGAGAGAGCAATAGGTGAAGAGAGGCCTAATCAATAGCCAGGGGTCCATGTCAGTTATTCAGCTTGTGTTGCAGTGGGACACTTTGGCCACTGAAGTACACACAAAATTGCCTGCCTCAACTGTCTAAGTGATGTCACGTAAAAATGGCACAGAGGGTAATGATGAGCAATTTAATCCACAGTGCAGAAAGCAAACACAAGGGCATGGGTATCTGTGGCCCAGGTCCAGGATTACTGTCCTGTATTACTGAGTAGTACTATTTTATGTTATATCAGTGATAGCTGTTTACAGTAGCTGCCAAAGGGATGGCTGGAGAAAGGCTGGACTCTTTGGAACCAAGCTGCAGTATAATCTTCAGTTGTAGAGCTGGAATAATTTGTAAATGTACAATAATTGCTACATTGTAATAGTGTAACAGTAGCAGCACTTAGAACTCCCTAAAGTGCAGATCCTGCCTTGGGACACAATTTATACAATTACCAAACTATGAAGACAAAGCAGATACAGCAGATCATTTTCTGTAGAACTGAAGAGGTAAAGGGGAAATGGTCAAGTTCATTTCTTTTTCTGTATAATCTTGCAGTTCAGCAGATCACTACTGAGCTCCCAGTTCATGAGATCAGAGCTCAAGGTGTCATTAGTGTCCAGAGAAGCTATGCCATCTGCCAGGCTGCCCACTCACAGCTGGGAGGTAAGGCATTGTGCAGGTGCCCAGTCCAAGGAGTAACAAGTGACAGAAGGGCATTATGAGGAGGAGAGTGCATTCTTGGGCACAGAACTCACACTAACTAACACCACATTGGAATAATTTCTGGGCCCACTCTTCTGAAGATACCTTCTTGCAGAAACTTTAGCTGAAATAACTCCACTAGACTTAAATCAATCCTGCTCCCTCCAAACTTTTAAGTACAATTCTATTTTTTAGGATGTTTGTAGCTAGTTCTTTGGTCAAATTTTGGTTTGTCTGAAGTGATTCCTGCACACATCTCCTGAAGTATAGGCAGGTGGAACTTGCTCACAGAAGTAGATAAGTTCCCAGAAGGCATCATGTATCTCATTTATATCCATGGACTGAGAGGCTCATACCAACAGATTTGGGCCACCTTGGGAGACAGAAATGCCCAGAATGTCACCCGTGAGAGAGGTGATGAAGAGCTTGTGCAGGGGAGGGGACCCTGGTCAATCTCTGCCAGTCAGTGCTCATGGTGGCTCTGCCAACACATCTCTCACGTGGGGTCAGAGGCACAGCAAAAAGACCCAGTTCCTGCTAGACAGGTTGAAGGAGTGGGGTTGGCAGGATGAAGGGGAAATGTCACTGTCCTCTGGAGTTCTTTAGTCTCGAAAGAACCACACAGCAGGGTCCCACTGTGGGTCCAAGCCAAGGTCAGCATCCAGATCCAGCATCAGCGCTGACTTCCCAGCCACAGCCCCCTCTGTGCACCTCCCTCACTCAGGATATAGCCCCAGATCACTCAGCTCTGCTTCTTGACACAGACTTTGAACTGCCTGAGTCCCTTGAGAGCTGGCAAATAATCAGGGAGCATCTCAGGGCCTCTGTCAAGCTTCCTCCCAAACTAATGGGAAAAAAGTCAGACTGAAACCTCCTCTCACTTTCCAACAAAACCTCAAAGATCCCTGGATAAGAGGCTCTCGTTTCTTCTGGGTAGTGTGTGCCGCAGTGCCAGGCTGCATCCCACTCAGTGAGTGACAGAGCAAGGGCAGGACCCAAAATCTCACTCAGTGCTCAGATGGCCCTGTGTGTCTCTGAACTCCAGCTCTGCAAGAGTCCTCCAAGCTCTGTTCTAGAAAGAACACAGGCTCCTTCCTAGGTCCCCATAGTCCCCTCACCTCTGCTTTGGCCTTGACCTCCACTTGAACATTGCTACTGTATTTACTTGCTTACTTGTTTTTTGATTGGAAAACCGGTCAGAGAAGATCCCTTGCCAGGTATTCTGATGTCCTGCACAGTGCCTGCCTCGTAGTGAATATCTGTTGAATGTGTGGAAGAATGCATGAGTGATAATACTACATCTACTAGATGAGAAATTTGATGTTTCCTCCCAGACAGTGGAATGCTTGTTTATGAGACCTTGTTGATCACAGTGCTATAGCTTCGTATTCTAAAGAGGCTTGATTTTTGCAAGAAATGCTAGTTGAAGTAAGTAAAATCAAATCAGAGAAAGACTCACAAGCATGACTGATTTCCAAGAGGCATCCTCCACAGGCAGCTCCATTAAACAGGTGTGGTCAGAACATGCCACAGGAGGCAGCGCTGGTGGGGAACCCCCATGAGAGTTTAAGATTTGCATGCTGGAATAGAGTAGACTTTCTCAGAAAAATCCCCTAGAAGTCAGGGGAAACAATTCCAACCCTATTCTACTTAACTGGGGGTGTCACCTTGGATAAATCACCTCTTTTCTCTGCAGCTCCATTGCCTCATCTATAAAATTAGAGAAAGGCCAGATTTTTTGTTAGATTGCTTCTGGCTTAAATATTCCATAATTTGGCATAGGAAATAAATGCTAAGTGAAAGGGATGGTAATGAGTATCCTGCTGTGTCTTGGGTTGAGTTGTTCAGAGCCACACAGACCCCTCCTGTGAATGCTACCGTGGGTACACAGAAGTGAGGCAAGGCCAATGCTTCTCTACAGCCTGGACATAAAGAAGAGCCTACACATGAAGAAGACAAGCAAGTTGCACCATCCAGCAGCCTGTGCAACCTTAAACCTAGAAGAAGCTTCAGAAGACAAGGTGCATCCCATGGCCCAGTTTCCAGAGTTCCAGGCATGATTTCCAGTGTGGCATCCTCTTCCTCCTCCCTGGAAACAGAGTACTATGTCTCATAGCCATGTAGGAAAGTCTGATCTCCATGAGGTGGTGGAAGAAAGCTACAGTCTCTGTAATGCCAGTGTGAAGTCCTCTCCCCAAATCAGGGGTTTGACATTTGTGATAAATACAGGTTGAATGGAGTACAATCAAATCAGAGGAGAAGAAGCAAGGTTTGACAGGTAGAGCTAGATACCCAGGAGACCGCCATCTGCATGACAGATGATAGGAGGATGGCCATTCAGTGGAGGTAGATTTATACATTTTTAAAGGATTACATGCCAAATGATTGTACAGTATAAATACCTTCATAATAGCCTCTATTTTGCCTCTTGCACTATAAACCCTGAAATATCAATTGTTGAAAATTTTGCCATCTCCTCCCCTAAATAACTGCAGAATCCCTTGCTCTTGGGAAGACTGAGTTCCCACTATGGTCTCTGGCCCTGAAACCTCGGCTCCACCTTGAAAGGTGGCAGCGGGGATTGAGCAGTGATTCTGCTCTGCACCAGGACTTTCATCCCCCCCGCCCCATGCCTTCCTCTTCCTAGTAACCCTGCCAGTAAGCAGTCCTTCCTCACTCCACCTGCTCAACCCCACTCTGTGCCAAGAGCTTGCAGAAGCCTGCGAAGTCCTTGGCCACACTTTGCCCCCACTGACTTTTTTGCTGAGGGCTTCTCCAGGAGACATAAACTATCCCAGGACAAGACCCATATCTTGACACTTCTCTAGTACATCATACACACATACCACATCCAGGGGACAAGTTGGCTTGGAGGACATGGGATGCAGAGGTCAAGTAAAAGAGTCCATCATGCACAAATCTACCATTTCTAGAGGGGACTTGGAGCCAAGTGTCCCTGCCCCAAAAGAAACCTGGAAATCTTCCATGGTTCACTTAGAGTAATGCAAATTCTGTGTGGGAAAATTCCTCAAAGGCCAGGAATCTGTTTCAGGGAGTGCTCCCAGAAGGATGAACCACAGGGCTGTGCTTTTAAAGTAAGTGAAAGATGTTTTTCTTGTATATGTAATTGCTTAGGGCTCAGTGAGCATGAGCTTATGAGCAATAACACAGTGAGTTCAGAAAAACAGGGAGCAAATGTTTTGCTGTCCTCACACAGTGAAGGACACCCAGGGGCAGCTGCCCTGCTCTCTGTGACTGAGTTGCTGAAGCTGATAGATTATGTATCCAGAGAGGACTTCCTGCCGGAGAGCCAAGAAGAGACATCTGGATACAGAGCTTGGCTGAGGTTACTTGATTTAATCTCCTCAGGAAGGTAAAAGCTGTGGGTGGGAAATCAATGGCAAGAGAGAAGGGAGTGGTGGGAGGCCACAAGAGTGGGCCCTTAACCCCAGCCCGGGGGAAAAACTGTGGCATTCAGTTCTCTCTTCTGCTAATTCCATGAAAAAAGCAAACCATGGTGGCTGGAGTGAGAGAGGGCAGTGATTTCCAGACCTGCAGCAACAAGTGCACAGAGAATTCAGAGAGCCTGCAACACTAAACTGTCTGTGAGTGACTGGGCTGGGCTCATGCCACTGGCCACCAGGAGGGAGGCTGCAAGAGCAAACTGATATGCCCAACCCCAGGTTCCCTCTGGAGCCACCTTATCCCTTTTATAAATCCTCTCTAAGGCATCCCTTCCCTCACACAAGATCAGGAGGACCCTCCACCCCATTCTCACTTTCTCCATCCCCACCCTGAATATGTATACAAAATTTACCTATTTGTGGGCTAAAGATTCCATCCATTCAAACAGAACTCATTTTGAGGCATCTGGACATATTTAAAAGTTAGGTGCTGCTCACTCTTCCTTACTGAAGCCTAAAGGAACTGACCTCCAGGCTGAAAGTAGTAACATTGGCTTTGTTCTGTTGGGAAGGTGGAATTAGTCCCAGTCCTGAACGCTAGACCCACACTAAACCCAAACACTTGCTTTAAAGGCATAGAGGACTGGAACTGAGACTGTGGCACTGAACTTTGGCAGGATGCCCTGCTTTTAGGCAAACTGTAAATTATAAATAGAGTGCCTCTATTCTCCTTCCTCCACTTGGGGATGTAATGAAAAACAGCACAGCCTTGCCTACCCAATCCTCCTGTTTCCTCCTCAAATTGGCTGTTAACAGTTTTTGACTGGAAATGACTCCAGGCATTCAAACAGACACTGGCTTGTCTGATGGTGCCATATTTAAATCCGCAATTCCCAGACGTGAATGTTGTGGATCCTCTCTCACTCATAAGGAGACCTCAGCACACCCCGGAACTAGCTTTTAGGACTGAGTTATTCTGCAAGATGTGTGATGACAGACCAGCAGCACTCCTTGTTGAGGCTGTAAAGCAAGCTGGCTTTCAATTATTCAGCAGGAAAAGTAGCAACAGGAATCCTGAGAGCTAATCCCAAAGAGAAATGTAGCCAGTATTGCACCTTTTGTAAGGACTTGCCACAATCATGCAGTACAAAGGGAATAAAGGGATTAGTCCTGAGTTCAGTGATTACTGGGGCTAGGTCATAGTCTGTCAAATCAACCTTTAATGGCAACAAGCAAATCTTCCCTTCAGTCTGGCTGCCACCTTCCAGCATCAAGGCATCGCTCTGTCCTCTGCTCACCATGCCCGGGCATGGAGCACCGGGCACGGGGCATGACTTTCACACAGAGCTTCCTTCCTGTGATAATCAGGCTTGTTTTGGAGAGTTGGGAGAGCTGTATGCACTGAGGACTAAAAGCTGCAGGAAATGAGACCAGAAATCAAGCCCTAGGAAATCACAGTGGGACTATAGGTGGGTGCCAGAATTCCTTACCCTTTTCCTGTTTGCCACTCCACACTCCACACTAACCAAGTGTCTAACACAAGACCAACAGTGTGCCACAGGGTATCTGTGTCACACACAGCCCAAGACCGACAGAACCCACCAACTGTACTCCAGGGGCTCAGAGAGACCCATCCAAAAGATGTTGCCAAGCAAATCATTAGCTTTCCAAGCTTTTTACTCCAGACAAGGCATTTGCTCTGACTCCAAAACCAGAAACACCAAGGAACAGACTATTATTTAAAATTTCAAAGACAACATATTGTCGATGGAAAAACTAACACTTCCCTTAGCCAAGTCAAATTTTATTTCCTAGGGTTAAAAATAAAAAGAATAAATTATCAGAAGTCCTGCTCCAATATCAGCAAAATGCTTTTTGAAGAAAGTTAAAAGAATTGTTTAAGGAGAACAGAAAAATTCAGATTTGCTTGTGTTCTAGATTATTTCTTATGTATGCAAAGCACCAGTGTCACATCCCTGGAAAGACAGGTTTGGAGCCACAGGAATCAGAGCAGCCTTGCCTGGGTCTGGAGCTCTGAGTATCACAGGAAAACATCACTCTGTCGTCCATAAATCCAATAATTCAATATATATCTTGAAAATATACCCAAATACTCTCACTCTCTCTGAACTACAGTATAGAAAAGTCTACTCACCGGCCATAAAAGTAGTATTTTCCTCTATACACAAATATAACCATATGTAAAGCAAATTAGGAACACATGGAGGGGAAAGTCTACAAAATCCCTCGGGATGTGGGCTATTTAAAGTCATTTTTGTTTGGGTTATCCCTCTGCTGGTATAGGAAACTGGCTACAAATACATCCATCTCACGGAGCCCACCATTTCAACAGCTCCTGCGTCATGGAATGTGGTACTTTTTAAAAATAGGTGACCCTTGGTGTCATGGAAAGAAGAGGAGAAATGGGGGTTGGAGGGAGGGACAGAAGGACAGAGACAGGCTTCAGTGACAAAGTGGGCTTGGAATACTCAGTGGTGTAAAGCGAATCCCTGGGCTCAGGAGGCAACCCCTGTCCCACCCTGCTGCCACCAGTCTGCCTGGCATTTCTTTCACAAGTCTGTTTCCCGGCTGCTGTCCAGGCAAAGTGCATACAGGGACCTTCGCAAATCCACGTTGCTCTTGGCCTTGAGGTTACACTTTTCCAGGGCACAGCTGCCCCTGCGGATAGTGTCTGAGCTCTCCAGGGATCCTCCGGGTTTGCAGAGGGAAGCCTTGCTCCAACTGGCCTTGCGAGGGCCTCCCAAGTCTGGTCCAGACCCCCGGCTCTGGTTTGCTTGCTCTTCCTTCAGGACCACCTGCTCCTCATTGTCTGTTTCTCGATGGTAGAAGTAATTGAAGTTGGAGACTATGACAGGAACAGGCAAGGCAATGGTGAGGACCCCAGCAATGGCACACAGAGAGCCCACAATCTTGCCCCCTACAGTGATGGGCCTCATGTCTCCATAGCCCACAGTGGTCATGGTGACCACCGCCCACCAGAAGGCATCCGGGATGCTGGAGAAGTGAGTCCCCTGGTTGTCAGCCTCCGCAAAGTACACGGCGCTGGAGAAGAGGATGACTCCGATGAAGAGGAAGAAGATGAGCAGCCCCAGCTCCCTCATAGAGGCCTGCAAGGTCTTGCCCAGGATCTGCAGCCCCTTGGAGTGGCGGGAGAGCTTGAAGATGCGGAACACCCGGACCAGGCGGATCACCCTGAGGATGGCCAGGGACATGGCCTGCTGCCCGTTCTGGCCACCCCCTCCTCCACCCCCTGGCTCTTGCTCAGCCAGCTCAGTGCCCAGGGTGATGAAGTAGGGGAAGATGGCCACGATGTCGATGATATTCATGATATTCCGAGAGAACTCAGCCTTGCTGGGGCAGGCGAAGAAGCGCACCAGCAGCTCAAAGGTAAACCAGACGACACACGTGGTCTCCACAATGAAGAAAGGGTCTACCAAGGTCCTGGGCAGGAGGGGCGCCATGGTGGGGCCGTACAGGGGTGCCACCGCTCCACTGCCGTTGTCTCCGGGCACGGGCACAGGAGGCTGGTGGGGAACTGGGGGCTGACGGAGAAGCTCTCGTTCATCCCGGAATTCTGGCAAGGTCTCCAGGCAAAAGGTAACGATGGAGATCAGGATGACCAAGACCGAGACGATGGCGATGGCGCGCGCAGACCCTGAGCTTTCGGGGTACTCGAAGATGAGCCACACCTGGCGCTGAAACTCATTTCGGGGCAGTGGTTTCTCTTCTTCTTTAAGGAAGCCCTCGTCCTCCCGGAAGCGCTCCAAGGCCTCCTCCCCCAGCTGGTAGAAGCGAATCTCGTCCACGAATACATCCATGGAGACGTTGACCGGCCTGCGCAGGCGGCCCCCGGACTGGTAGTAGTAGAGGATGGCGTCGAAGCTGGGCCGGTGGCGGTCGAAGAAGTACTCATTGCGGAGCGGGTCGAAGTAGCGCAGGCGCTTGGCTGGGTCCCCCAGGAGTGTGTTAGGGAACTGCGCCAGGGTGCCCAGCTGCGTCTCGAAGCGCAGCCCGGAGATGTTGATGAGGACGCGCTGTTGGTGCAGGGCCCCGGCGCCCAGCGTCTGGTCTTCCGGCACGCCCAGGCCAGGGTCGCCCTCTCCATCCTCGTCCTCGTCCTCTGGAGACCGCCGTCGAGGCTGCGGCAGCTCCTGCGTCAGGGGAGTAAACGGGGGCAGCAGCCCCAAGCCTGGGTCCGCATCCCTCTCGGCGGCGCTGCTGGCCTTGGTCCCCGGCTCCTGGGACGAATTGCTCAGCCCCGCCGTCGGGGGGCATGAGAGCTGCCCCGCTGCGGTCAGTTCGCAGCCTGCGGGGGCCTGGCCTGCTCCTCGGACTGTCATGGCCCCACCGTTCTCCAGGGGCACCAGGGCGATCTCCATGGCCCGGGGGCAGGGGGCATGCTGCGCCCCACGGGCTCCCGCGCACTGCTGGTGGCGGCTCCTCTCCTGCCGGCCTCTGGTCTGACTCCGGCGGGCAGGGGCTGCTGGCACGCTGGGTCCTGACGTCAGGCTGCCGCTGCCTTGCTCTCTGCCTCTCTAGGTTCTGGCAGCCGTTACCAAGCAGCCAAAAACCTCCTTCCCTCAGATGCAACCTTCAGCTGCCCCTCTCTCGCTGAGCCGCGCGGCCCCCGCCCATCGCGCCTCCCTGTCTCCGCCTCCTCCAGCTTCCCCTCCCGGGTGCAGGCACCGGCGTCTCCCGGGAGGGTGCAGCTGGCCCCCGGGATCCTGGAAGGGAGACGGCCCAGAAGGCTGTTGTCCAGCCAAAGCAAGGAGGGAGGGAGCTGCGAGGACGGAAGAACAGGTTGTACCCGGCGCGCGCTGAAACTCCCAGGGCAACCAGATGAGAATGGGGCTGGATTTCAGATCACCTGGGAATCCGCTGAAAGCCGGTGGACTCCAGGGAAAACAAATTGCCTTAGGCTGAAAGGATAAGGCTTTGAGCTGAGTCAGAGTTTCAGAGACACTGACAACAGCCCGTTGGACATTTTTTTTTTCCCCCCCTTTGGAGGGATAAGGATAATTCTGCTTTGGGAAGAATTACAGATGGGGGGACGGATCTATGGGCCTCAAGATTAGATAGATAGATAGATAGATAGATAGATAGATAGATAGATAGATAGATAAAAACTTGAGTCATTTGCAGGAAAATGAATAAATCTTGAGACCATAATAGTAAGTGAAATAAATCAAACAGCATTATATATCACGTGGTTTCTGTAATATGAGAAACCCAGAATATAAATAAAGAGCAAAATAAGAGATGTTAGGACACAGAGAGGTAGATTTTTTTTGGCAATGGAAAGGGTCTAGGGGAGAGACCAGAGGGCAGCAAGTGGAGCAGGGGAAATAAAAATGACAAAGCTTTATTGTGTGTGCACCTGTTCCCCAGGATGAATGTAATCATGTATCACAAACATATGCTAATAAAAATATTACAATTATATGTCACAATCTAATGTTGCTATAAAGAAGAATGTATTCATCCAATATAAAAAAGAAATATGTATGTATGGAAACAGAGACAGGGAGAGAAACAGCGAAGCATTTTCTTCCCATCTTTCTACAAACCCTCCAAAAGTCACAGGGCTGAAACCCTGCAGCAAACACCCTGCCCTTGATCTGAGTAAAACCCTGCTCCCAGCCAGGAGGCAGAGTTAGTCATGCAGAGCCAGCCAGGAGCAGCTCCTGCAAAGCCCCTGAAGATACCCTGTCTGGTCTCATAACCCCTCACACACAATCTGTAGACCCTACCCACCAAATTCCATTTGCAAAAACCCTAACAAAAAAGGGGAAGAGGAATTTAAAAATCCTGGTGAGGTCTGATCCTCCTGGTGAAGCTTGAAGCTAACAACAGCATGGAGGTTTGTGTGTGGAATTAGGGTGCAGATCTGGTTTATGGGAGGGATTCACTTTGCTCTTAATGCACACTGGCCCACTCCCAGGTCTTTACAAATCAACCTATTTTATGGGTGCTGTTGTTACCCCCATTTTATAAGGCAGAAACTAAGGAGTTTGACTAATTTGCCTCAAGTCACACAGGGGGAAAGGGCCCAAGCTGGGATTCAAACCAAGCTCTCAGGAGAGGGCCTTGCTCCCTGACATTCCTCCCTACTATAAAAATGCTTAGGCCCCTATACAGGGGTCAGTGCCAGGCCTGAGAGCACCAGTATCCCACTGGAGGACATGAGATAAACTGTTGCTCTTCTGGGCCAGGAAAGGGAGGTATCTTCCATTGCACCTGCCCTGTCCTTGCTCCTGTAGAACTTTAGAGGAATCCATAACTAGGGAAATAGCTTTTAAGACACATTTGACGGTCACAGACACAACTCCAGATGTTTCTTAGTTTTAAGTTCCCATAAAGTAGCAGTATTTTTGGAAGTCTGATTGTATAGTCTACTTCTGTCCCTCTATATTGCCAAGATTTACATACATGGATGTTACAGCCTCTCATTCATGAAGGGACCCACCCATAGGTGATGACGGAAGTACTTATCCCTGATTACACAAGTATCTATTGGAATAGCTGTGTGTAGACATATGAGCATGTGTCAGGATTTGAGAAGTATGTGTGCAATGCCGCTTTTAAAGAGTGGGCTGTGCACTCAGTACAGGTAAAGGTTTTTCTCAGGTATGGCTTTGTGATGTGGCAGGCTGTGTTGAGCATGGGCAGGAACAAGAAAGGGACAAGAATGTTAAAGTCAGATTGGAGAGGCATCGCTGGCTAACTTCAGAGCTTTGTGCTCCTCTGCACCAACCTGGCTTTCCCACCTCTGCTCCACCCCTACCACAGTGTTTTGTTTTGTTTTGACTTGATTTGTTTTTGTTTTTGCATGCTGGGGATGGAACTTAAGGGTGTGCACATGCTAGACAAGTGCTCTCTACTGAGTCCCACTCCCAGTCCTGTATCTATTGGTAGCATGGAGATTCTCCTCAGGATCAGCTCTGTCACCCTGTGGAGGGTGAGATCAGAGATCCATGATCACTGTACCTTGTTTACTGATACAGAAGCCTTGTAATGCAACGGTGTCATATTCGTTCACATGGACTCTACTTGGACTCCCCAGGGGAGACAATTCTCTGGAACTTGTCTTCCAGGAACCCTTGGGAAGACTGCTCCCTGAAGAACGAGAACATAATGTAAACAGTCCTAGAAAAGCACAGCTCTCAGGCCTTTTTAAATGTGGTATTTCCTTAAATCTGTTTCCTGAGCTTGTGCCAGCACAACCAGGTGCCTTGCAAAATTACCTTCAGAGGTCCTAGGTGGCAGCCATGGAGATAAACTGCTTAGACCTACCTTAAAGAAAGAAGCTGAAGCTGGTTCTCAGATGCAAGAGTGCCTTTAGCTGACAGCCTCAGCTGATTCCAGTTTTGGCTCCACCTACCTTTTCCCCACAGAGAAGTCCTCTGTCAGGTCTCCGTTGCAATCTGAGACTCTCCCTGCCCAGCCCTTCTTCCCTTTTTCCTTTCAAGAGTGTTAGATCAGCACTATGTACTGAATGCTTTCCCGAAAGAATTGTTTCCTTTCCCTTTTATTCTTCTTTTATCACTTTCCAATAAACCTCCTGCATTCCTAACTCATCTGTGTGTGTCTTCTTCCCGGAGGAATAGCACATGGTTGAGGCCTGCCTTCTCCTCTACCAACCCAGTCCTATGCTCCTTTTTAGAAGTGCCTAAGTGGGTACCATCACTCAAAGACTGCGAAAATGAGGATGTGATTCGGCTTGCATCTTAGATCGCATTTCCAAGTTCCCAGGTAAATCTAGGAGCACCCTCATTTTAGACAAGAACCAAGCAATATCTTTTGAGGAATTATTTGCATATTTCCCCAGAATGAGACACATGGAAGAGAACAAGTGAGAAATCTTCTCTTCATGCGTAGGACTGGCCCTGCCCTACCACCGGAAGAACTTAGAAAGAGTACAGAACCAATGAAAAAAAAGAGAAACTTTAAAGAAAGGGAAAGGGGTTAGAAGACCAGAAGAAGGAGAAGGAGGAAGAGGCAGAAGAAGTGGAGGAGGAGAAAGAATCCTAAATGCCAGCTTTACTAATCCACTCAAAAGTATTTATTGAGTACCAAGGACAGGATATTTCTCCAGGGCACTGTTAATGTATTGATGACCATATTTCTTGGTACTACATCCTAAGGAAGGCTAAAGGTACTGAGCATCTAACTTTATATTAATTTTAATGACAACTTTGAGAATAAAAGGCCTTGAGAAAAGTGAGGCATCTGGCTCCATCTAGAAGGGAAGCAAGCTTTCCTGAAATGGTTATGGAGAAAACAAACTATTTCAACTGAAGAGTCTGTGCCAGGACAAAGGAGAAAGGGACAGGGCTGGTGTGAAGAACAGAATTTATGGGGTCAACACATAGCCTTGCGGGAGCGTTTGGTGAGACTGGGCCAGAGAGGGAAATAAAAGCTGGGGTGGGCTGCTGCTTCACGGTCTCCCTGCTGTGTGACTACAGCAGCTTCCTGCTGTGCTCACACATTTTGTGTCTCCTAAAGCAAATGCACCAGCACACTTCTCTTTGAGCTTTCTGTTGCTTGTTTCCATCCTGTCTCTACGTCATTCCCCTCAGATTGTATCTTTGTCTTTATCTTCATGGTGCACATGTGCATCTAGCTGTATATTCCATCTAGAATGGTATCTATCACACCATTTATCTATCAACCATCTGTAGACCTACCTACGTATCTATATCATCTTTTTATATACAGACGAGGAGATGGGTAGATAGATTACAGATACAGAAAAATCTTGAAAACAGTGACATTCTTTATTCATCCCTCATTTTTCATGAAATACTAACCATGTTACCAGGTACACATGATTCCCCTTCCCTCTCTGTCTCTCTGTCTGTCTATCCCCTGCCCTTGAATTTGAGCACCTGGACTTTGCACTGATCTATATCTTCAGTCCTCCTTATTTTTTATTTTGAGACAGGACCTCACTAAATTGCCCAAGTGGGACTGAAACTTATGACCCTCCTGCTCCAGTCCCCATCGTGCTGGGCTTACAGGCATTGTCATCACCGTTCCAGGCTTACATTATACATTTCGATAAAGAGGTGCAATTGAACTGAGAGAAAGGACTTCAGCTGCTGGAGCATGGGGAAGGGAAAACTGAAGGATAGAATCAAAAGGTTGTTTCTGAGACACTGAATACTCAAAACGAAGATGACACCTAATCAGAAATTTTAATAGTCCTTTGGATGACCAAACGGGACAAATGGTGAATTAAATTTGTTCGATCCCTTTGTTTAGATTAAACATCACCGCACAGTCCATGACTGCACAACCAAATCAACTTTGTGGCTAAAAACAACTTAGTGTATTGGATTGTACAATTTAATTCCTACTATTGGAAACTTAAAGTAATTGTAGCTCCGTTTATCAGGTAAAAGTGAACCAAGAGCAAGGAGATGGCTGAATTTTCATCCAGGGCTGAGGTAAAGCTTCTGCCACTGGACAAAATCCAAAAGGACAGGAAGAGACAAGCTTAAAAGTTGGTTCTAATTATGCCTCAGCCTTTCCTGGCAAACATGGAGTTTGGTCCTGCATGATGGAAGGACTGGCACACATGGGCCCTCACCAGAAATGTGCCCAGGACCCTAGCAGTAGCCTGCCCTGGCAAGATAAATATACTAACCAAGAAGTCTGAACCTCAGGTGCTGTTTGAGGGGACCAGCAGCTGCTATTTTGGGGTACTCATCTGTAAGGAATTATCAGCCAGCTGCTAGGACCTCACCAGGTGCAACTGGGTGATGTTTTATTTTATAAGAGAAGTGCTCCCTGGGTTGTGTCTTCCCTCCGCCTTTTCTATTACCCATTATTCCAAATTACCCTGATCACACCTGCCCCTTCACCTCTGAATCACCCCTCCATTAAAAGGAGTAATTAAAGTCAAGTATAGTCACACATGACTATAATCCCAGCACTCTGGAAGACTAAGGCAGGAAGATAGAAAGGTAGAGACCAGACTGAACAGTTTAGCAACTTTGTGAGACACTGTCTCAAAGAATATAAAAGAGATGGGGATGTCGTTTAGTGCAAAGACCCTGAGTCCAATGCTCAGGGTTGGGGTTAGCGTTAGGGTAGATGTGTGTTGGGGGGTAATTAAGCAAAGCTATCATTGTATTTTCTTCATCAGGAATTCTGTCACCCTCGGCTTGGGATGACTCATTTTCTCCAACCTGCCTACAAAACCCTGGGTAGCATCTATCTGAGACAGCATGGAAGTGTTGTAAGTGAGCAGAGGATACAGGAAGAAACGAATAGGGGACCACTTAGAATCCATGAGAGTGCTTTTGTTTTCAAATAAATAAAGAAAAACTTCAATAGCAGGTCTTCAATAGACTGTCTTTTTGTTATTCCGAAGTGTATGGTTTTACGATGCATTACTATTCAATAACACACTGCAGGGGTAGATACTCAAGCAATGAGGAAATCAGTAACCAGCATGGTGCAGTCCTCTGCCCCAAGGCCGTTCCCTCTTAGATCTGCAGCAAGAAATATTTTAATGAGGGGAGCAGGCATTTTTTTCTCTTCCCCTTCCACTTACTCCCACTCCAACACCTTGGGAAGGAAGCCCTGGGAGGAAGTGCCAACGTGGAGTAACACAAAAACGTGCAAGGGAGCAGGGGACTCTGCACCTACTGCATGGAGAGATGGAAGCAGAAGAAGAGGGGCCCAAGAGAGTGAGGGTAGAGAGATTATGCTTGCATTGACCCAGATTCTGAAAGAGACCCCCTGGCTTGTTAGGATTTCCTGTTTGGAAGGATTAAGAGAAACTAGCCATTCACAAATCAAGGCCCACATCTGGAGCCTGGGTTTTTTACTCCCTCCCTCTCTAGACCTAATCCAGGAATAAATTCATTAATGGGTCCAGTGCGTTTTCAGAAGCCAAACAGAATGAAGTGACCTAAATACAAGTACGTGGTGGCTGGCAGGTTCATGGGATGGCTGCTCTGCCTTCCCTCCCTCCTCCTCTCCTTCCCTCCAGTTCTGTCTTCCCGCTACAAGCTGGAAGGCTAGAGCTGCTGTCATTGTTTCTCTTTCATCCTCCTCAAATATCTTACTATAGCATTTACCAGTATAATATGTAGATTTTGTGATTATGACATAAAGCAATAGCTCCCCTGGTGTTTACAGTGACAGATGTCTGAAGTGTTTGTTGTTTTTTCAATAACCACTGCAATTCTTAATTCCTACCTGACTTTCTTTCTAGGTACCCAGATCAAGGAAGACTGAGTCGAGCATTTTTTATTTAGTGGATTCTCTAGTCCAATTATGCCCACACTATATAAGATACACTTATGAATTTGAACTGTGCACCAAGATATAAATAAAAGTGTTTTATTTTTTTAAAGTTCTGGGCAAAACAAAAGCAGATTTGTTATTATTTAAAGAAGATTGCTTTTAACTCAGGAAAAAGTATTAGATCACTACAGGATTCACTCAGGCCAGGCAAAGATCTGGGTAATTGACACATAAGCTGAAAATTCTCAGCACCCAAACTTCTTTAACAATTTACTTGTTGTGGTTTTTATCTAGATGCCTTCACCCAAAAGCTTCATGCACCCATAGGTGAAGTTTTTGGAGCTGGTTGGGTCTAGGGTGTTTGATACTGGGATTAAGGATGTGTGGCACTAAATTAGTCCCCTGATTGGAATTAGCATAGCTCTGGGTATGAATAATGGGAAGGTCCATCCTGGGTGTGGGTGGCCTCGCCCAAAAAGCTTGTAGCTTGGATAGGATAAAAGGGATTGCAGGATCTCTGCTGCTTCTGCTGCTGCTGCTGCTGCTGCTGCTGCTGCTGCTGCTGCTGCTGCTAGCTACCTTCTGCCTCCCTGCCATGGACTGTTTCTCCCATGTGATGCTCCTCTTCCACACCACTGAGCTTTGGAGACAGCTACCTATGGACTGAATCCTCTATAAACTGTGAGCTGAAATAAACTTTTCTTCCTATAAAGTAGGTAAGGCAACACTTGTGCCCACAATACACTGGACAGTCATGAGGCACTGCACAAATAAGAACTAAAAACATCAAAAGAAAAAAGTAAACACAGAAGCCGTCCTTTTCTGAGCTGATGTTATAAGTTTTCCCAAAAGGTTAAAGAGTGCATATACACTTTAAGTCAAATGGGTTTTTTGCAAGGCCTAAGTGATAAGCCCTTGACAATTTGCAACGTTAGGGTATAACTTTGGTTATAATACAGGTGTTCCTGGAAGAAGAACAAGGAAGAGAATTATCTAGAAAATGTACTTCTAAGATACCTACTCTCGCCAACTCTGACCTTTTCTCACAGCTTCATTCCATACAAATCTAAATCTCTCATCCTGGGTGTGCAATTTCTCTTGAAAACCTGTCAGTTGTTCTTCCTGACAACATACTCAGTGACCTAAATATACTCTTGTCTTTCCCATATTCCTTGAATGTTGTTAAATTCTTTTACTACCCATGTTGCCAGCTCTCCACCCACCATCTGACCTTTGTGTCTGTTTTTCTCAGTGTCTCTATCAAAATCAAACTTCTTGATTCTGACTTGGCAAAAAGATGTTCTAGTCATGCAAGAGTATTAAGATTCAGCCCTGATGTCAGTGTAGCTTGCCTAAAGGTAGAGGCTGAGACAAGATGACTTTTAGGGTTGCTACTCAAACTATGGGCCCTGGACCAGCAGTTTCAAATCATGGGAAAGCTTACTAGGAAGACAATTTTCCTAGATATAACAGATTAGGGTATCTGTGACGAGCCCAGGAATCTGTTTTAGCAAGCTCTCAACATAATCCTGCTGCCCACCAAAGTTGAAGAGCAATGCTCTATAGGACTTGCCACACTTGAGCATCTTGATCTCTTACTGGATCCAATGGTACATGAGGAATCAGGGGACTGGAAGGTAAATTCTCTTGGATAAGAGCTTGGAATCTGGGTTAAGACAGGCCTCGACAGAGTCCCAGGAACATCTCTTATTCATTATGATGTTGAGGCCCATGAGGCCTTGGTTTCTGCACCTGTAAAATAAAGCCATTAACAGTATCTAATTGATGTAACTGCTCTAATATTACATCTCTGGAAAATCATAAGCCCTCAATATATATTAGTTGCTCTGTTAATGTTAATCAATGTCCTTTGATGGTTGACAAATACATGTATCAATCCTAAATTACGTGTATCTGTTGTCTGAAAGGGTCAATGGGGGAATTGTTTTCAGAGTGAAAGCCTGGGTCTAGGGGTCCCAACAGACCAGTTTCAGTCACTCATTATAAAATGCTAATCAAGGAGAAAAACAATGGAGAAATTTAATCAGGATGGTCATGCTGGGAAGCACAGCTAAAGAGGCTCAGATCTGGGTTCAAGGGCAGTTTGCAGAAAAGGAGAATGAAGGAAAGGATTGGGAATTTGCCCAACTGGTAGCATGGGTAATCCAAGTCAAGTGCTGGCTTTGGTTGACGATTATCTCAGGACTGGTTCTCAGAGATTGTAGGAGAGGCCCTCCTATTTAAAGGAGCCATTCAGGTCCCACAGTGAGGTAACAGCCATGAGATGATGGTCTTTGCTTACAAGGGCAGTCTCAAGTCTGTCATGAAGTAACTGCTCCCACTTGGCAGATGACCTCATGGGGGCATCTATGATGCTGTCTTTTTCTTAGAATCCAGGGTGACTGCAGGCATAGGAAAATGACTCTAGACTTCAAGGCATCACTTCAGGAGCTCTGGTACTGGGTATTATAAAGGCTGGAAATGAGATGTCCCTACGAATCCTGAATATAATTTTAGTCACTCTTACTTTGATGTTTTAAATCTTGAAGGGGATGATGAGACAGACCAGATATGTTTAGGGCTTGTAACACAGACACTTCTTAAGCAATTAACCTGCCTATGTGCTGAGCTGAGCTGAAGTTTAAAGTAGTTAATGAAATGGATATAAAATGAAGATAGAGATGCCCAGCTCCATCCTGCTCTAGCTTCCCACTGTCCATCTCTATGTTCTGTCTGTCTCACCCCCAGAGGTCTGTGTACATAGATGGGATATTGGCCTCTCGTTAGTCATCGCCACATCTCATGCAGCAGAAGGCAGTGTGATTTCTCACACACAGCCATCATTTCTTTCTCTGGTAAAGATGGTAATCTTGGGAAGAGAAGGGCAATTATCTTAGCAGAATTACTAACCTTGCAGGGTGACATTATCGACTGTTGGAAATTACATGGTGTTCATTCGCTGCTATTTTAATGTCTGTCATCTTCTCCCCTTCCCAGGCCGAGTCTGCATCTCCCACCCTCCCACCTCTTTCTTTCATTTTATTAATCTTGGGAAATAACTTCCTTATTTTTAGAAAGCTGATGCCGCTAGCAGGGATTTGATATTGGGGATCATAATAAGGACTTCCACACTTTCGGCTGGGGTTAAGTCACCACCCTTTGGCTTTTCCAGTAGAACTTCACAGTTTTTGTGGCTGCCAACAAAGAAATGCCCACTGAACACTCCGATGACTGACTTCAAAGCTGCCTGGCTGCTCTTCTTTCCTTAAGATTATTCTACTAAACTGAGTGACATTGGAAATCAGTTACCAAACTCTCTGAGCTAAGCCCAGGAACAAGATAGAAATATGGTGTGTGTGTGTGTGTGTGTGTGTGTGTGCACATTTGTCGTAAGTTGAGCTAAGATGAGGAAAAAATGGTTGCTAAAACATTCTAGCCAGTGTACTGAACATGACACTAGAAGCAGAAAACAAAGGTTGAGTTCTCATTCAACATTTCTAGTACTTACCTGATTTGAGTAAGTAATTTAACCTGTGAATGTATAAAATGTGTAAAATAGAAACTACAGTATTGAACTCATGGGTTACAATAGGTTCACATAAAATACAAAACATATTTAAGCTTGGGCTGTTATTATAAAATTGTGAAATTCATGTTTGGTCTTCAGTCCCATTTCTTGGGCACATGACTCTGAAATTTCTTGGGATCTTCAAAGTTGTGAATTTTGCTGTATACTATTAAGATGATTGAGGATCTGCAGCCACTAGGTAGCTTCCAGATAGTAACTACTCTTTGGAAAAAGAAAAGCTGGATTAGAGGGTTGGGAATTTTCCACCCAGCTTTCAACTCTGGAAAAAGTAAGGAAGTGAGAGGATTAAAAGTTAAGTTGATCACTAATGACCAATGATTTATTTTTATATCAGGAATCATACTCAGGACCTTACGCTTGCCAGACAGGCAATTATCCCACTGAGCTATATCCCAGCCAATGAATAATATGTAATCAATCATGTCTATGTAATGAAACTTCCATAAAACCTCAAAAGAATGGATCTGAATAACTTTGAGTTAGCTGAAAACCTGGAGGTGTGTGAAGAGGGTGCCCAAAAAGGACCTGCAGGCCCTGCGTCACTTTCTTCAGGTTTTGACATAGGTATTTGTACTCTTTGTAATATTCTTTATAGTAAGTGGGTAAACTGAAGTATTTCCCTGAGTTACTCTGGCGAATTAATGGAACTCATGGAGGGGTTGTAGGAACTCAGATCCATAACCTGTGTGTCAGAATCCAAGAGGAAACAACCAGGATGTGACTGGCATCCAAAGGAGAGCTAGAGGGGCACACTGGGAGACTAAGACCTCAGCCTGTGGCATCCAAATTGAATCCCACTGCTGAAGCACTGCAAGTGAGGAAAGCCCTACTGCACTTAGAATCAGATGCAGTAAGACCGAGAGCAACACTGTTTGGTTTTTCCCTATATCTTTAGAATTACGTTTTTGCAATAGTTAACATTTTTTGAGTTCCTATTATGTTTCTAACCTTTTACATTCACATCCTCCAAAGCAACCCTGAGAAGTAGATGTCATTATTTATCTTAATGTGTAGCTATGGAAACCAAAGTTGGTCCAATTAAGGAGGCTATTGAAGGGTTCTTGAGGTATAAACAGCAGAGCCCTGATAACTGCTGGCTATTTGTACCATTATGAAATCACCTCTTCTGCTGAGCTGCATCCCCCTCCAAAACCTTTCTTTCTTTTTCCACCCTACCCTTGGTTCCCAGTGACAAGGTACAAGTGACTGATAGCCTGGAAGAGTTCACAGGACTTTTTTTGTTATCCTGCAACAGTCTCCAACAGGTTGGAGGTCTTGTCAAAACCAAGAGATGCAAAGAGATGCACATTGGTTTCTGTGACTCTTAAGGCTGTGGACGCTTGGCACCTTCTTTACCAACACAGTGCCACCTGTTGGCTCCTTTTTCCTTCACATCCAGGTCTGTGCACTGGGTGATGGGAGAGGGAATGGTAGACAGAGAGATGCTTAGGAGGGGAACTCTGGAAATTTGGCTCAGTCTCAAAAAAGTTGTCTTTTTGGATGCCAGTAGCTGGAATCACTTGAAATAAAGGAGGACCTGGTTTTGAGACAGAAGTTACAGTTACCAGAGTGATATCTGGGCCAAGTGAGCTCTCACCTTGTGATGGGTATTCCTGAAGGTTTAAGCTCAGGGAAAACCTCCCTTCTGGGGAACTGAGTCATTGGTTGACTCCATCACCCTGTCTGCACTTGTCAGGAAGCAAGAGGTAGACTAGAATGGGAAGTCCACACGCCATGTTTGTGATGTCTCTGTATGTGAAGCTTGGCTCTGAAGAATTTACCAGCTGTGTGAGACCTTGGGCAGGTAAGTCACTTTATTTTTCTGCTTCCATTTCCTTGTTTGTAAAATGAGAGTGATAATAATGCTGCTACTGAGATGGTTAATTAGGTTAGGATCTGTAGACTACTTAGACCAGTGTCTGGCACACAGCAGGCACTGTGTGAGAGTTTGTTAGTTGATGAAATTGGAAGATGGTGGTACAATCCATGCCAGGAAACAGCCCAACTCTTTAGAAATACTCTAATTGAGCCAACCAAAGACTTGGGAATTTCCTGTGAATTTGGGGAGCGTGGTAGCCAAGATGTAAGACAGAGTAGAATTCTCTCAGTTTTGGAATGAGACAAACCTGAGTTTATGTGTGCCATGTGCTGTCTGTGTTCTACTGAGGCTGTGATTGTAGGACCCCTGCTCCCTCCTCAATCTTGCATCCCGGTCAGAGAGGAAGTAGTTTTGTCCTGTCATTTGCATTCTGCTGCCTCAGCAAAAGCCCAAATGCAACAAGGCCAGAACCTGTAAAATTGTGAGCCAAAATAAAGTTTTCTCTTTACAAGATGATTATCCCATGTATTGTGTTATAGTGTAAGAAAGCTGACTGACTCACAGGAGTTGCTGTTTTTCTTCCTGTGCCAGTTGCTAGGAATAGTAGCTTTATTCCTGCCAGTCTGTCTGTCTTCTATACAATACTGAGTTCTTGAACTAATTCCTGTAGAGAGTGTATTTGTTTCCTGATCTTGCTGCAGATAGTGGCTGAGTTCTATGTTCACATACAGCCTTGCTGTTGTCAGCAAGGATGACAACAAGTATTCAGTCTCTTGTGTGTAAAACTTGCCACCCCCATGGCTTTCCATCTCCAAGGCACTGGGTCTTCACCACTGAAACAGTTGTATGACTTCTAGCTAGTTTCTTTTTCCATGATTTGACTAAGTGAGAGAATGAAGGGAGAAGAGGAAAATAAAAAAAAAGAAAAGCCTAGCTCGATCACACATACTTTCTAATCTTTCCTTATTTCTGAATCGAGGCTATTCGCCTCACAAGGCAAGACTTTCAGGTTTTTGGTCTTGGACTGCACTGTGATGATCTTAATCCCTCAATGCCCCTTTACATATCAGATGGAGGAAGATAACCAAGAGATAACCAGAGAGATACTTTCGGGAAATGGTGGGACCTTTTGAGGTAGGGTCCCTTAGGGGATGTGGGTCTTCAGTTTAGCCACCAGGGTTGCTTTAGGTCTGGGCGGTAAATCTGGAAAGATGCAGTCTACCTCTCCCTCTGTGGGAGGCACTCTTCGCTCTTCTAAGAAGCACTAACTCTGCCGTGGCTTCTCATTCTACTTCTTTTCGGACTTCAGTTCTCACACAAGTAGAAATGCTGCCTCCAGACTATGTTTCTCCATCCCTCCTCTGGTCCTTCAAGAGTTTATGGATCTGGTGTAAATTACAAGCAGGTTGTTTCCATCAAGATCTAATCAGAGAAGTTGACCCTGCGGGAGGCATGAATCATAAGAACTGGTCATGGGGGGCTGGGGATTTAGCTCAGCGGCATAAGCACCTGCCTTGCAAGCAGGTAGTCGTGAGTTCGATCCCCGTACCGATAAAAAAAAAAAAAAAAAGAACTGGTCATGGGTCTGGCTGTACAGTCTCTGTAAGGCTGTTACCATCACATCTGCTGCAGGGCTCAGGGTCCCCAGGAGAAGCAGCCAGGGAAGGAAGACGATGCCTGGTGGGAGATGTCAAAGACAAGCTGAAGCCACCGGAAGGGTGGAGGCAGATCAGTTCTCCAAACTGGAAGGCAGGCTTTCCCTACAGGAGAAGCTAGTGCCTTCTGTCACTAAGTCAAGTATATACCTTCCCAGGGCACAGAGAGGCTGGAAAGGATTCTGAGGAAAGTCGGACAAGCACTGGCCACTCACACCAAGAGCATGGGTCAACAGATGAGATTCAGTGTCCGACTGCACCTGCCCCAGCCTTGGGAGAATAAAGGGTAACAAGGCTACAGCTTCTTATCTGCCCTTCAGATCCTGAGAACTGTGTCTCTAATCCCCCACACCAGCTAAAAACACTAAGAATGGAATTCTAGAAAGTTTATTTCAGCCTAGCCAACTTGCCTAATATAAAACTGTCACAGCAATCTCTTGAGCCCTGGATGATCCGCTAAAGTGAATTCAGTATTCACAAGTCACAGCTTTCACATCTCAAATATAAAAAGTGTAATGCTTTTCTAATTAAAAATTTCTTCTTTTTATGAAGTATTTGTACCCCATGAAGGCTCCTGAAAGACAGTGTCTGCTGATGTACTCCACATCCCATTCAAGAATTTACTTAGCACCTATGAATTTATTAACTAACTAATTATTTCTAGGAAACATGGAGGAAGTGTGTTGCTCCACTAGGCTGCCTGTCCTTGTGAACTGAGGCACTGCAAAAGAGATTCACAGTGGAGTGAAGGAAGTCACAAATGTCATCTGTGATCTCAAGGTCAGTTATGGAAAATCGCTGTCAGAGAGGCAGAAGTGCCAGGAAGCACATGCAGTGGGGAACTAGTTTCAAGGACTTGACTCCGCACCATGCAATTGCGGTGACTGCTGGGTGTATCTGTAAGGCTGTCATCTTCAGTTCTGATGCTTGACCTCGGGAAGATGTACTCAGGCAGCTTCTTCAGCTCCTGAGAATCTGAATGGTTCTCCTCTCTCACCTCTTCTTTTCCCTCTATGTCTTCCCATTTTCTCTCTTTCCATGTTAATCCCATCTTAATATTTTGCAACAAAGAGCTAAATGGGAAATTTAACCAGGCCAGAAGTAGTCTACATACAAAATAGAGGAGGGGAAAAAAACAGGAAAAAAGACATGGGAAAACCTAGAAGTCTAGTATCAATTTATTTTTCCCACAGGTATGAGTCACTTCAAGCTAGAGTTCAGATATGAGCTATGTGAGCAGTCCTATGTGAAGACATTTGTTCACCTTGATCCAGTCTTACAGGATTGATAGGGAGCTTGGATAGGGAGTTTAAAAATCAATGTCCCCATTCCTAGCTCTGTTTCTATATTGATTCTGGTCAAGTCTTTTCATTTATGAAAGGCATTATTTTTATTTCCCAAAGGAAAAAAATTAGATACTGAGGTCATTTGCAACTTGAAATAGCTGTGGTTTGAGGGTTGCTACAGTTTTCTACAATTGGTAAAATATTGCCATAGATGGAAGAGCTATGATCAGCCCTCTCCCTAACAAAGGTTCTTTCCTTGAACAAAACTTTAGTCAAATCTCTGAACCTTCGGGGCTGGGGATTTAGCTCAGCGCATAAGCGCCTGCCTTGCAAGCAGGCAGTCGTGAGTTCGATCCTTGGTACCGATAAAAACCAAAAAGACAAAAAAAAAAAAACCTCTCTGAACCTTCTAGATTCACCTGTGTACTTTCTCATAAAATCCAATTATAGCAACAGCTTCCTATCCTGAATGTCCAATCATCGTGATATCGGATGAAATTCATCCTGCACCATCCCAAGCGATATCCAGTTGCCCTGGCTTGACTATACAGGTGATCCTTCTGGGAGTCCATATAGCCAGAGTCCCTTGGTCCTTATGCTTCTTCCTTGTAATTTGCCATCCACTGACCTCACCCCGCTCCTGGGTTGCAGATTCCCATGCTGCATTTCTAATCTCTGTTCCCCCAGCAAGGTCATATGGCAGTGGTCCTTATAGCTACTACCTTGATGGTCCTGAACAAAATCTTCTTACCACATATTCACAAGTATCACTGAATTACTTTTTCTGTAACATCCCTAACATTTTTACTCCAAGCAGCCTTTATTATCACGAGAAATACATCCTTGGTCTGCACAAAAATTAGTTCTAAGACATGGATAGCTTTAAATGCTCAGTATCTCAGTGGCCTTGAAGAAGAGCCTTGGACATACACTGGGACAAGGGCTGATGTTCTGATGTCCTGAGAGCTCATTTTGTCCTATAGTGAAGCTAGCACAGCAAGAAAGACTGGAACAGGTGGAGGTGGCCACCAGCCCCGTGTTCACATCTGACACCGTGTTGAAGTTTTTGTTCAAAGTCCTCTTTCACTCCCACACCGAGACAAGATTGCCTGTCTTCCTAACTTTTCACAGAGAAGAGACCAGTGACTATTTAATTTAGAAAGCATTTAGGTTCTGTGGGCCTCGTGAAAGGAATCTCCACTGGTTTGGTTTATCCAGGTCTGTAACACCAACCTCAGTGCCTAGAAATCAGTAAATCCTTGATGTTTGTGCACTCAGTGAACAGAAGATCAACAGGGGGTCAAAACTCTGCCATCTATGTCAACAACAAAGGCCTTCAAGCAAGGGAAATCAGTACTTTCATAATTCTCTCAAAATAGTCTATGTATCCTGAATATATCACATTATAATATTAAATGTAGCAGTTTTATGATTAAACAAAAACAGGCATGGTAAATATCAAAAAAAAATACAAAAATTTTTTTAAAAAATCTGTAAACATACCATCCAGAGACAGTCAAGATCAATATTTTGTGTTTATGTTTTTGTTTGCAATTATTTTAAAATCAGAATTTTATTACGTTTTATTTAATATTGCATTGTTCAATTCTTAAGAGTTGTTTCTTTGTTTGCTTGTTTGTTTATGTGTTAGGTATTGAACCCAGGGCCCTGTGCCTGCTAGACAAGTGTTCTACCACTGAACTATACCTTGAACCATTTAAAAATTTTACTGTAAGGCAAGGTCTTGCTAAGCCTCCCAGGCTAGACTGGAATTTATGCTCCTCCTGTTTCAGCCTCCTGGGTAGCTGAAATATGGGTGTGCTCTACCCGCTAGACATTAAATGTTTTTTAAAGAAAGGTTTTTAATGACCATTCATCACTATTCCCACCCTGTTGGAGTGCTTTCAACTAGAGCTGAATACACCTTTTACCTCAAGTTCTAATGGGTACTAGATGATGTTGGGGAATCACCCCATGACCCTATCCTAGCCAAGAAGGGAGAGAATTTTAAACTCTAGTGTTCCAAGTCTCTGGGGTTGCCTTCCCATGAAGCAATCTTCCCAACTTTATAAGGGGTCTGTGGAGTCTATTTTAAGCAAACCCTGCTTTGTTCTCCAGTCTTGACCCCCTATACCCCTTTGGTTTTTGTCCCCTCTGCTTGCCATATCTTCCTGCAGCTGCTCGTGCTGACTACCTTAAGCTTTCATACCCAGGAGAGCCTCCATCTTGATTGCAAGGGTTTCACCTTCCAAACCCCACCATTTCTTTATAAAGACTTTTATCCAAAGACCACCCAAGGCTCAATGGAAAAAGACAGAAATGAATCTCTTTATCAGAGGGTCCCTCCATTTATAAGGGGAACTGCAACAAGTGAGAAGGCTAAGGTGAGGGAAGGGGTCAATGGCCTTTCTTTTGGTTCCTGGATCCAAGCTTCCTGGGAAAATGCGGTCAGCTGGGCTGGCCATGCAGCATGCATGTGGGTAGATGGAAGGGAAGTGTTCATAGGATTCTCAGCTGAAGGGAACCATGAAGCTATTCCACTTAGGGTGCACCCTGATTTATAAAGAGAGAGACAGGAACCTAAATCATTTGGTCTTGAGGTGAGGACTGGCCCCCATTTTTCTGTTACTAGGATCTTCCCACCTGATACTCTGGGCCTCCCGTATTGGCAAGTGAGCAACTGTCTGGTGACAAGTAGGCCCTGCTATAATGAGATGAACTTCTACAATATGAGTATGGAAATAGGCTATGTTTTTCCATCTACAAGTAACTCTCTTTTTAATATTCTCTCAGTTATCTTTTATGATAACAAGAGATAGCATTAGTACAATCTAGAACTTTCTCCAAAGTCTCTCTACCTGCCACTTTTCCCTGCACCAAGTTCTTCCCAGTCAAGATTATGTTTCATTCAGATATAACCTTGACTCTGTTCAGATCACTTCCCTTTGTAGCTTGATAGGCCAGAGGCAGCCCCAAAAATAGACACATATAACTTCTGAACTCTCAAATGACTAAATTTCCCCTTATACTGGCCACTAAGCAAATGAATAGACCTTATTTCCATGTATCACCAAAAAAAAAAAAATGTTTGTCTTTGAAAGATTGTCTTAAAATAGGCAGCCACCTCTGAAGACACTCAACTCATGCATGGGAAAGAGTATAGATATGCTCCCACCCGTGTCACTTATAGAGTTCCCTGTGAGTGCTCTGTCCACAGATGTAGCCCTACTTGGCCTTGAGCTGATTAACGAGAGTGCCTGGTTTGTAAGTGGTCCCCAAATTGCCCTTTTTAACTTTCATCGCTCCTTTAGTTTCCCTGACTGTAAGGCCTCAAAAACTCAAACTTAACTAAAGATTAAAGAGCCAAGGGGAGAAATTATAAAGAGAGATAAAAATACAAGAGACAGAGAGCCAGGCCTCCGGCAAACTTTTCCAGGAACTCCTCCAATACTGGGTTCAAAAAGCCCAGCAGATGTTTGCTTCTGCTGCCCTGTGATGGAGTCCTCTGTTCTCACTCGGAAGAGGATGGTTATGTCGCATTTGTTCTTTGTCCCCACCCCTCTTCAGACACTCTCAGCAAAGAACGCATTGAGAGATCTCTCAGTGGACTCCTAACTCTCCCACTGGGACAGGAGAAACATTGATCTTGGTGGCTTTTGTTTCTAGCATAGTGCTTTTAGAAACATTTCAGTACACAAACAATACACAAAGAAAGGTAAATGAAAATTGTGTGTGTGTGTGTGTGTGTGTGTGTGTGTGTGTGTGTTTGAAAACAAATACAGTTCTAGAACATGTGCACATGGCCCTTTTCTTTGCTCCATTCACACACCCACACACACACAGAATTGTACCCATACATAAATGCCCATGCCCAACTCTGCATAGCCACCCTAGGAAGCTCACACAGGAAGATTGCAAGTTTGAGCATAGTCTGAGTAGCTTAGTGACTCAGCAAGACCTTGTCTCAAAATAAAGAATAAAAAGGACTGGAGACACAGTTCAGTATGAAGACCCTGGGTTCAATCCCTAGTACCACAAATCAATCAACACAAGGCAAAACAAGAAAAGCTTACATGTAGGCATTGGGAACAAAAAGATAAGCAAAATAGCAGCCACACCAGAAATCAAACAGACCCATGCTCACTCTTGTCCCACTGCAAGGTTAGATACCAAAACACTGACCTTTTCACTCCCAGGCCTGTGACTGTTAGCCACAGAACCCAAGGACCAAAAGCTTTTTGCTAAGATGCTGTCAGATGAGGGGACACCATGTGGGGCTCATGTCTAGCAGAGGAAAGAGATGAAGAAACAGTCACACGTCGACATGCAAAGTGCTCTAGCAGGTGTGAGTGTGGGATATGGGCCCATTTCTCCTCCCGAACTCAGGAAAAGTGGCAGTTCTCCTTCCTTTGTTGACATGGAGCCCCTCAGGGGACTGCTTCGCTTAGGTAGGCTGGGAGCAACACTGTTCTCTGCCTGTGTCTCCATGGAGACAGCTCTGCTGTCTTAGGCTCCATCTTGCCCACTTAGTTAACTTCTCCTGCTTGTTCGTCAGGTGCATCTGGTGGGCAAGTCATGAAAGGATGAGGAGGCTGAGGGTGGACAGGAGGAGCCTGTACTGCGCTAGTCAGGGAAGGGGCACTTGTGAGGAGATATAGGGGTAGTGGACGGTGACAACCACAAACTGACCCTGGGCAAAAGCAAGCTCAGGAAGCAAAGAGGAAAGCAGTCAGAGCAGGGCTGAGGAAAGAAAAGAATCTCCCCTGGCTACACTGGATTTGGCCCAGGGCAAGCCTCCAGTGGCCCATGAAGAGGAGGGATCTTAAAGCCCACCCTGGGAGTCCAGCCCTCTGTCCTGGCCTGGTTCCTGTTTATTCCCATCCAGACATGCCACATGGGTACCAACAAACCTAGTGCATCCCAGACCTCTCAGGGAACCTCATGCTGTCATCGCATCTGGTAAAGATGGTCCCCAAGCCACATGGCCCCAGGGTCACTGTGACCCCACAGTATTCTCAGTCACAGGCTATGAATGCTTAGGGTTCATGTAGCTGCGCCCTTCATTGTACAGGCAGATGAAAGTCACTTGCTCAGAATCCACACCTTGGCAGGGAGTGAAAGTTGGCACCAAAATCTGAGAAGAAGGGTAGTGATGTTATTGGATGGGGGTTAGGAACCAGCACAGTTTCCCAGGTTCTCATATGCCTCAATCAGTGAATTGGTCAACTAGTGAATGTGGAAGATTACATTTATTTTAGGGCAGAAATAAGAAAAAGAAAACAAAAAGGACAAGAAACACAAAAAAGGTGCTGAGGGAGAAAAGGGTGCTTTGAAGGAAAAAGAGAAGATACTTCCTGCACGCAGAATGGATGCTACAGCAGCAAGAAGCCAGTGGCCACAAATCATCCTTCTGTGTCTTGGTAGCTGATCCAGGTGGTCCCACTGGATCGTGAGCAGGAAGACTGATAGTCGGTGCTGGATTCAGAGTGTTCTCAGGTCAGAAGATGAGTACTGGCTACAGGGCTCAGCTTGGTCCTGTGTCAGACCTGGGTGCTGCCATTCTGCACTGTGGTGAGTAATCTCTTCACTTGGTAGGTCGCACCTGACTGCTCCAGCCACGTTACTGTGCCCTAGCTTCCTACTACATTTCTTGATGAGATCATGGATTCCCATAGTTCTTTACGGAGTGCTGAGGGAGGAGAAGACTCTTTATTCATGTAGCTACTTCCCACTGTAGGAGAACCTGATAGAAAATAAGGAGTTAGTGTCTATATATGGAGGGCTGTTGAGCTACCTGTTTCTCAGTAGACTTCGGTGGACTGAAGAGGGATACTGGGCAAGCTACCAGTGTCCACCTAAGCTGTGATAGATTGGGAGTCCTTAGTGATTTTATTTAGCTGACCTTGAAGTAGATTTGGGGTCCTGCTTTAACAGAGGAAACCCTGGTCTCCAGAGGTGCCCAGGAGCAGCCCTCCTCTTTTGGGTGGTCTTCAGATTTGTGGGGGAGCTGGGGCTGGTTACTGTGGGTGCAGAACGGGCAGAGTTGGTAGACCTGTCAGGTGGGCGATGCTGATGCAGACCCTGTGAAAGTGTAAGTGACTACTTCCCACGCAGCATCTCTTGCCACATGGAAGGGATCAGGGAGGGTTTTTACAGCCTTCTGCGTTCCATGAGGAAGGACCAGTTTGTTTTCTAAATACCACCGGGGTTCCATGTTAATTGCCCCTTGTTTTAAGGCTCATTTGTCTTCCTGGAAAAGGTATAGACTGGTTTTTGTTCCTTAGGGATGGGGAAAAAGGCAAGGGTCTTGAGGGCTTAAAAGCTCACTTCTTGACATCTTGTCACCCTTTTGATTTCCCAAAAAGACATAAAAATATGGCTTTTGGCTGTCTCCTGTAATGAACTACAAGTGACATGTTTGGGAAAACAGGCTGTCTTTAGGAACTGTAGAATTTCCTGCTTATGCTTTACAGATGTTTTGTATTGGTTTATTTTATTTGCAGATTGCTGTGTGACTGTGTAGCACCAAATAGGAATATTTAGAATCTGGGTACACATTTAACTGTTTGCCCTTTTCTAATGTCAGTGCCTAAACAAGGGCTCTGAGTCCCACTTTTTGAGACCCTTAGGGAAGGAGGTTGGATTCAGTGATCTGCGGTGAACTGACATCTAAGTAACATGCCTTTCAGTGTCCTTCAAGGACAAAACTACTTTCATTAATGAACCATGCATCTTCAGGGTGTTGGATGAGCAGGTCACTGATGTCACCTATCTCCTTGCTTATGTCTAGGATATCACTTGTTCACAAGAACAACAAACCTCTATGCCTAGGGAAGCAGTGTAACCAGTGCAAGTCATTATGATAACCTCGGGGATATCTAAAAGCATGGTCTCATACTTGGTCAACCTCTACTGTCAGCTACAAGTAGGCTTTCATCTGAAGAACAGCCTTGATCTGATAGGCAGTCAGGACTTCTAGTTTTGTACTGAATTTTATTTCATAGCTTTTCCCATTAGCACAGCTGTGGCTGTTGTTGCCTTCAGCCAGGGTCACCATGAGCAGCCACTATATCTAACTTTTTTGAAAAATAGACTACTGGATGAAGTTCTTATCCCGACCTTTGGGTTAAGACACCCAAAGAAATTCTCTTCTTTTCTGAAATATAGGGAAAGAAGGATTTTCTTAAATCAGATAGCCCTAATGCTGGAGCCTGAGAAAGGATATGTTTTATTTCCCAAAATCTACTGCTACTCACTTTTGTCCATCCTATGTGCATAGCCTTAGGACCGTTGAAGTTGCATACAAAGACTTTGCTGTTAGTACAAAATTAGGGGTTCAAATTCAGCTGAAGACAGCCATTCCTAGGAAGCAGTTAAGCTATTATTTGGTGACATTGGGCTGCACATTACAGATAACCTGGGTCCAGACCTAGACAGGTATCATTTTCTGAGTATAAAGATATATCCCTTGTATTGGACTTTCTGGATGGTTATCTACTTTGAGACTTTATATCCTTTCTTAGCTAGAAAATTAAGGTTTTGGGTAATATGGTGGACAGTTCTGAAGTCTGTCTGCAAATTAAAATATCAGCATACTGTAGAATGATTCTGTGTTTAAGCTGTAGGTTTTTAAAATCTCTTTCTAGTACCTAAGATGAGAGCTACTTCTAAATCCCTATTGAAGAACTGTCTACATACACTACTGTTTTTCCCTTGAAATGAGATTTTCCCATTCAAAGCAAATAGAAACTGAGGATCTAGATGGAGTGGAATAGAAATGAAAGCAACTTTAAAGTCTAGAACTGCAAACTCCAGAGCTGCAGGGGCTGGTAGGAAGGTGGTCTGAGACAGGCTTCTGCTCCCTCCATTGACAGAACTCAGGGACCTGAGACCAGCAGGAAAGCTAGAGACACAATAAGACTCACGCTAGAGTTCACATGATGGACAGGCGGGACTAGTGATGCAGGAAAGTCCAAAGCAACAGAAATAATAGGAGCCAGCAGGTGGTAGGTTAGGTGAACCAGCTTTGTGCTTGGGGACAAAGACATATGCATAGAAGTGGTAGATAGTGCCACCTTCTTTTCCATATTTTTTTTTTCTTTTTAAATGGCAGGGGAGAAGAACTGGAACCACAGGAAACTAATCCCATCCCCAAGATACAAAGATCAGACCCAAACCCATCTGCAGTCTCGGCTGGAATACACATCTGAGATTGGGCTTGAACCTGCCACAGAACCACAGACACCAGAGGAATCTCTCTACTTTCATTTCTCTCTGTCTAATGGGTTTTCCTCTTGGTAGCCCACTGGGCTAGTGTGTTCATTTTGCTGTTTACTTTTACTTTATTTTTTGTTGTTAGTTGTGTGTTTCTTTTCTCTCAGTTCTGTTTGACTATTTTTTCCTCTTTCTGTTGTTTGCTGTTTTATTTCTGTGTGTGTGATCATTTTTGTTTACTTTTTTCTTTTTTCTCCTCTTTTTCCTTTCCTTATCTCTTCTTCCTTTATTTCCCTCTCATTCATGATTAGATCTCTAGACTTTCCCTTTGTATTATTCCACTCCTCCTCTCCCTCTCTCTCATCAGCTATCTTGCTTGATCTTATGAGACTTTCATGTGGGTAAACATTGTCTCTTCCCTTTCTGATTCACATCAGTATCTCTAGGTTTTCTCTTCCAATCCCTCCCTCTTATATCCTATATTTACCTGAAACTTGGATAATTGTCTTGTGCCCACCAAATTTGCTCCTATTGTAACTCCATCCACCCCTTCATCCTACTTTCTACCCCTCTTAAATCCCCTCCCCCAGAACAGGGCAAAACCACTCTGCTAAGTGGAAAAACGTTGCATGCAAGTTTCTGGTATAAGTTGGATTATATTATATTATTTAAAAACTTGTAGTACAGTTATAGATAGCAGGCAGTTTGTCAGTAGCCAGGATATGCTTGAGTATACTGTTACTGCTAACTGCATTACTTTAAGCAAGGTGCCATATCTATTATAATCAGTTTTTTCTCCCCTGTACAACAACACTGAGATTTCAAGGGATCATAACCATCACTACAGTCCAGCACAAAAGGAATGGCCCTTGAGTCAAAAAGATAGCAACTTCACATTCTTAATATATGAGGAAGGTAAGTTGTTGAGATAGAAAAAGCAAGAGCAACCTATATCTTGAAGACATCTTTGAGGAACAGGTATCAACTAGAAAAGCCTCAATAAAAGAGATAAATCTGTCTAACATAGGAAATCTGCAAACACTGAGACAGAAAAAAAAATAAAACAAAAAATAGAAAATGGCACAAGAAAAAAGCAAAATGCCTCAAATGCCTGGCACACCTAGGGCAAGCCCAGAGCACAAAGAGACAGAGGAAATCGGAAGCCAACAACTGGAACTCTCTGAGATGATAGCAGCAGAAGTGAAAAAACAGATGGAAGAGGACATAGAAAAAATAATACCTAAAGCACAAAAAGAAGTGACAATCAAGATGAAAGAAATGAGAGCAGACATAAAAAATAGAGGCAATTAGGAAAATGATGGAAATCATGAATGCCCAACATAAATAAAAATGGAATCAATGAAACAGATCCAAACAGAAATTCAGGAGACTAAAAACTTCACTGAAAGTATACGCAACAGATTGAATGCAGGTGAGGATAGAATGTCAGACCTAGAGGACAGGAATGCGGCTAGTGGTCAGGAAAAGCAAGACATCTTAAAAGTAGAAAGGGGCCATAAAAAAATCAGTCCAGCAGTTACAAGATGAAGCAATGGAGAACAACTTAAGATTTACTGGAATCAGTGAGAAAGCTGGAGACAGCACAAATGTCATTAAAAATCTCTTCACAGAAATAATGGAAGAAAACTTCCTAAATATGGTTAAAGAATTTGGCATATAAATAAATGAAGCATATAGAACATCAAGACTGAAATAAATCTACACTAATACAATTAAAAATCAAGATTCTAGAAATTCAACACAAGAACAAAATATTAAAAGCAGCTAGAGAAAAGAAACAAATCACCTATAAAGTAAAGCCCACCAAAATTACAGAATACTTCTCAATACAAACCTTCAAATCAAAGAGAGCCTTAAGTGAGCCTCAAGCCCTAAAAGTAAACCATCTTCAACCCAGATCGATATACCCTGCAAAAGTACCTCAATTTCAACAGGGAAATAAAATACTTCCATGACAAAGAACAATCAAGAAAATTTAAGACCACCAAACCAGCACTACAGAATGCTCTGAAGGATATATTAGGAAGAGATAACAAAGACCACAAACACACGAACATCAATAGAAAGAAACTGCCAAGCAGGGTAAGGATTTAAACAGCAGAAGAAGACAGGGAACCAACAACAGGAAAATAACATGAAAAAGATAAGCTGATGTGTATCAGTTATAACCATCAATGTAAATCATCTCAACTAACCAATTGAAAGAAAAAGATGGAAGAATTGATCAAGAAACAAGATTTGTCAATATGTATATTCAAGAAACACACTTAAGCCAAAAACAAATTCATACACTAAAAGTCAAAGGATGGAAAACAATTCTCCATGCCACAGGAACCAAGAAAAAAGCAAGGGTAGCTATTGTATTTGCCTACAGTGTAAACGTTAAGCCAAAACAAAGAAGGTCACTACATACTGGTTAAAGGAAAACTCCAGGAACAGTTAGCAGTCATAAACATATACCCAAACACTGGTGCACACGACCACACTAAACAAATATTAACAGACAGAATAACCAAATAAGCACTAGTACAATTGTAATAGGAGACTTTAATACCCTACTTGCAAATAAATAGGTCAACTAAACAAAAAAATCAACAAAGAAGTATCAGAATTAAACTAAGCCTATTAACAAAAGGACTTGGTGGGTATCTACAGTGTCCATCCCAAAACATCAGAATTCACAGTCTTCTGAGCTGCACATGGGACGTTCTCCAAAACATACCACATACTAGCCCACAAAATACATTTAAGTAAATTTAGAGGAATTGAAATCATTCCTTGCACATTATCTTTCAGAACAATTAAACTGGAAATCAACAACAAAAGAAATCACAAAAGCTACACAAACACATGGAAATTATACAACACACTTCTGAACCACCAAAGGATCATAGAGGAAATTAAGCATGAAATTAAACAATAATGCTGAAACAATACATCAAAACTTATAGGATGCAATGAAAGCGCTAACAGGGAAATTTATAGTGATAAACTCTCATATCAGGAAAATAGAATGAGCTCAAATAAACAAATATTAAACCACAAACTTCTAGGAAAAGAATAAATCAAACCCGAAGCTGATATGGGAAATGAAATTATAAAGATAAGAACAGAAATTAATGCAATACAAACTAAAAATTACAAGGAATAATAAGCTGAAAAGTTGGTTCTTTGAAACAACCGTGCCCCGTACCTCCTGGCCCACCTGTTACCTCCTGGGTGGTGTCCCCAAATATACTATCTGGTCAGGCAGGGACCAGCAGTGTTTCCCAAGTTCTTATCTGTCTCAATCAGATAAGAATTGGTCAGGACAACTGGTGGATATGGAAGATTACATTTATTTTAGGGCAGAAATAAAAAAAAAAAGAAAGGAAAAAGACAAGAAATACAAAAGAATTGCTCAGGGAGAAAAGGGTGCTTTGAAGGAAAAAGAGAAGACATTTCTGCATGCAGAATGGATGCTGCAGGAGCAAGAGGCCAGTGGCCACAAGTCAGTGACTGCTGTCCTTCTGCATCTTGGTAGCTGATTCAGATGGTTCCACTTGGTCCCAAACAGGAAGACTGATATCAGGTGCCAGGTTCGACGTATTCTCAAGCCAGAGGCTGGTGCTGGCTAATGGGTTCAGCTTGATCTGTGTCAGGCTTGGGTGCTGCCATTCAACGCCATGGTTGATAAGTCTCCTCCCTTGGTAGGTCACACTGGGCTGCTCCAGCCATGTTGCCACACCCCAGTCTCCTGCTACTGTGAGAGCCTTGCAAGTTGAGGAACTAAGGAAAACACAGGGATGAGAAGCGCTCACTTGTGGCTGGATAACAAGTCACCAACACAGTCAAGAACAGAGCCAGGAGCTTGACTTTGACCTCTGGAGCTAGCTCGGCCTTCTCCCCAGTTGCACGATGGTGAGAGGTTGTTTCCATCACAGATGGAGATACACACAAGGTCGCAGGGAGCCAGTCCATAGCACAAGTACATGGAGACGTGGCCCATGAATTAAGCGTCCCGATGAGGGTGAGATAGGGTACAGGAGATGGAGGAAAACAGATTCAGCAGTGGCTCAGGTTTTTTCTTTTGTATCTTGCTCCTTCAAGCTGCTGAAAGCAACCTGAAAACCCTACAGAGAAAATTCTCAAGTCTCATGCTGAGGATGTCTGGCAAAGCTACTTGCAGAAGCTCATGATAGCAGGCAGGGAAACAGGACACTGAGACGGTGGTCCCACAACTTCCTCTGTACTCCTTGCGCCTTCCAGCAGCCACCTGCTCACCCCAGGGATGCGCATCCTGGAGGCTCTGAGGAGCAAGACGTAAATGGGAGCAAGGCTGGGTTTTGGGGTCTCACAGAGGGGCACCTGAGAGACCAGCCATGCGGGCCAGGTGTGCACATCCACAGGCCAGCACTCAGCCCAGCAGTGTTCTCCCTGTCAGGGACTGGGCCTTGACCAGAGTTGCATCGCTAAACTTGAAACCTGGTCCCCATCAATCCACGGCCACTGGATGAACAGCATGGTGCCATGGTGGCAGACACAAGGAAGGTGAGCTCACCTGGCTTCATTTGCCAGAAAAAGAAGACCTGGAGAGGAAAAAGAGACAGTGTCAACACTAAATGCTTCTTTCTCTGAATTCTTCAGAGCTCATCTGATCTCTTCAAGGAGGACAAGGTGATTTTGTCCCTTTTACCGAAGGAGAGACTAAAATGACAGGGGGACAACAACAGCACACACATCTGTTTTATAGCCACTCTTTGTATGTGCCAGGTGCATGCATCAAAAATTATTTAAACACTGCATAACAGTATGCACACTCTGTGCTCCTATTACCTTCATCTTACAAATGGAGGCAACAAAAGGCTAAGTAATATGTCTGGAGGCACAGACCTGGGAGGTAGCCGAATTGTAATGTGAGCATCCTGGTTTCAGAGGCTGGGCTCTCTGCAGTATCCTGTCCTCCCTCCCGGGCTTCTGGGCAGAAAATGGCTCAGCAAGGGCCTCTGCTTTCATCACTTCCCCACTACTCTGGTCTGCATCCAAGCCCTGGGTCCTGAGAGCCCTCTGATTCATGAGCAGGGTCCCTTCCCTTGTAGACACATCAGGATGTCTTTTGCTGTGTGATGACCCTTGCCACACAGTAGGACTTTTACAATGTGTTCCATTTTCCATTTTAACTTAATCTAAAACTCGGTTGCTTGTAGAGTTAATGTGGACGTCCATACAGGTCCTGAGATGAAGCCTGGTGTCAGCTGGGAGCCTGTCTGCCATAGCACCTTTCCAGGGCCAGGCCCTGGGACCAAGGCCCCCGAGGAGGCCATAGAGGACCTTACTCACTGGCGAGTCCAACCTGCCCCAGGCCTGGATGCTTTGACTCCTGCGGGAGCCAATGTATAAGGATCTTACTTGGCCTGGCCCTGTAGGGGCCTATGAAAACCACCACTGGCACACGCTCGCCACCTGCTGGTCATATAGGAGAAGTCCCCGGGTGCTAGGGACTTGTCAAACCTCAGCTCTTTGCTCTGAGGAAACCTCGTGTTCTGCTTGCAGCTGAAACAGAATAGAACAACAACAAAGCAGTTACTGCTCGTGGGTGCCAGTCACAACACGATACACACAGTGTCAACATACATTATCAAACTCGGCCTCCTCGCCAGTTTCCTTTCATAATGTAGGTATGGTTATCCCCATTTCATGGATAAGAACATGGAGGCCCAGGAATCCTAAGTACTTCATGGCAACTGGAGAGAGCAGATCCCATGGCAGGTCTGAAGCTGACCGACCAAAGCCTGTACCTTGTCCAACCAGTCCAGCGACTCCCATCAGAAGCCTCTGGGGAGGCACCTTGCCGTGCTCCCCATCTGTGCCACACCCTCATCCTGGGCTCACTGTGCCAGAGTCTGCAGCTGTCAGCCAGCATGGGGGGCCATGAGCTAGAAGGAAGGAGGTTCTCCTAAAGCCCGCTGCACCACAGTGAGGCCTGACACCCAGGGCTGTGCTGCTTGATGTCAAATTCTGTCACACTCTGGACACTGCTCTCACGCTCCAACCCCAGGGACTCTTGGTGAGCATTTGCCAACCAAATCAATCTCCATGGAGTGGCAGGGTCAGAAGCTGGGATTTGCACATGGCTTGTTGGTTTCTGATTTTTTAAATGCACACAAATACCGACTATAAATATGGACACTCCAGGTACCTCCAGTGGGTACAGCCCTAAGTTAGGTGCGGAGGGGTTGTAGGGAAACTTCATGTGACCCTCAGCCCCAGGGAGCTCAGAGCCTCACTAAGGATGGAGAAAATCATCCTGACCTTGGAAGCTGATGCCATGGAAGGGCAGAAAGAGTTCAGGAAGTCAGCAGAAGCTGACGAGGAAAGAAGCCTTCAGTGAATAGACGTCAGAAGACGGTTCCATGGCTGGAGGAAAGGGCACTGGAGCTTTCTCCTTAGGCCCTGAGCTAGCAAGAAGGCCAGCAGACTGGGGTGGCAGTCCCTGTTACCCCAGGGGATCGGAGAGAGGGTTGAATTCGTTAACAGAGGCTCTTGAAGGCTGTTGTAAGGAGCGTGGATTTTTATCATTTGTTGGTCTTTGGACAAGAATCTGTTGAATAACATCAAGCACTTCTGAACTTGAGGAGAGGTGTTCGCCTGAGGCTGACAGTAGAGGCCTGTGACAAGAACAAAACGGACTCTTAGGAGAGAGACAGCTTGGCCTCAGGGGAGCTGAGGCGGCTTGCAAAGATGTGACACTGACCTGAATCTGAAGGATGTCCGGGCGTGGGAGGGGCAGGGGAGGAGAGCAGTTCTGGGAGAAAAATTACTGTGAGCCCCGGCTGGAAAGGTTGGTGGGCATTAGCAGAGTGCTGGGTGATTACACTGGGCCAGCAGGAACCGTGGAGAGTTTCTGTGCCATGCTAGCAGCTCATCTCCCATGGGCTGGACGGAAATCCTTCAGGGGTCTCCACAGGCAGTGGAGGACCCTCCTGTGCTGTGGGTGTGCTGCTCTGTCCATGGCATAACAGAAGGGCTGAAGACAAGCTAGTAAAGGGAGAAGGTAAAAGGTGTCACCATTGGGACCTGCTGCTTCAGGCAGCACAGCCACCTCCCTGGTGCTGGGGGCAGGGACATCCAGGGGCAGAGGGAACTGGCTTTGCAGCCATGACCCCTGGTTCCAATTCTACCACTGCCTCCTGCCACTGCGGGTTATGTCACCCTCTGTGATTGGAACAGTGCTGTCCTGAGGATCATATGAGCACATCCTCCCGAAGGACTTAGAGCACCCAGCCCTGCCCACTGGCTGGTACCTGGAGCGCCCCATCTACTGTCTGCTGTGTAAACCAAGCTGTGAATACGTGCACCTCATCAGTCTTCCTGCGGCACTTGCTGCTGAGTGACCACTCAGAGCCTCAGGAAAAACCCGAGTTTGGCAGCTGAGAGAGCTGGGCAGAGGTTCACAAAGCCCAGGAGTAAGCAGGGGGTGTGGAGTTCTGGGTGGGAGGCATAATGCATTCCCCTGTCCTCTTCCACTGTGCTGCCCTCTGCTCTTCCATGAAGGAGATGCAGAATGGACATTACTAAAGGGGAGGGGTGGCTGAAGAGGGACCAGAGACCCTGCTCCTGGATAGATGCCTATGACTCAGGCTCCCAAGCTTTCTGGGTCACAGACTCATGGTTTTATTTATCCCTGGGCACTCCAATAAGGAGCAAACCCCTCACCAGCCTTACCTCATGGAGCAGGCAGCTTGGGAAACACCAGCTCATGTTGTAGGGAGCAGGGGGTCCCCACAGCCTCAGAGGGTCTCGTGGAGACTTGAAACAACAACCCAGCAGCACCTGGAGAAGACAAATGGGGAGACGCTGGAGAAGCCAGTTGCTGCCTACCGCCCCACGCCTTCCCCTCACTCAGCTCCGAGGCATGCGCATCCCCACTGCTCATCCCCGAAAGGCCAGAGATCAAGGCTGGCCTGGTGGACAAGTGACACTTCCATCTGTGAGGCTCCATTTCCTACTCCTGAAGCCCCTGGTGCATGTTCCTGGGTTTCCTCAGTCCTGGTCTTCAGGAGCACCAATGCACAGAAGCAGGGTTTCTGCCCCCGCCACTGTTTCCCTGGGAGTCTGAGAAGCTTGGTTTCCTCAATGTCCAACATGAGCATTGGTCTTGGTGCCCCCCACCATTCCCACCCTGGTCCCTTAGGTAAGCACTTGTATTCACCTTTGGGAGACTCCATTGGTCATCGTTAGTGTGGCCACCTGGGATTTCCCACTTCTAACAGTGGCCTATGGTTACAGGGCCTGGCAATGGGAATGTGGGGGTTATGAATCAAGGAAGTGGGGAGCAGCAGATCTCCTCTCTCCCTCTGCACAGCCAGCTCTTTCTGAGCATCCTGGCTTCCCCGGCCTGCCACTGGGCACAGCCACCTCCAGTCCTCCAGTGTGTTACTTACCCCCTGGGCTCTTGCTGGGGGCCTCTGCTCGGCTTGCTGGTGATGAGCTGAGCTGGTTATTACTGGCCAACGGTGGCTCTCTATGAAAGGTCCTCTGGCTCTGGACACAGGGCTGACTCAGAGTGGTCCATCCTTCCTGGAAGCTCTCCACTCCTGTGCTCAGATCTGCCGTGAGCCCCACGCTTCACACACCCACACACAGGGTGACTCCAAACTGGAGGCAGATATTCACATGCTCACCTGGACTAGGCACCTCGCCATTCTCACAGCCCAAGGGACAGAGAGAAAAACACTTCCAGGGCAGGAGAAAGGACGATACTCCCAGGACAAAGGATGATGAAGTCACTGAGGACTGAGGGGAATCCAAGTGGCCATGGTGAGGGGGAAGGTGAACAACTCCTTCCCCTAGTGTCCCATGACCTGTGGCCCACACTCTGCCCTCACAGCAAGAGGACAGCTATCAGAGAAGCAGGAAGGCAAGGCAGCACCAGCCGCTCCTGTTCCTCCAGCTCAAACCTCACAGTCTCGTCTCTGTGCAAGTCCTCCTCCTTCTGCCCTCTTTCCCACACGGCTAAGGGTTAAGTCTCTCTGTCTCTCTGTCTCTCTGTCTCTCTCTCTCTCTCTCTTTCTCTCTCTCCATTTTTCTTTTTTTGTCTTCTCTTCCTTTGTTTTGGTAAACGAGATGGAACCCAGGGTCTTCACCCTGAGCTATGTCCCCAACCCTTTTTAAATCTTAGTCTTGCTAAGATGCTCAACTGACCAGGTTGGGCTTGAACTTACGATCTTCCTGCCTCAGGCTCCAAGAGTGTGGGGTTTATAGACATGAGTCATCTTGTCCCTATGTAGGCTTTAACCTGCTGAATCTCCAGACTTCTAGTACTCCACTGGATCACAGTCTAAAGGAGTATTGGCAAAGTAGGGGACACCAGACCATCAACATTTCCCCTGCCATACCCCTCTGTCAACCTGTGCCTAGAGAGAAGTGCTTCAAATGGCTGTTTGCCCATTTCCCCTCTTTCATAGATATGGGGGTGAGAACCAAATGTAGATCCAGATTCCCAAATGAAGAAGCTGGGAAGTTTGTGCCCTGTGTCTCATTTCGGTGACTAGAGGGCAGCTCCTAGAACCAGGCTCTTTAGAACCTTTTGCCTCAGTTTCTCCTTCTGACAAGATGACATACTATGGTCTGTGTAGACTTGTAAAAATCCAAGTATTCATAAGCCCTAGGTTACCTGCTCAGGACCAAGAGGATTAGGAACTGTGAAGACCTAGCAAAGGTAAAAGGTGCTTAGGACTTGGTTGCCCCCTCTCCTCCTTCCTCCTCACGTCCACACAAACACTATCTTTTGTGGACTTCAGGCTGAGTGTGCACTCTTACAAAGTCAGTGGCATACTTATCGTTGAAAAAGGACCACTCACTCTACCCGTCAGACTGGCAGGGACATCAGGGAGCTGCAGGAGCTGACAAGTGAGGACTGATGGGTTTTCCAGCTCAGGTTTGGGCTGTCTCCACCCTCTGGCTGGGTTGGACGTGAGACCCTATGATGTCATGACTTGGTCAATGCCCAGGAGGCTGGTCAGTCATGAGAGCAGTACTGTGAGCTTCAGACAAGATGACTGCAGCCTGCAGATCCAGGGTCCTTTCCCCGAGCTCAGCCACCCATCTACTATAAGAGTCTCCTCCTTCAGCACCAGCTAAGCCCAATCTTAGCCCAAACGTCTTTTGGGCTTAGAGACCATACAGATTAGGGAGCCGTTTGCCCATCAGCATTATATACATGTAAAGTGAGGTTGTGATTGGATGCCACCATAGAGTCTGCATTCCCTGAACAAAGCCATAAAAGCACAAGAAACAGATATACACCCAAATGTGCACATACATGCATGCACACACACACACCTCGCTCCACCCCTCAGGATCACAGGACCCTGATTGCAGCTTGTAGGAAATTCTGTCAACTGTCCCAGGGTCCTGAGGTGATAACCCTTCCTGAGGGCCACTAGCTGGGAGCTGCATGTGCAAAGCCCAGCACTGCAAGGAACCATGCACACAGAAGCCCACAAGCTACCATCATCTACTGTTAATGACCGCGCTGTGCATGCAATGCTGTTCTCCACACTACACACACCCTTCATTCTCAGGAAGATCCCGAGGTCAGTATATGGACACTCGATCTACGGTTAGAAAACTGAGGCACAGAAGTACTAATTGTCCAGCACCACCCAGTGAATAAGTAGCTGGACCAGAATTTGAACCCAGGCAGTGTGGTCTGAGTGCCGAAATGCATAGGTGCAGTGTCCTGTCTCTCTACCCTTCACATGGCATAGCGCATCTGCTGGGATGGAAGGAATCGAAAGGTTTTCTTCATGTGACAGATCCTGGCAAGCCTCAGCTTATCAGCATCAAAGCACTCACTATGGTTTTCACTCTGGTTCCTGGAAGCTGCAGTGAGAGCCTCCCTCCCTCTCCCTCCTTCCCTTGTTCTTCCCTCCTTTCCTTCTTTCCTTCTTTTTTTTCCTCCCTTCCTTCTTCCTTCCTGATGTCCACTTACCTAGACAGAGTGGAGTTCTCAGGTCTTTGGGGTTCAGAGGAGAGCCTCCATGGGCAAGCGATCAGCTCCCAACACTCATTTGAACAGATTCTCTCTCTCTCTCTCTCTCTCTCTCTCTCTCTCTCTCTCTCTCTCTCTCTCTCTGTCTGTCTCTCTCTCTCTCTGTCTCTCTCTCTCTCTCTCTCTCTCTCTCTCTCTCTCTCTCTCTGTGTCTCTCTCTGTATCTCTCTGTCTCTCTCTCTCTCATTTGGCTGGGAGAGCAGAGCATCACTGCTTTTATAAAATGTCGAGTGTCCATTGCCAGTGGTAAGGGTGAAGATGGACAGCACCGCACCTGTCTTGTGTGGCCAGAGCACTGCTGTCCCCAGAAGCTGTCACGTGGGCCCTTCTTTGTCCCTGAGGGAGGCTGCTGCAGCCACAGGTCCTGCCACCAGGCAGTGTTTCTCACCATTACAGAGGTGGGCGTCATCCCAGAACCTCTCCGGATGAATACATGACCTCTCCAGTCACATTAGAGATTGTTTAAGCACTGTTTGATCTTTTAACTTTAGTATACTCTTCATGAATTCTGTTCCTTTCATATCATTACTTCATCTTTTAGTTTTGGTTTCTTTTTAGTACCAGAGAGTCAACCCAGGACCTTTACACCAAGCTACATCTATACATCCCTATCCTTTTTTATTTTGAGATAGGATCTTGCTCAGTTTCCCAGACTGGACTCCATTTGCCATCCTCCTGGCTCAGCCTCCCAGGTGGCTCAAATTACAGATGTGCTACGCTAGGCCTGGTTTTGTTTCATTATTATTCTAAATTGCTTCAAAATTTTTAGAGAGTAGCACGATTATCCAATAGACACCTGCGTGTGCAAACATCTTTGCACATCTACTGTATGTTGCCATGTATGCCATGGTTCACCCAGAGTCACAGTGATTCAAGAGGGGGAAGCCAGGTCTCCTACAGGCACTGCTGTGCCCTCTCTGTTTACAAGACACTGTGGGTCCTGCCCACTCCGCCACTGAATTCTCTGCTCCTAAGTAGAAGATTTCAGACACAACTCTAGGCAGCTATTTCTTAACCTGAGGAATTTACACTTGAGTGGAAACTTTTAGGAAACCAGATGGGGAGTGTGTGTGTGTGTGTGTGTGTGTGTGTGTGTGTGTATGTGCGTGCACACGTGCGCATGCACTCATGTATATTTAACACGTTTTTCTCTGAATAATATTCAGTATTGATGGCTTCACCTTGATCAGTCCTATGTGCCCAACTACACGTTTCTGCTTTCTTCACTTTTCTCTCCCTTTCCTTGAGAACCAGCAGGACTGGGTTATGTGGAAAGGGTGAGCCAGCTGGGAGTCCGTGAGTCCAGGAGGGGAGCTGGAGGCTGTGCTGGGAAGAAGAGGGGTGCAAGCCTCACTGGATGATTCGGGGTGGAAGATGGAAGGAGAGGCTGTGGAGCATGACTGGGAAGGGGCTCCGGACCCCAGGGAGTTGAGCATCCTGTGCATCCCCAGCGCCCCTCAGGGCGGCCCTCACCTTGCCTCACCTCCCTGCAATGCCAGAAGGAGGCAGCCTCAGTCTCTGTGGGCCAAACTGCCAATGGGAAAGCTCATCCCTGGCCTCATTTGTAGCTTTGCCCTCAGCGTTCCCAGCCCTTGAAGCTCTGAGGGGCTGCTGTATCCTGTGACCCAGCAGCCTCCCTTCCCAGTCCGGCTGGGCCCAGACAGCCAACTGGGACCTCTGCTCACAGGGGCCAGCCTGGGGATGTAGCAGTGGGGATCTGCACTATGCAGGCCATCGCTAGGCAGGATAACTAACTCATTTGGTTCATTATCTACAGAGGTTGGCAGATGATGTGCAAGAGGCGATTATCAGCAGCACACACACATTCCTGGAAAGAGTGGTCAGGTGATCTTCAACAAAGCTGAAAGGTGAAACCACTCCTGGCTTTCTAGGCCCAGGGGGACTCACCTGCTTGGCCAGGGCCAGGGAGAGGAGAGTTGTAAAGAGATTCAGATGGGCCAGCTGTGCTCAGGGCACCATGATTCCTTGGGTAGCCCTGACATTTCTCTTCTATTTGATAGAACAATTCTCCAAATCCCACCATCCTTCTCTGCCTCATTGCAGATAAGATCTCCCAAGGCCTACTATAGTAAACTTCCTAAAAACACAATGTTTGTCACATTAAGCTCTCCATTGGGGAGTGGAGGAAATTATTTATTGTCTATATTCCAAATTCAGCTCAGACTGGTGTCAAAATGCTCTCTGAATACATGGGCAGACAACAGAATAAACAAAACATAGTGAGGAATATCACTTGGCCATAAAAAAGAACGAAGTACTGATGCTTGCTAAAGCATGAACGAACATTGAAAACATTACGGTAAATGAAAGAAACCAAACAGTCAAAAGGCCACAACATGGTAAGATTCTACTATACAAAATGCTCAAGTAAAGCAGATATAGAGAGCTAAAGAGGAGACCAGTAGTTTTTAGGCCTGAAGGGCAGGAGGGAGGAACCTGAGATTGACTGCTTATGGGCGTGAAGTGATAGAAAATCCTAGAATTAAAGTGACAAAGATCACATCACAGTGAAGATACCAAAGCCAACAAGTCACACACTATAAAAGGTGAATTTCAATTGCATGGATTAACACCATCTTCCCTGAACTCAAGGCAGAGGGTAGGGTGGGAACTGCCAAGACCTAGAACTGCAGCTCCAGGGAAACTCTCTCTTCATTGTCAACAGTCTTGGCTATGCAGCCCTGGGAACGGGCCTGACACCAAAGTCCAAAGCCAGGAACCTTCCAGAACGTTCTCTGGGCCAACTTGTTATAAAACCAGCACTTGATGCAAGTTAGGACCGCAGAGAATACACACATCCTTCCACCTTTCCTTTTGTTGACTGAGTCACCAATCAGGTGAGCTGCTTGCTGAAAGGCTCTTCTCACCCAAGCCTGTTCTAATCACAAAGGAAGGCTCAGGGGTTTCAGCACGCACCAATGTGGAGCAGCAGGTTTTCCTCAAAGAGCTGGACTACCAAGATGACCAGTGAGTGGCTGAGGATTTAGCTCAGCAGCATAAGCACCTGTCTGGCAAGAGCAAGGTGGTGAGTTCAATCCTTGGTACCCCCCAAAAAATATTCTTTAAACATGAAATATTTCTTTATATCTCATTCATCCCTTTATCATCAAGTCCAATCATTCTACCTCACAAATCACTTGTCTGGAATTAAGATTGTTTGAAGCATTGGTTTCCATGCCCAGTTTTATAAATTTTACAATAATTCATGATTGCTATTTGAGTATTTTGAAATCGTCACTACTCTTATTCCCAAGGCATGTTGAATGTGAGCCTCTTTGATTCTGTTTCTCCATCTAAATAGAAAGGAGAAACACTCATCGGTAGAATTCTTGGGGAATATTACTTCCTTTCTCCATCTCTGACTTTTCATAACCTGTTCTGACTGTTAAAATCTCCTCATTTAATTTGTTCTTTTTATTTCATTATTTATTTCACTGAATTGAGAAGCAAAGACATCAAGAAACTCACTTTATTCTCTCTGTGTAGTTCTCAAGTCTAATTGGGGACAAGGAGTTTCAGCCTCAGGGGGTTGTCTGTGGACTTGTGGTCCATGGCACTGGCTGGTATGAAAGGAGAAGGGTCCAGGACAACAGGGCACTGGTCTCCGGTGCCAGCTCTGTTCTTGCTTACTCAGTAATCCTGGGAAGGTTATTTTCTGGGTCTCAGTGTCTCTGCATGTAAATCAAAGGTTCTAGGATGGGTGACTTGGTCCAAGATCCTACGGTTCCACTATGTTCATCCTGTTAATTATCACAGTACTGTCCTGCTTCCACACTACCAACCATGAGGGTGGCTTCTTTGAGCCATTGTGAATGGTAAAAAAAAAAAAAAAAACACGTATTACCACCGAATTGCTCCAGTGCATTCTTTATGGAATTAGCACCAGGCCAAATGCTGCAATTTGCTAGGAAACTGAGGGGCAGGTAGACTACCTTCATCAAGTTCCTTTCTGGTCCAGTTTCCAGCTGCTTTGGTGTGCAAATCTACAGACCCGCATCAGGGCATGGGACAGCGGGTGCAGAGGCAGGGGGTGCATGACCCAGGCTGCTGGACCTGAGTCTGTTTGGCTGGGACCAAGCCAGAAAATGCAATCTCATGAAGGGCCCAAGGCAGGGATGCAGGCGAGAATGATGTCGGTGTTCTTTCCAGAAAGGTTTACATCTTCACCTTCTTCCTATGGCTAATGCCAGGGCTGTGTTGAGAAAAGATCAGGGACCCTTGGCAGCAATGCACTGTGGCACTACTTAGTTCCACTAGGGTTGCATGTTCCTAAATACCAGTTATTCTGTTTCTGCTCACAGACTCCAATTTCTGAGTAGTACAGCACCAAAACCTGCATCCTAACTCTCAGATCTATTGTCAACATTGCCATGCCACCTTACCATGGCTTCGCGCTCATCAATACCTGAGCTGTCTGTCAGAGTGTGTTACGTGGGTGGTGCCCAGTGGACATGTTTCCCAGTATCCATGCTCTTGCGTGGTTTCCTCACCACTGACTCTGGGTTTGGGCATGGAGTTCCTTCAGCGAACGTGACATTCGCAAGCACTATGCAATCAGAATCCTGCAAAGCACCTTAGCCTCTTGCAGACCCTGGGAACTCTGGAACCCTGTGCCTCTAAAGGTTCAGTTACCCTCTGCAGACACTATCTAGAGAGAGAGAGAGAGCTTGGTTAGCTCCTAGCTGGCCCAGCCATCCTGGCAGACACATAAATGAAAAAGCTGTGTGGAGCGCTCCAGCCCCAGTAGAAATCATGTGAAGCAGAAATGCCCAGTCCAGTCCAGTCCAGGCAACCCCCAAAATCAGGAGAAATAATAAGACACTGTTGATTTATGTCACTAAGTTTGGGGAATGTTTTGATACATGGCTACAGATAAATGAAACACTGAGACATAGTTAAAGCTGAACTAATTGCATCGAATTAATCTTTACGGCTTTTTCTCCTTTTAATGATCAAGTGGAAGAGTCTTTGATCCTTCCAGTTGAAAAGGACTTCAGCTTCTGCAGTTGTAGCCAGGAAGATGTCGCCACCACATGACAGGCAGACAGCAGGAGACATCACTTGCACCAGCAGCACTGCCGGAACTTGGCTGTTTCACTAAGCTGCCCAAGGCCAAGAGGCTCCAAAGAGAGGGGACCAGGGGTTCAACCCAGTCTAACTACCCAGCTCCTTCTTTCCCATTTTTCTATTGTGGGGTCATTTCAAAACACAAAAGCTCTGGAAGATCATTAACTAAGTCCTCATTTAGTTGCGCTGATTCCTTGACTGTCCCGGGGAGGGGAGTGCTGAAAACACCTCATTCTTTTTCCCAAAAACCCACACTCCCTCTAAGGAAACCTCATGCTCCAATGGACTTGCCTGTATGAGCATCTGAGGGGCGAAGGGGAGGCTTTGCAATATTTTCCAGCTCTTTAAGGTAGAATTTACAAATAAAGTTGCATATATTACACAATGTAATGTCTTGATACACGTGTAAATTATGAAATGACTACTGCAATTAAGCTAATCAACATCTGTATCACTCACCTAATTACTTTGTGTACAGTAAGAATATTTAGGATCTACTGTCACAGTAAATTCCAAGTATACAACACCGTATTGCTGACTATAGTGACCATGAAGTATATTAGGTCACAATAACTTTTGCATCCTGCCTAAAACTCTGTACCCATTAAAATATCATTCCCTGTTTTTCCCCGTTGCCCACCCAATCTCCCACCATTCCAGCTGCTATCCTATGTCTGTGACTACCCTAGGTACTTCACAGCGGTGGAACCAACCATATGACATTCCTGACTGGTTTGCTCCACTTAGCATGATGTTCTCACATCTCATCTGTTCTGTAGCATGTATTGATATTTCCTCTCTCCTTAAGGCTGAAAACTATTCTGATGTGTACACACAAACACATGCATGTATCACATTTGCTTTATCCTTTCCTCTGTTGATGGACACTGGGGTTGAGTCTGAATCTTTGGTTTTTGTGGAAAATACTGCAATGACCCGATGAGTACACATAGCTCATCAAGAGTACTGATGTCATTTCTTTTGGATGTATACCCAAAAGTGGGATTGTTAGATCTATGATTTGATTTATTTGTCTGTTTGTTGTCTGTCTGTTCAGAGGCAGGGTCTTCATATGTAGTTTAGACTGGCCTTGAACTTATAATGCCCCTGCCTCAGCCTCCCAAGTGCTGAGAATACAGGCATGTGCCACCAGGCCCGGTTTATTTTTGAATACTGAGGAACCTCCATACTCTTCAGCACGAGGGTTATATCATTCCAGCAGTGCATAAGAGCGCCCTTCTCTCATGTCTATCCAACACTTGTTATCTTCTGTCTTTTGGATAACCATTTAGCAGATGTTAGGTGAGAACTGCTTGTGTTTTCATTAGCATTTCTCTGATAATTAGGGATGTTAAGCATTTTTGTGCATCTCTTAGCCATTTGTTTGTTTTCTTTTGAGAAACATCTATTTGGGTCCTTTACTCATTTTATAACCAGGTTATGCGTTTCCTTACCACTGAACTATTTGCTTTCCCTCTATATTTGAGATACCAACCCCTACCAGATGTGTGTTTAGAAATATATTTTCTTATTTTGTAGGCTGTGTCTTTCACTCTGCGCATTGCTTCTTTGCTGGGAAGAATCTTTGTGAGCTCTATACAATCCCATTTTTCTGTTTTTGCTTTTTTTGCTCGTGCTTTTGGAGTCATACAAAAAATTAATTGCTCAGATCAAAGTCAAGAAGGTCTCCCTTCCTATTTTCTTCTAGTAATTTTACAATTTCTGGTACGCATGCACTTAAGTCTTTAATCCATTTTGAGTGTAATTTTGTACGTGGTAGAGGATTAAGTTCCAGCTTCATTTTTCTGCTTATGAGAATTTAGTTTTTTTAATACAAATTTATTAAAAAATCAAGTTATTTCCCATTGAGTGTCCTTAGTGCATTTTTAACCTAAATGTGAGGATTTATTTCTGAACGTTCTATTCTTTCTCATTGCTCTCTATGCCTGCTTTTAGGCCAGTGCCATACTTTTAATTACTACAGCTTTACAGAATATTTTAAAATCAGGTACGTGGTGCCCCCTACTTTATTCTTCTTGTTTATGCTTATTTTAAATATTTGAGGCCCTTTGAGATTCCATAGAATTTTTAGGGGTTTTTTGGTCATTGGAATTTCCATAGGGATTATTTTGGAACTGTAGATTACTTTGGGTAATATGGGCATTTTTAACAATATTAATTCTGTCCATGTCGGATCATTTGATCTACAGTGCTCAGCCTGCTCTTTGCTTCCTGATTTTCTGCCTGGATGCTCTGTCCATTCCCGAATGTGGGGAACTAAAGTCTCCTCCTGTTATTCTGTTGCTATTTATATCTCACTTCAGATCTTACTAATATATTCTTATATATTTAGATGTTCCATGTTGGTCATGTAATGTTGATTTTTCTTCTTGAAAAATGAATCCCTTTATCATTACATTTCATTACATGACAACCTTTTATCTCTTGTTACAGTTTTTGTCTTAAAGTTTATTTTCTCCAACATAACTAAGAGGATGCCTATTCTGTTTTGGTTGCTGTCAGCTTGAATACCTTTCTATTTCCCTGTCCTTCCAGCCCATGAATGTCATAAGACCCACGGGAGTCTCCTGCGTGCAGCCAACCGTTGGATCTTACTTGTCGAAATCTGTCCATCCCACCAGGTCAGGCCTGGTTCCAGAGTGCAGTGAGATTCAGAGGTCGATTTGCTACCTACCCCTGGGTGTCTGTGATGCACAGCAAGGCGGAAGGGAGGGATGACACATCCCTCCACCCCCTCAATGCATCTTTCCCTGTCCAAGTCCTGTCACTTCTCACCTAGCTTCTTAGCTCTTGGGAAGGTATTTCTGTGCATGCATGATTGTTAGGATTCACGCTGCAGTGCAGGAACAGAGTTCTGGAGAGTTACAATCATCACCATACGGATACCAGTCTTCACTTGCTGTCTGGATCATGCTGTGGCACGCACTCGATAAATATTTCTTTGAATGAACAAATGAAGAGAGAGTGAAACTCCAAATCTAAGGCCTTGTGTTTAAGTATTTGGTGATCAAACTTGGATCTGTGCTGTGTGGTGCAGCTTGGCTCCAAAGGCCAGGACACCCACCATTTCTCAGGCTTGCAGATCTGCTCATCGCAGGCCTGCAAGCGTATGCTTTTCCCTTTCTTGCCACTAGAGGGCAGGCACAGCTCATGCACTCAGCACCAGGCCTATCTGCCCCCAGGCTCCAAAGTCACCTTGGGCACAGGCCTGAACCAAATACTACAGGGCTCTGTGCAGATCCAGTTCAGAGGTCACACAGAGATGCTGAATGGAGAAAAGGGGCAAGGTAAGAGTCCTGTGTCTTCAACTCTGTGTGCAAGAGATAATTCTGGAGTCTGCAGTCCCTTCAGTAATGGTCCATGCCCCTCTCCTTGCTGGGACCCTGGGCAGCGTCACTCCTCAAAGTAGAGGACATCTCCATTGTTAGAAATATGCTGGGGAGGGGAAACAGAAGAGAAGGGTGGCCATAAGCTGGCCAGCTTGTCCTGGCTATGTGAGTCCTTGTCTCCCCTAGCTGACTCTCCAGCCACCTTGATGGAGGACAAGAGTGTTATTATTCCACATTTCACACCAGTAGACCCAGGGTCAGAGTGATTAATTAGTTTTCCGATGGTCACACCACTGATCGGTGACCAAACTGTACTTCCAACACAGGAGAGATTGGCTTCACAGTTTTTAGTATGCATTCATAAAGAAGCTGAGGTTTTAGAAATGAGAAACTTCTGGTGGGGAGAAGGTAATAGAATTCTAGAGGGCAAACACACATGCAAAGAACTCGACTGATGCCCCAACATTCCTCATCCCAGTCAACTCGTGAGGCTTAGTCCCATTAAGGGGTGAGGAACCAAGGGCAGGTGGGCAGGAGAAGGGTCCCACCCAGGCCCCGGATGGAGGGTAGACCAGGTTGGGCCATCATGACCAGAGGCCAAGAGGTCTCAGCTACACTTGTTATCCACCATCCCAATTCCTAGAGGACCTCACAGGCTCTGGAATTTTTGTGTCCCTGTGGCTTCTCTTTCCTCTGGCTCCTCCTCTGTGGATGGATGGTAGTGACCTCCCCTCTCTTGTCAGCTCTTGGACATGCAAATTAGCCTGCTTCCCCTGGCCCTTGAGGGCAAAGACCAGAGAAGGGAAAGGAAGAAGGCAAAACTGCAGGTCTAAGCAGGAATGGAGCCTTCTGCTTCTCCTTGTGCAGATTTGAGAGGGGCTGACACTGGTTTCGAGGGAGCAAGTCGTAGGTTCTTTGCTTTCCTCTGTCCTCCCAGCCCCTGACTCATTTTTGAGTCAAGCCAGTGGAACAGACTGACCTGCACATAGTGCCACGCTGGGCACAATAGTCAGTGGGGACAGAGGACATCTGCGAATGACAGTGGCTCAACCCATGGTGGCAAGAGCAGAAAGCCAGTGTAGACAATTGTGACAGGAGGGTCCCAGCTGGACACTTTCCTTCCTCTTTGGAGCTAGGACCTCAGTGGTAGGATGAGGCTGGCCAAGGCAAAGTCTCCCCTTCCCATTGCGGGAGAAGACAACAGGGTATTGCAGGCCGTTGAATCTTTACTTATCTGCTGCTGTCTCTGGAGCTAGGACCTATTTGTGTACCCATGAGAGATCCCAGAGCCCCCTGTGCCTGTGCCCACTGCTCCTCCCCAGAGCCCAACTTGAGCCAGACCAGGACAGACCCATGTTCCCTGGAGCTGCAGAAGCTTCTCCTGAGAAGATGCCACCTTGTTTCTTTATCTGCTGTGTCTGTTCTGCATGGGGCTCTGGTCAACACAGCTCCTTTCGCTGCTAATACAGGGAAGCCTGAGGCCTGTGCTCCTCCTTTGAGGGCACGTGAAGTTCCCAGAGTGTTCTGCTGATGACGATGGAACTCACAGCAGTGGTCTCCCTAAGTAATGATGCATGGGGGTTTGGTCATGCAGTGTGGGTCAGCCAGAGAGGTCCACCCAGGTATCCCACCCCCACCCCATTTATGTAGCTGAGCCCAGCTGCAGGTGGCAATGCCTTTTAAGGATGGGGGAAGTCGCTGGCACATAGTAGGTACTCAGTAAATGCTGGCTGGGAGAGAGGACTTCTAGCATGCTTGCTTATTTTTGACAAGGGAGTTTTCAAGAGCCTCCAGAAGTGCAGGTATTTTGACTGCAAGGGGAGCCAGAGAATCCTCAGACCTGCTGGGGGCAGCAGCTCCTGCTGCAGGGAGGCGAGGAAGGGAATGCAAATCGGAGAGTACCAAGAGCTGCTGAGGCTTGAGGCTCCATGACAGCAGGCTGTCTGTCCTCTGTTCTCAGAGGCTGAGCTCACCAAAGGCCTCAGTCTGCTCCCTGGGTGGGAATCAAGGTGACACACATAGGTCCTTTCAGGACACTCACTCAGCAGCCAGTTAGAAAACTAAGCCCCAGGAGACTTCTGATGGAGCTTCCAGGAGGGGAGGAAGAGGCTAGACACAGGTAAGTGGAGTGTGTCTTGTGTGCCCTGCAGCTCTAGACCACTACCAGGATGCTTGACTCCTGGGCAGAGGGACCCAGACTGAATCCACTGAGCAGCCCTTGAAGAGAGGTGAGGGGAAGGGCAGGGCCACACCATGCCATCCTCAGGCAGGTGTGTGGGCCTTGCATCCCCTCTCCAATCTCCTACCTGGGAACAGTTCTGCAGGGCAGGTGCTACAGTGTGGGTTCTGCCTGCTGCTGCCCCTCTCCCCCAGTTCCTGTGTGAGGAGTGGTCACTAAGGTGACAGGCTATGAGGCGCTAGGAACACTTAAGAGGTGGCACTTGGTGGGAGGTCCCTAGGTCAACTGGGGGCCACATTTTCCAAAGGACTAAAGTGCTTCTCAAGGACCCTGGCCAGTTGTCAGGAAAAGATTGTTATGAAAGCCTCAGCCTGACCCCATGCAGCCTCTGTCTGCCCTCTGATTTGAGATGTGCTCCTCAGTCCCCACACACTTCTGCCATCCACCACAAGACCATCACCAGAACCTGTATCCTCCTATCTGAACTATCAGGCTCCAAAAGTGAGCTGAATAGACTTCATTTGCTTATAAAATTGTCCTGCCTCAGGTGATTCATTACAGCAACGAAAAGCTGACTGATACAACCAGGTTCCAAGTGTGCCTCTGGGATACATGGCAGTTGAGAGAGACAAACCAGCCATATCCCTCCTCCCCACAACATGCTAAAGTCAAACAGAAGGTCTGGCAGTCACCCCATCCAGTCCCCAAGGGCAGACCACCCCATATATCTGTGCAAGTGATGGGCACCCAAACAACATGTGCCTCCTTTTGAGCCTCATCTATGGCATTAGGAAATGCTCATGTGACCCCTGATAATTTTGTGAATCTTAGCTCTGGTGTGCAAATCACTCACAAATGACCCCACCCTGCACAAGACCCCTTTTGGAAGTCTGGAACTCATTGCAAGTGGACAAACACACTGTGAATAAGCCAAAGGAAGAAAGGCAAGATTACTCAACTTCTTCAAAATGAGGGGTTCTCATGTTGGGGGATTTCTTAGGGTGACCATTCTATCAGGACCCAAGGCCTGCTTCTTCCTCTTCCCTGCCTCATACTGTAGAGTGTTTGAGTGAGAAGACTTTATCCAGGTCCCTCTTGTCCAGCATATGTCCAGTCAGGGAAGGTGCCAGGTCTCAATCCACACAGCCTCGCAATAACCCAGCAGTGACCAGAATCTAGTCCTGTTGGGTTCAGACACACTTTCTGATGTATTAGGTCCTCTCTGTCTCTTTCTGTCCTCGCACCACCAAACTTCCATAAAACAGCCTCTCTTCTGCCTTCCAAAAGCTCGAGAAAGGAAAAATACAAAGAAGCAGACAAATCAAAAGATGGGGAGAGAAATCAATTAATATTTGACATAAGGCAATGGTTATGTTATGTCCCATCAAGTCCCCCAAAGGTGGACATGGTACTTTCGTTACACTCCAGGCTGCAGTGGTCCAGTGTGTTCTTGTGAGGCCCTGGGTCAGGTTTTCCCTACAGCACACATGCACCCAAGTGTGTCACCTGGGAGATGGCTGGGAGCCCCATGTTTAAGTCTCCACAGGCAGAGAGCTTCAGATGACCTCCCAGGTAAGCAAAAGACTCTTGGTGCTTGTAGGAAGGGATTGCTGGGCCTCTGTTTATTTCATCATTAAAAACAGAATACATTACAAGCAGATGTTAGGGAAATGAAGCCCAGAGAAGTGAAGACGGAGGAAGTTCATTCCTCTTCAACTCAGGCCTCAGCTTTGCACACAGTGCCTGCTGAAGTGATCAGTCCAGTGTTGGGGGAGTTATTCGGGCATTTTCACGCTGCAGATAATGACCTATGGAGGATCACAAACTTGTTGAACACTGTGAGCTTGAAAGTAAAATTGGAATGGAAAGAGTCAAATAGAATATATACACTTGCAAGGTAGTCATAGTACATGCTATTTCCCAAAACATGTTCCATGTGTATGCACATGTGTATATTCATACACATATATGTACATATATATACATGCACATGTACCCTCACTGTGACATCAAATCTTATCACTTGCCACCACAAAAAGTCAGAGATTTATTAGTTTAGCCCGAGGTAAAAGATATAGGCTGGGCTCTAATTTTGGTGCTGACAAAGTGTCGCAGTGTATATTTGGACAACTGTTTTCAACTTTCTGAATTTTGTTTTTTCTCATCAGTGTACTGAGAGGGATGAAAAGACCCATCTCGCAAGATGAACAAAAGTGGACACACACAAGGCAGTGAACACAAAGAAACCAGGACCCAAAGTAACCAGCTCCAGGTAAATGTCAAGCATGAAGCATGTAGAGGACAGTGTGTACCGGAGTGTACACAGGCACACACACCAGAGCCTTCAGCTGTGCTGCCTCAGTGTCCTGAATCAACTGCAAACCTTTGCCTTTCGTGACCATTTAGACTCTGCAGAAGAACCAGAAGCTGCCTGGTGCCGTAACTGATGAACAGAGTAGATGGGGATGGACCATATGCTTTGCAAGCCTGACAGTACTGAGCAAAACTATTTGCTATATTTCTGATCGCACATTTCCAGAACTGCTTCAGGAAGCAATGAGATCATTGGGGCAAGTGTGTTCTAAGGGTGAAGGGGGATTTTGAGGGGGAACAATGGCAGCATGTCTTTTACTGTAATTTTTTTAATTTAAGCATTCATCATATTTTTAGATCACTCCTTATATGATGTGTGTATGGGTGTACGGGTATACGTAGCTGGCTATGTAGAAGGAACCCATGGTCACCCAGGGAGGGCACCTGTCCAGCAGCAGCCAGGCACCTGAGGCCCATTCGTCAGTCACTGGAGCTGGAGCCCTGTGTGGTGCTGCTAGTCTCCCCGTGTTTACAAAGCTGTGTCCTTTGCACAAACATGGGCTTTTTAGGGTTCCCTGAACGAGAAGTGGGTAGAAACAGGAAGAAGAGTCCTAAAGACAGGTTTCACCTCCAACTACTTCTGGAACAGTGGGGCTCGCAAGACTCTTGTGCCTCGCTAAACTCCTTCCTCCCAGAGCAACGGGAGGGATCAGGGGATGCTGCCTGCCTTGTTTTGTGTTGCTGAGTGAACTTCTCCAGCCCTGGAGGGAGGAAGGATGGAGTTGGGGAAGGACGCGGAGTCTTGGAGTCTTCTGCATCCAGGGATGTGAGTGGGTTTTATATTTAACAGATGACTCACCTCCGAGCACACTAGTCACTGCCTCCCAGCTCCGCTTTGGCAGCCAGGCTGCCGGGGACCTTGGTGCAGTGAGATCAGACAGAAGACTGGGAGACAGCAAGACAGCCCCAGGGATGCAGAGACAAGGAGGCTCATGGGAGAGGAAGAGATCAGGGCTGGAAACAGAAGGATGGAGGAAGAGGGCAGCCAAGCAAACCCTGCCGAGATTTCCCAGGGTGGCGGGAGATCCAGCACCTGACCACGGGGAGGGAGACAAGGAGCGCAGGCCCAGAGCCCAGTGTTTGCATATCTGCAAGCCCTCAGACCCGTGCTATCTGGCATGCAGGTGGCTCCCCGGCCCAGACCTAGCCATGGCGGCCTGTGGCAAGAGTAGGGTGTTGCCAGAATGAGCCTGGAGCAGGAGTTCAGCCAGGCTCATTGTGAAGGAGGCCCTGTGTCATGAGAAAGAAGGGGTGCACTGGCCAAGGCACCTGGGTGCGGGCCCTGAGCCACTGAAGTTGGTAGACCCCAGAGAATTGGAAACAACTAAGACCCCAGACCCATCCCAGGCTGCTCAGTCTGATACCCTGTTCGAGTGCAGAGCAGCTGCCCATCACAGATCCTTGGGATCTCATTCGGCCGCAAAATCCCTGAGTCTGTCAGTCCAATGCAGGCTTCCAGGCTTCTCCTCTCTGTGTCTCAGTTTATAACTTGAGACATGAGATGTCACTTTAAAAGGATTGTTTTAATATTAAAAAAAAAAGGAATATAAGGGTGGTGTGGCGTTCTCTGTGAGAAATCTAAATACTTCCTAACTAGAACTAGGTCAGGTCAAATGAGAGGAAAGGTGCCCCTGGCTGGTCCCACAGTCCCGGCAGTGACAAAGGTCACTCTGAAAGGAACTTCCTTTCCCTGCACCTACAACCCTCAGGGTGGTGCCACAGGGTGGTTCCACTGCCACGGAGAAGAGACTGAGGCAAGGGTTACATGATGGGCCCTCGCTGAGAGGCGAACAGGAGCACTCAGGACTCGCATTCAGGCCCAGAGTCCGTATTAGTCCTTTGTTTGATTCTGCTTCACCACACTAGCATTTCCCTTTGTCACCAGGATCCTCTGGGTCACTCTGCAGACTGGCCAGGTCCCCGCCACCAGAGCCACAGTCATGTCATTTCCTCTTCCCCCTTCTATCCAGTATGGCCCTGCTTTTAAAAAGACCGCTTCTGACCTTCTCCATGGCACACTGCCCCGGAATCTGGGTCCACTGCCCTGGTTTGATTAAGTCTTCTAAGGCCACCTAAGGCCAGGCCCAGTCCTTCTGTGCTGCCCTCCTCACTCAGCATGGCCAGGCTTCTCAATGAAAGTCTTGGCTTCTGTGCCTGACTTGGGGCTGAGCCCTGGGATTCTGTCTTTTTGTGACCTGCCTCTGTCATCACCCGTTTGCAGCTTTGCACACAGATAGCTTCGCCATGGAAAGGAGCCTTCCTCGGCACAGGTTGCCATCCCACCTGGAGTGCCAGGAAAGCTGCACCAACCCAACCAGCCTCTCCTCTGCAGGTCTGTGCTGCCTTCTTGCTCTCTGCAGATATGACTTGGCCCTGGGTTGAGCAAGAGGCTCCACAGAAACAGAGAAATACATAGTCTCTCTCTCTCTCTCTCTCTCTCTCTCTCTCTCTCTCTCTCTCTCTCTCTCTCCTCCCTTCTCCCTGTCAACCACACTGCAAGCTCCATAATGAAGAGCCAAGGGCTTCCTTTCCTTTCTATGCACCTCCTTTCCCTCACCTCACCTCTGACACACACACACACACACACACACACACACACACACACACACACACCTGCTGGTGCAGAGGACATCTGTGTGATATGCCAGGTAATACAAGATAAGCAAATGATCAGGAAACAGATGTGAGATAAGATGGTGGGAAGGGGCTGGAGGACTCCTTGGGGGAACTCTCTCACATTCTCAGTCTCTGACTCAGTTTTCTACCAGCAAATGGTCACTAGCATCTACATCACAAAAACAGTCAAGAGGATTCAAGAATGCTGCCTGTGGAGAGTGGCTCACTAACTGCTTGCTCATAAAGCACGTATAAAATGCCAGCTCATGGGCTGGGGATGGAGCTCGCTGGTAGAGCACTGGCCTAGCATGTGTGATCTTCTGGGTTTCATCCCCAGCACCACTCACAAAAAGAATGGCAGCTCATGAGCTAAGCCTACTGAAGCTATGCACGCTCCAAACATGTGAGCGAGGTTGCATCTACTCCATGTGCACGCGAGTGTGAAATGACAGGGTAATTACATGCTCAGCACAGGGGAGTTATTTAATGTCCTAAGTGTAAAGACCTTGCACCAAAAGGCACCATGGCCCTTTGTCCGTATAATACAGACTCTGTGACTCAAAGATTCAATAGAGAAGGAATGATTCCTCTAAAACACATCCTTTTAGCTGCCCTTCAAACTTGCTATTGCCTGGGCAACTATGGGGCTAGAGTCCCAGCAGCCAATGGAGATCTCTCTACTGAAGCTGATGTCATGAAACACACAAGAGAAAACAGATTGCCAGCCAACTTGTTTCCTGGCCCAACAGCCTGCTGGAGCCTGGCTAGCCGACAGTCACTTGACTCTGTTGTTTTCTGTCTAGAGTGGCAGTGGCCTTTCCACAATGCCCCCTGCATTCCCCACCAGACTCTGAGTGCCCCTGCAGGATCCAGGACCACAGTGTTTCTCTGGGATTCCAATGTGCCCCAATAGCACTTGGTGTGCAATAGGCAGTTAATTATATTTATTGAGAGTCTATTATGGCGATTCCCACAGAGGGCTTCTGGAAACACTGAAAGACATTGTCATTCTTTCCTATAATTTACTATTGTTATGTACTAATTTGTGATTGATTAAAATTGAAAAAAACCACCCCTAAATGCAGAATAGGCCCAGGGGACAAGATGCTAGAGATCTTAGGTTCTTTGTCCTCTACATATTTCCTCTCATCTGCCCCAGACTTGCTTTTATGATGTTCTGAATAAGAGAAGAGGAAGACAGGAATTTAAGTGGCCTCAGTTCTTTTCTACGAAGTGAACTCGAGGAGGTTTTGGGTGGTGCATTGTTGCTTGGCAAACACAAACCCAACTGAATACAACTTGTTCTTAGAAATCCCACCATCTACCTGACAGCGGAGATTTGGCCACCCTCATCTGGATTGTCTCTCCTGAGTGTTCACCTACCTGAGCTAGAGAGGGAACTTCCCCGTGACACATCCTGTCACCCCCCGCTTCCTCAGTTTGTATCTAGGTACCCTTAAGATTGATCCAAATGTTTAGGATTTTCTGGCAATTCATGGAAATTGTCTTCACCTTCAAAACCATTAGAAGCCTAAGATACTTGTTTGCTTCTCCTCCTTGGTTTCTATTCAACAACAGGACATTCTGCCAGAAATAACCACCCCGCTACTCTGGATGCAGTGAATCTCGTGTGGTTCAGGGACCAGATGGCAACTGCAAGATCTGGAGCAAGGTCAGATTTTGCCTCCCATGTCCCTCTCTTGCATGGCTGGGGCCACAATCTCCAGTCCTTCTGCTCTTGCCTCTCTTCTATAGTCTAGCAGAGCCAGGGAACCCCTCACCCATCCTGACTCCATATATCTGCATATACCTCTTTTGTAAGCAGCCCTTCAAGGGCAAATGCATCCTATGTGGATATATTTTTACTATGCTCAAATTTTATCAATAAGGAAAACATCAGTTTGGGTATAAAATTAGTCTACGTTTGACTTAATTTCAGTTTCCTACACATTTTATGTTGTATATCACTCTGACTCTCTGGACTAACTAAAGCCTAAACAACAAATCTACCATATACAGCATACTACTGAGCCCCCAAATATTTACTTACATTATTTCTAACCCTCATAATACAATATAAATACAATCTCTATTTCTATAGACTAGAAAATAAAACAGGGATGAATACAAGTTAAGTTGAGCATCTAAAGTTGCATGGCCTGTAAGTGGCATTTAAAGCTGAAATCCAGTGCCAAATTATATTTACCAAGATGAGGAAAGGAATTTATACATTTATAGAAAGATCTCCAGTAGCATGGCAGGGGCAGGGTGGAGAGAACAAGTCTTCCAGGCAACCAGAAACATGCATTAGCAGAACAGCACAGCTTTTGAAGAACTCAAATGCAGCTCCACAAGATGTGACAACTCTGTGTGTGGTCACAAGGGAATGGCAAAGGGCTAGAAGATGCATGTGCAGCAGAGAGCTGTTTTCTGTCTTTCTGGAGCTTTGAACCACTGAGTGAGTAAATGTGTGTGCCTGTGAGCAAGTCTGTGTGTGTATGAGTGAATACGTGTATGTGAGCAAGTGTGTAGATACTGGTGCACTTGTACCAAACATGGACGTTGATTATAAGAGCAGAGTAAGCAAAATCTGGTCATGTGATCAATTTACCCAAGGATCAAGAAATGGATCATATTGTAAAGACTCAACAGCATGGATCAGATAAGCCATTAAGCAGCTGATGTGTTTCTTGGTTACTGAAGGGAACAGTGCTAAACATTAAAATACATTGACCTGTATTCACAGAACTGCTTACTTAAACAGGCACGGCCACAAGTACAAATACGTAAGAATGGAACAAGAGATGGGTCATTGTCTTTTAATAAAAAGAACACTGTAGGGGCTGGGGATTTAGCTCAGAGGCATAAGCACCTGCCTTGCAAGTGCGCAGTCATGAGTTCCATCCCCAGTACCAAAAAAAAAAAAAAAAAACAAAAACAAAACAAAAAAAAACCGCTGTAGAACTATTTCTGCAAGCATGGCTTTCCATCGGTAAACGCATTCACCTGCGTGACCCCTGGATGACCTCTCAGATTTCTATCCCACAGCACACCTGTTCACCTATCACCTATGGCTTCCCTGCTCAGCAATGAAGCCTGTTCATCTCAGCTCTGACCCATGAGTCTCTGCACCTCCATGTGAGGACTTGTCATTTCTAGGGTAGGAGGATGCAGGTGATCAACCCATGGCCATCTAAGCTCATTAGGTCAACCACCACTTCCTCTCATGCTTCTCTAGAATTAAGAGGGAGTCTAATGGATGCATGGGTGGATGAAAGAGAACCTAGAGAAATGAATGTACATACAGACAATACTTTGTGCCTATATGAATAGATGGATCTTTGTGTGGACAATGCTATGTGTCTGTACAGATATATGAATATACATATAAACAAAGCTATGCATCTATATGGATAGATAGGTGTACATACAGTCAATGGTATGTGTCTATCTGGATAAATGGCTGCATCATATACCATAATGCCAGGAGCAGGGATGAGTACTTCTTCATAAGTGATCTGATCTGTGTGACAGCAGACCAGTACTCAGGCCTTTCTAAGAAGGAAATGATCTGTGAATAACTCCTGGAAAAATCCAGGTCATAGAGATTACAGTGTCTGCAAAGAAAGGTGACACATCTACACCTTTGTGTAGAATTAAAGTCGTAGCAAGTTGAATGATGGAGGTCTGGCCCCTCAGAGCTTGCCAAAGCTGTTGTCCTTAACTGAAGTTCAGTACTGCACCCTCAGCTTTAGGCAAGATCTGTTATGCAAAGCGCTTGTGTATGTTGTGTGTGTAGATAGATAGATAGATAGATAGTTGGAAAAATTGTTGGCTTTGATGTTCAAGGTCACACACAGAAATTCTGTATTATGTAATTATATCTTCTTTCTCATTTTACCTTGACTGGCAAGAAGCTCAAAGACAAACAAGATGATAATTGAGAACGACAAAATAGACCTGCAGGAGTAGTACTGATTTTAGTTCTGATAGACAAAAGTATTTCCACTGCAGTAAGCTGATGATAGCTATAGCTATTCACATTTATGCTTTTATCCGTATCACCCAAGTCCCTGTTGCAAGTACCTCAGATCTTTTCTAGGGGAAAGAAATAGAGAAAGCAATAGAGATGTAACAACAAGTGAGTAAAAGCTGAGTTTACGTAATGCCAGCATGTTTACTCCTAATGCAGGCAGAAACAGAACAAAAACTGTAAAGTAAGTCTTAATCCCAAAGCATTTCTATGTGGCCTGGGAATGATGTTCACTCAACCCCACATTCAGCCGTCTATATATGTACAGCTACCATGGTGCCCATTAGTACCCAGGGAGGCACACTCACCACAACTGTACGAATTTGTACCAATGCCCTCATCTCCAGTCCTCGCTGAGTCACATCTGATACAGGCCAAAATTCAGTTTAGCTTGCAGATAGGTGGGTGGTAATCTGCCTTCATGGTCAATATATATCTAGTTTTGTTTGGCCTGAATCCTGTCTCTCTTGCCACTTGCTTCTTTCAGCATGTTTGCTCCTAACATTACAGCACTGATTTCCCTGCCGGCTCATCCAACATCAGGTGGAGAAACATGCGTTCTGTATAAGCTCTGGGTGTTCCTGAGCCCTTAAGGAGCCCTCGATTGTTGTTACATAAGCAGAGTCTGTGCTTTTCCATGGAGCCTGGTCCTCACCTCCTCCACTCCCAAACAGGTACCTCAAGATGAATGGATAAAAGAAAATTAAGCTCGAGAAGTTGCACCTGAGTCTTAAACCTGCTGCTTCAGGGAGATTCCCGCTGTGTTGCTCTCAGGCACCTTGTTTCTATCGTGTGGGCTTCTGTGCAGCAGCAGGGACAACCATCCCAGAGAACTGGTATAAACTCGCAACCTCAGGCTCCACCAGACCACCTGAATCACAGTCTTCCTTTCCACAAGATCCCCAGGTAACTGGTAAACAGTGAAATCTGAAAGGCAAAGAACACTTTCCCCAGGGCTCCTGACCACGGAGCCCTGGAGAGAAATGACTAGGCCCTTCGGAATTTACTGACCTCGTGTCCTATACATACACACTGACCTGATGAACCCACACATCAGCGCCCACTGGAGGAGACGCTTTCACCGCCCTTAGCCTGTTCAAGCAGCCTCCTGATCCCAGCAGCCAAGAAGATCCACCTTGCCTGTCCACATCACTCCTACCATAATTTCAGCCAAACTGTGATGCTCAGTCTTCAGCAAGCCACTGTTTCAATAACAATTCATCTCCTTACTGACAGTGAATCACTGGCTGTTTTATGGCTCACTTCTGGTTATTTTCAGAGAGGAAACCTGAGGCTCTTGCCTGTAGGGACAGCCATGAGGGGAGGTTCCCAGACACCCCAGGCACAGCGCCAGACAGGGGCACAGTAGGAGAACAAGTCAGCTGTTGGGAAAGGTGGACTAGGACTCCGGGCCCTTGCTGAGACCTAGGACCCTGCATCTGACTGTGTAGCCTCTGGTTCCAGAGAAGAGACCTGCAAACTTCTAAGAACAGTGATTTGGCTGTGGCATGTCTACTGTGTTTTGTTGTCTTGAGATACCAAGAGCAATGGATGATGGGGGCAAAAAAGTTGGCCAGAGGATGTTCCACATCCCCTTCCTGAACACCCGATCTGTTCTCCTCACCCCTGGGCTGAGTGGCCACAGCCTGCTCCAGGGCTTTCTGGCTAATGAGAGTTCCCGGAGGCCATGTGGCTAAATTCTGTAGGCCCTGGCCTCCTTGCTGGGATCTTTCTTGGGTCTCAGCAATTCTGAGCAGGCCTTAAAGATCACCATCTGCAAGATACGAGGAAATAACAGTATTCTTTATAACGACACAAAGATCTTTGCAATAAAGTCAATGCAATGAGAGACAGCAAGTATGGGCTCCCTCCCCTGCTCATGGCCCTGTCCCAAGCAGAGCTGTCACCTCCATGAGATCATGTTCTCTGGAGTTCCTCCCTCTTACATCTGCCTGTGGGGCCCCTGCCAAGATTTTAAGGATCAGCTCAACTTCAGACTCATCTAGGTCACCTTCAAGGCTCCCCAGTGAGAACTAATTAAACTTTCCCTTTCTGTAGGCTTCATTTGTAACTCATGTTCATGGCCCTGGCTCTGGCTTCTGTCTGCATTATTTGTGACAGAGGTGGCATTGTGACTCTTGAGTCCTAGTCCACACAGGCTTGGTGATTTGGGGCAAGTGGCTTAACCTCTGAGACTCAGGTTATTTGATTATATAATCAGTATAACAGCAATAATGTTTATCTCTTAGAACTCATGGAGAAATAACTGAGGTGCTACACGGTAAGTGTTTTGGATAGCACCTGGCACAAATATAAGCTTGCTTGGTCCCTATGCTGCCATATTGCCGCTCATGACAACAGTTAATGACGCTCATAAGCCCTAGTGACTAGTAGCCTGGGCTCCTGGGAGACAGAGGCATTTTAAAATCATTTGTGATCCCGGTAGGATGCCTTTCATATACTAACTGATCGCACATTACTTTGAGAAGTAAATGAGGTAAGAAAGTAAACCAAACAGCACAATGCTTCCTCTCCCAGTGATGATCAGCTCAAGGAGCTCATGAAATTTAAACATTATTTTTTCCTTAAAGGAGTATCTGTCTGTCTGTCCCTTTTTCTGACTTGCCTGTCTTTGTTGTACTGAAGCACCGACAACCTAACCAAAGCTGGCAGTAAACAGAGCTTAACATTTAGTAATTTCTAAATAGACCATAATCCTGCTGCTAGAAACAGGTGATTGAAGTAATATTAACTGTTTGCCTGTACGTTTTCAGAATGGATTTGAAGTACGTGTTCCATGTCTGGGTCTTTCTTCTCGCCTAAAAAGAAAAAATGTTGAGCCAGAGAGGGCCTGGAGGACAGCAGGAGAGCAGTGTGTGTGCACCAGGCCCAATTCAGCCTCACCCCAGAGAGACTTTAGGGACCTGGAGGAACCAGGCTGTTCAGAGGTCTTAGGAAACGGGACACGTGAGTGGGGGAGATCCGAGTGTCTGCATCTCTATCCAAATCAGTGCCTCCCCAGTTTATGGGCTCCAAGGAGCCTGGAGGGTCAAGGAACACCGCTTTCCATTCTCTGCCTGAAGAAAGCAAAGCTGAAACCAGACTGCAAACAGGACCCACGCGTGCACACACGTGTACACATGCCCCCACACACCCAGCTGTGCTCACCTTGCAGACAGGCATTCTGAGAGCTGGGGCTCGCTGTCAATAAAAATAAACAACTTCATGGCAGAGTAAGAGGAAAGTGTGGTTGGCAGAGGGAGCAGCAGCTTAGAAAGAAGACAGCTGTGTCTCTCTGTTTCCGTCTCCCCTCAGGGGCTTCCTGTCCGCCATCTTCAGTCATTGTGAACCACCAGATCCCCAGGTTGCTGCTTGGGACACAGTCCTAGGACAGAAGGTGTCTGATACCCAAGGGTCCCTTCAGGTATCTTGGTGTACGGAAGATCCTCTCTGAAATCTAGAGTCACTGTGTGGCTGGGTATGACCCTGGACAGGGCACTGCATTCCTTGGGTCCTAGGCCACCTGTGGAATGGATGGTTGGCGGGACAAAGAAGAAGGGAATGAAGAATGTGGGGACCCACAGAGTTAACTGCCAGGGCAATGCCAACCTTAGGACAACACCACAAGTGGACATCCCACATTGCAATTGTGACGTGTGTCAGTCAGGAGCTCCCTAAGCCAATCTTGAATTCTTAGCACACAGCTAAGCTGCTCCACTCAGCCTCCTTGTTTCTAGAAGCACCTTGTTCTTACCAGTGGGGTCATAGCAGCTAAGGCACATAGGAGTGTGTCTCCCAGGTGAGCCACTTGAGCCACACTGGGCTGTACTGAAAGTGAGATGCAAACTCTTCATGGCACTGAGATTTCAAGGTTGTCCAGCAGAGCATCTGGGGCTACTTACCCACCAGTGTAGTCACAGCCTTCCTTCCTAGGAAGAATAAATACATGGCCCTTGTTACAGCTGTAACTTTTTGGTGAAAATAGTGCAGAGATTCAAGATAAGAGAGTTAGCTTTTATAGGTGATATCAGTTATCTGGTCACTTTCCCATTGCTGGGGATAAAACACCTGACACCTGAAGCCTAAAGGAGAAGTTTATTTTGACTGATGGTTTCAGAAGTTCAGCAGGCTCCATAGCAGAGGAAAAGGTGCTCAACCCATGACGGCCAGGAAGCTGAGAGAGCAGGGAGGAGCCATAGAGGAAAACAGACCATTTCAGGTCATACCCCAGGTGAGCTGCCTCTTGCAATCATGCCCTGCTTCCTAACAGCACGTGTAGTTATGAAGTAATCAGTGGGCTAATGCATTGACAAGCATAGTGTCCCATGGTCCAATTCTTTTCCACACATGAAAATTGAGGGGGGGGGTGTTTTATATCTAAACCATAACAACAGTATTGAATTACATGGTCACCGACATCTGCTACTGAGATGTCTTTGCCGATGAGCAGGGGCTAATTCGTGCACTTATCACTGAAATGTGGACTACTTGGGTGTCCCAGATCTGAAACATACTGGCCACCGGCTGGACAGCACTGCTGAAGTATTACTGAAGGCAGTCCTCAGTACCCTTGCTGGAGTAGGTAAGAATGGCAGAGACATGGTAAATCCTCAAGTATGCAAGAGACCCTCAGCCAATGTTTGCTGAACAACTGCACATCGGGGGCTATAGCAACAGTTGAAATCAGTTTCTCAGAACTTCTTACCCCTGTTCCCTAATACCTCTGTGGCCACAATGCCACCAACCCCATGCTGCATTCTCCTATACAGTCTGGATTATTGGCCTTCCACGAAGTTGTGCAGAGCCCAGCTCATGTAGCAGTGGTCAGTGACTGTGGCTTTTCTGTGACCTCAATAAACACACCATGCATTCTCACACCTCCTTATATTTGTCTGTGAGGTTGCCATTGCCTGAGATGCTGTCTCTGTTTGCCAACTGCAGAGCTCTCCTGTTCTTCCAAGGTCTGCTGGAAATACTCCCTCTCCGGGAACCCATCACTGACCATTGCTCTTTGAATTGTCCTGTCTTGAATAGCATGGGGCACTTTGCTGCTTAGGTAGTGATTTACATGCCTGTCAACATCATGACCTTGTCTTCCACACTGTGGATTCCCAGCACCCCAAACAGCACCAGAATTAGAATAAATTTTCAGTGAATATTTATGAATTGAATGTATCAATTTTCTTTTACTTGTTGCCCTACATCAAACACAGATATTAAAATGTATTCTTTTCTCAAAAAGTCACAAAATATAGCAACCTAAAACTACTTAGACCCTCCCAGAGACATCATTGACTATGCTGGTATGAAAAAGTGGCTTTTGATATTGATGCTTTGACATGAGAGTAGGACTCTGCTGCTTTTCTTGGGCAAATACAGGATTTTGTGGAAGATAATATGTGTTCCAATCCCCCTAAAAGAGGCTCCGTGGTAAAATTAAATCAAGTGTTGTAAAGTTCCCACTATGGGCCCCACTGCAGAGGGCCACAATGAGATGTGGTCTTCAGAGCCCTGTAGACCTTTAGCGTAGTGAGGCCACGCTGCAGGCAACAGGTGTGGCCATTCCTTTGAATAAGTTTGAAGGAGTTGCTCATCTCCAAGAGCCCAGAGAACAAATGTGCTCGGCAGTAATGGGGCATGAAATGTGTGAGTGGAGAAAAAGGCCAGTGAGTCCAGGTTTCCATCAAGATGCCAATGGTGAGGGCAGCGTCAGGATAAGTAATTTCCTCAGAGTGGTGAGAGACAGAAGTAAGTGGGATGGACACTATGCACTGGCCAAGAAAGCAAATGGTGCCAAAGAGTATCCAAGGATGTTTCCCCCTCCCTGCCCCAAGTGGAACCAGGGCAGCTACTTAAAAACTCAGGAAAGGAAGAATGCTCATGCTCTCACTGGTCCTGGGATGTCCTGTGTTGTACCTATGATCATCAGCAGTTTCTAAGGTAAGACAACCATGGAGGTAGCTGCAGGACAGGTCTCTGATGCCTTATATAATGCTGTCTACATGCTTTACCACTGATCAGTCATTCATTTATCTTGACCCAACCTCACACTTACCTCAAACTTTACTGGGATTCAAGCTTCCCAATTTTCCAGGAGGCTCACTTGCCCTACTACCCACACACCCACACATCCACACAGTACCTCACTCAGGTCAGTGACTGACTAGAGTAAGCTGTGTGCAGATTCCCCAGGCAGAAGAACTGATATACTTGTTGAGCGCAGTCAAAACTTTCTTTCTAGAAATGGTTTGAAGGCCTCACCTGGAGACACAAACTTCATGAATCAGGCCAGATTTGTTCCTGCCACAGCACAACAGGGGATCCCTGAAAACCCCACATTTTGCACCTGCTCTTACAAGAAGAGTGTGCTTCAGCTTTCTGTGCTGGTCATGAGTAATTTTATCACCAAGCACCACTTCACTCACACTGCTAGATTAATTTCATCTCACAGTGGAGTATAAGCTCCTTGGGATGATTTATATCTAGATCTAGAGTTCGACCTAAAATTTTCTCCCAAAGCTCATATGTCCAGAGGTTGGGATTCTGGAAGGTGGCTGGACCACGGGGTGCTGCACACACCAGTGGCTTCTTCTCTCCAAGAGCTTAGAGCTGAATGTGCTGTTAGGAGTTGGGGATTGGTGAGAGGTGGGCCACTGGGGGCTTGACCTCAGCACCTCCATTCTCTGTCTGCTTCCTGGTCCCCATGATGTGAGTAGCTTTCCTCCACCAAATTCTTCCATCAAGCCCTTCCTGGATCAGAAACAGCAGACCATGGACTGAATCCTCTAAAGCCTGGGAGCCAAAAGAAACCTCTCTTCCTGTAAGTTTTGAGTGACAAGTATTTTGTCCCAGTGACAAGAATGTGCTTAAGACAGATTGAGCAGTCTTTCATTATCTCAGTGTACTCAGATCGTACACAATGCTGGCGTAGTAAAGAACTTAACCTTATGCAAAAGAGTTCTGTCTCTGCATCTGGCTTCTAGGTGAGATCTATAAACCCTGGAATATCATGGCTGATGTGTGAGTGTCTCTGCTCAGGAACTAAGCCAACTACATGGAGAGTAGCAATATGATTTATGATGTGGATTTTCAACCACAGCAGCAATCTGGTGTCAGGTGGAGGCTTTAAGTCACATGGTGTCAGCTATCCCTCCTGAAGGGCTGGAGACAGATGGGTCACATGGGAAGTCACTGTGCTTAATGTAATGGAACTCCAATAACAACTCTGGACAGCTAGGTTCCAAGGAGTCTCCCTGTCTGGAAATACTTTGTGCACCTTGTCACTCATTTAAATTAGGAAAGCAGTGCTGTCCTGTCTCCAGAGCACACATAGCTGGAAGCTCTTCATGTGGCACTCTTTCTGGACCTTTTTCAGGGGTGTCCCCACTTGTCTCCTTTCCATGTAGTAAGCCACATCCAGAAGCAGAGCAGCTGTCAGTGAGCCCCAACAATCATTTTAGCAAGCAATCATAGTGAAGGGGGACGTGGGGACCTTTAAACCTGCTGTTAGTGTCAGAAGTAAGAGCAGAGGGGATGAAAGAGCACCCCAAATGTATCAAAGAGTTTCGTCTAGTCAGGAAAAATAAAGCTCTGTCCACTGAGCTTGGGGGAATTTTCACTCAACCCAGGAAAGTGAACCACTGGTGTGGAAGGCTGAGGATAATTTTGTGGGCTCTCATCCCCTGATTCTTATCAGAATCCCTTCCTCAAAGGAGAGATGACTTCCACAGAAGCTTCCACAGAGACAAAACGTTTTTTGTCATTGTGAAGATTTGAAGGTGTATGACTTATTTCCTGTCCTCTGTTGTCCTAAGCTTGAAGATCATAGATCACAGCACTCTAGGGAGTATGACCTGCCCCTGAAATTATAGGCAGTGGAACCCTCTATCTTGTGCCAAGAATACTTTAATGCTTCCTTTCATTTGAGAAATAATACTAATAATAATTATAATAGTAGAACAGCAGCTAAAATTAACTGACTCTATTCTACATTCCAAGAACTAATCTAAGTTTTTTGGTCTTCATTATCTGTTTAATTTGCACAGCCTTGGAGGAGGTATGCTATTATTCCTCTTCTAATAATGAGAAGGCAGAGAGTGGCAGAAAGGTCAGTATGTTGCCCAAGGCCCTACACAGCAGGAATGATGTCCCTACCAGGGTTCTTCAGGCTCCAGGTCCATGCTCTTACAATCCCCTTCTTCAGCCACTGGGCTCCAAGACCCCTCTGGAACAGTTGGTCTGGACTGTCTCTGCCAGACTCTAATGACTATTAAGGAAAAGGACAGGGTCTCTGCCCATTCAGAGAAAGCTAGTGGAGAGACAGTGAACCAAGGAGCTCTTTAATACATGACATCTATTTATACTCCAATAATACTTCAGTATAAGAATCATGTTGTAGTGAGTTTACTTTAAAAGCTTTCTAGGTCCTCCAAGTCAATACCACATTTATTTAGTTCCTATTATGGTTTGAAGATCCTCCCAAAAGGCAGCTAAAGGGCTTGGAGAAAGTGATTTGGCCTTAAAGGTACTAATCTTATCAATGAATCAGTCCCTTGATGGAGTAGGCTATTAGGAGATAGGGCCTGGTTGGAAGAGGTGGATCATACAGTCATGACCTTGGGACTATATCTGATCCCTAGTCCCTTGCTCTGACTTGATGACTGCAATAAGGTGAGCAGTTTTCCAAGTCATACCCTTCCACCATGATGTTTCTGTTTCATTACAGGCCTAACAGCAATGGTGCTAAATGACCATGGACTGACACCTCTGAAAGTGTGAGCAAAAATAAGTTTTTCTTCCCTTAAACTGTTTTTCTCAAGTATTTTGTCACAGTGATCGAAAGCTTAGTAATGCTGTACCTTTGAAATATTAGGTTGAATCCTAAAATATTACCAATATATGAGATTTTCTGGCATACAAGAATGGTGATTTTATATGGTTCAACCAAAAATAATGTGCTAGAATAAGCACTATCAGTAGCAGTAAGGAACAGAATAAACAAAAATGCTTTGGTTAGTGAGTGATCAGTCTCTGCAGAACTCCCAATGTGCTACCCCTTTGAAAGTGTAGACAGGTCCTGATGTAACATCACTTATCAGAATTATCCTTGTAAGCATGTGGCAATTCAAGGAAGGCTTACAATGTGATGTGTGCTATTGTCCAAGAAGCCATTAACCTTGCAAACATATGTACAGTTTACTAAAACTCCTATAACTCCAAAACTTGGGTTAGGGCTTTTAACCGCACCCTCCCCAAACCCCACCCCATATCTATGTGAGTTAACCTCATGATCGCCAAAAATGGGAGGCACACTTTGTCCTAGAACAGCTGTAAGGTTTAAAGGATGATGATACTTTGTAAAGGTGTGTCAGCTGTAGAGTGCTGGGTATTTTCTGTCCTAAGCAGTCACTGCCAATGGTCCACCAGCATTTGTCCTGACCCAGTGTTTGACACAAGCTTTTTGAGAAAACCTTTCATTCAAGGCCCATAACCCAACCATTTTCCCAGCATGGCTGGTGTCCTGCTGTGCATGGGGTGACCAGGTCTGAGAGCAGCCTGGAATTCCCAGAGAATGACCAACCTCTGAACTACAGCCTTCCTTTCTGCCCTCCTGCCTCTGTAGAGTGAAAGGGAGGAGTGGGATCCCACACACCACACGCTACCCCCACCCCTTGGCCTCCATCCTGAGGAGAACAGAGCCAAAGGAACAGCTTGCACTGCCTGAGCAGGCGCATGCCAAGAGGGGATCTGAGTCATTCTGACAGCACAGAGGACCCTGTGCCAGCCCTTCGCATGGCCTCCACCCCCTCCCAGCCACTCCACAGGGCCCAACACCTGACACCATGGTAGGGAAACACAATCCCTTAGCAGAGGCTCCAACTCACCCACCTTCAGACCACCCTCACTAGGGACACAGAACCAAATGCCATCCTTGTGATCACAGTCCTTGGCTCTCGTTCCAACTGCAGTCATTTGTATGCTATTGTTAAATGACCACACGCATCCCCTCACCACCTCAGTCTAGTTGATTTCACCATCCACAGGGTAGACTCACACTTCTTAGCCTGGTATTCATGGCACACACCACCAAGCTTCCCCCCTCCAAACACATTTGCACACACCCCTTTTTTATTTCTTAGAGACCGGTTTGCTCATGTTTTTCTCACTTCACAAACCACCTCCACTAAAAGCTTCTTTCCTTCACTATTCATTCAGTGGATATTTAGCAGCACATGCAGTGTACCAGGTATAGCACTGGGTATTAGCGATACAACGGGAATCAACACACTGGATTCTATTTTGTATGATTCCTATCCAGTGGGAAAGACATAAACAGTGCATAAAGACATAAAATCCTAATCAGAGATAAGTAATACAGAGAAAATCACCTCATGCCATGTGCTGGAGAGGTAGTGGCCAGTGAGGAGACCACACTAGGAGGTTCCTCTTTGCAAGATCTGAATGACAGAAGCAATCAACCAAAACTGGCAAGAGAACATTCTAAAAGGGAAAAGCAGTATGTACAAAGACCAAAGATGAGTTGCTGCTGTTTGGAGGCCAGCTTCATTTATTTTTTTATATATATTGTGTGCACTGCCTCTAAATAGTACCAGCTGAGCTACGATATGTTTTGTCAGGATAAATGGACAAATACCACTAGTAACTACATAGTACAGATGTTCCTCGCTTAACGACCTACCTGCTTAACGACTGGACTTACAACCTGCCACTCAGGCTTAATAGCCTGCACTCAAACTAGTGATGCATGAACACGAGAGGAAGTGTGGCCTTATGGTGGCTCCTTCTATAGTATAGTACTGTAATTTTTGCTAACTGTTCTGTATAATACTATAGTTTTATATGCTGCTGTACATTACAGTAATACATGTAAGTCATGCAAATAAAAAGTGTAGTTTTTTTCGACCATTTTTTTGTTCTGGGTATTGTAATGTACACACTGGACAATTCCTCTTTTAGCAATCAAGTCATTCGGTGAATTGATCATTTAATATTCCTAGTCACAGGAATGGAAACCAGTTATTAAATGAGGAATGACTGTATATAGTTCTCATGCAAATCTCTTCTTCACATGTATTCTGATTTCCCGCCACCCCTGCCCACATGAACATTTCACTCCTTGAAGGCAGGAGCTGTGTTTTTTCCTCCCTTGCAGGCCTGGAGATGATTACATGTCGATACAACTCATCAGGTTCTCTTTCAGCCTGCCAGTGGTCATCCAGATGGTGGGTTCCTGTTTCTCAAACCTGTTCACCCTAGAATTACCCAGAAAGGTTAAAGAACAGTATCTCAGGCTTTGCCACAGACAAGACTCTCAAACTCTGGCCTGGGACATGGATTCCAGCCGTCCAGGAATCAATAACCTCGGGTTCTAGGGATTGTGCATCTTCTGACAAGGGACAAAGGGCAGCCCTCAAGCATTCTGATTCGGCCTCTGACTTGAGTGGAACCACAGCCTGGGGTTCCAGTTCCTGTTCTGCCAAATGAAAGGTCTTTCACTGAAGGTCTCCAATCCAAGTCTTTCTCTTTACTAGCCTATGTGTCCTCAGCCCAGGGTATATGTCACTTCCATCTCCTGTCCCCTTTGACATCTATCATTTCCCCTGGTGCTCTCCCAGTTCTCAGTGGAGCCCCCGGACCACATGTGCAGCAGGTACTGTTTACCATCTCCTGAAGATGCCCGAGTGGGCATCCTGCTTCCTTTCTGTCTCCTTAGTGTGAGTCTGAATGTGAAAATCTGCTTCCTGGTGAGTTACAGAGGCCATCAGGGGAAAGGAACAATGACCTCCTCCCCACCCTGTCCAGGACTCCACGTGTGATCTCTTGCCTAGAGGTAGAGGGCATAATGACAATGAATCACCTGTTTCTGGGCAGTTTCCAAGGCATGTAAAATGCAATTGCTATCCCTCAAAAGGCTTTTGTGTGTCTTCTTCTAGGTCACCACAATCCTGAGCCCCGGGTCCCCAGTCTATGGAAAGAACCATGCAGAGGTACTCGAGCATGGGGGCACACAGCACGGCCACCACTCCGAGAGGCTAGCAAGCACAGATGGTGCTCCTGGAGCCGGCAGTCTGCCAGCTCAGAGACTGCAGCTCACTCCCTCCCCCAGCCTCAAGGGCAGCCGGGGAAGTGCCAGATCCTCTGTTCTGGGAACTTGTGTCTGGTGCTCCGACTGAATTCCAAATCTCTGCAGAGGGAAGCCACAGCTCCTTCAGCCTCACAGCTTGAACAGGGTGGTTACGGCTCGGAAGCCAGACATCAAGCCAGGCCAGTCACTTCTCGGATCACAGACAGTGAATTCCCCTTCACAAATGGTGCCATTTGTGAAATAAGCCAAATTATCACTGTCCCTTCACTTTTCCAGACAGTGACAAGTTTAAGTTAACAGTTAAAAGTCAGGGATTAGCACTTGCTATCTGCCCATCAAGCATAGGAGTTCGTGGGTCAAAGGAGAGCAGGATGGAAAACAATTGTTGAATGAAAACTCCTGGCTCTGGAGCTCTCGTGGTCTTTACAGGATTTGTGTAAAAATAATATAAAGAGCACAGGACACAGTAGATCAAGTTCCAGCTCCAGCTCTTACCTGTGGGACCGTTTGCTCATCAGTCTTATTACTACGATGCTGATGTCAGTGTCTGGCTCGAGGGCATGTCTGGCAGCAAGGAGACCGACACACAGGGCAGATTCTATGTGCAATAATAATTCATAGCATTATTTGACTATCACTGCCCCGCGACCACAGCAAAAAAAGCCGGGGATTTTACTAAGCTCAGTAAATATTCCCCAGAATGCCTGATGATGTAACTTCACCTGAGACCTTGCGTTTGCTTGGAGGAGGAGACTCTTTTGATCATATCTGGACTCATTTCCCCCAAGCTCAAAGGAGGCAATGGGGACAGTTTTTGGATCAGGGCACAGAGGACCCAGGGGACTGCCCAAAGCCCCGGGACAAGGCGAGGGTCTGTAAAAGAACTCAGAGCTCCTGAATCTAAGCCATATCCAAATGGAGAGGTTACACTCAGCTAAGAGAAGGCACAGCCCAGCCTGAGCTGAGAGGACTCCTGCCAGCTGCCTTTCCTGGGGGAAACTGGGCACAGGGGCTCCGTCCAGAGCTGGTGCTGCCAGTCTTGGTCTCCTTGCCAGCAGTCCTGCCCTTCCTGAAGAAGTGACACAGGAAAGCCAATACTTCTAGATCTCAAGTTTTAAATCCATGACCTTGCATGAACTTAAAATGCTGGTCTCCATGTCACAGACACCTTTCCGGAAGAGGCTGGCGGGGGCTGAAGTCCTGCTTGCCATGCCTCCCTCCAGGTCACCTCCTCCTCAAGCGCCTGCCATGGGATGGAGGGCTCTTCTCTTTAAAAAAAATTTGATTCACTGATTTTATAAATATTGATATAGCTTTGGGAGTTTATTAATCTTCCTACTTCAGCCTCAAAACATTGATGACCGGAATGAGATGAAAGGGCCAGAAAAAGAGGGGTGAAGAATGAGAAGAGAATCAGGAGCAGGCTCACCACCCTAATGAGACACGGAGGTGCAGAGTGAAGGGGCCCTTCCACTCGGGTAAGCTCAGTATAACGACTGTGGTTTAAGTCCACTCTTCACTGTGGTGCCAAGAAGAACACCACAGGAGCTAAAATATCCTAAATAGTTCCATTGAAAAAGACACAAATAAAATTAATTTCAATCCTATATGTTACTTAATTCAGCATATCCAAAATCCAATCTTTTTAATATGCAATCAATGCAAAACTATGAATGAGAAGCTTTAAATTTTTATACAGATTCTGAAATTTGTGGATATAAGTATTTTATACTTACAGCACATTTCAGAAAAGTCACATGTCAAATGCTCTTAAAAGCTGATGGCTACCCTAGTGTGCAGCCCTACACACTGGTTACTCTAGGAAAAATGGGAATCTAATTCTAAACTGAGGAGGTCATGGCCTGTGAGGAGCAAAAGGAAACCACACAAACAATTCCAACCAAACCCAACAGGAAGAGTGAGACCAAGGAACCCAAGGATGCTCTGGACACAGCAAATCTAGCCCCACCACAAAATCAGAGATCTCATGGGTCATTACAGTGAAGATCAGAAAGGCCCAGGAAGTGAGTCTTGAGAACTGCATGCCACACTTGTGGCTACCAGGAGGAGAAGCCACACCTGCTTGGCTGAGATACCAATTTACCAGCGACAGGGAGAAGGTGTAAGCTGATGCCCAGGAAATAAACCAAAAGGAAATCAGGTGATGGCTTGAAGGGATAGTGACAGCTCTGGTTGTGACCATTCACTTAAGCACCTACTATGCACCTAGCTAAGAGAAGGTTTTTCATTTAGATTTTAGGCGAGGGATCCAGGTATGTTTATAGATAGGGGAGGGGGCCTCAGTCAAGCAAGGAAAATTGGAAAATACAGAGAATCTGATGAAAAACCATGACAGAAGCTTCCTAACAAGGGAAGATCAAGTTTTATCTGGGAGAATTCAACCTCATGTCTTAAGGGCCAGAAGCAGGGATGCTCCCCTGTTGAAGCAGAAGAGGAGGGGGAGGTGAGGGCGGAGAGACGCTTTAAAGTGAGACACAAGAGTGAGCCAAGCATGTCTCTCACTTGCCCAAATTGTCCACAGCTCTGTGGTGACAAGGGAACGTAACCAAACCCCCTAATGTGTCGTGTTTGATTGCCTGTGACTCATCCTCTCTCAGCCCTGTTTTCCATGCATCAGCTCATTTTGGTTTTTTGAGACAGAGACTCCCTATCTAGTTCAAGTTGGCCTTGAACTCACTGTGTAGCCCAAGCTGGCCTCAAACTCTTGATGATCTTTCTGCCTCAGTCTCCCAAATGCTGGCATTAGAGTTGTGTGCCACCACACCCTGCTGGCCTGCATCAACACTGGAGGCCACAGTCACCTTATGCTACAGAGTCTTCCTCACCTGCCTACCTCTGCTTCCCTCATATTTTTCTTCCCCCAGACCACTTCCACCCACTCCCTCCCAATGCACAGAATCTACTCACAAATCATGACTTCATCTAGAAAACCGACCCTTGATCCTCTCCAGGACGACAGTCTCCCCTTTCTTTCCTGCCGTATGGCTCCCTTCCAGAACTTTCTGTCTCATGCCTAAATCAGGGGTCCCACCACACACAAAAGGCCTATGGATGGGGCTAGGCCTCGGCCTTCATCTTGCCCCTTAGGACTTTACCCAGGGCTTAGCAGGTATTTAATCACACAACCTCACAAAGTGGAGTGCTGGGATTTTGCTCAGAGATAGAGCCTCAAATTGGATCTAAAGCCCTTAAGTAGACATATGGGAAATATTTTGGGGGTGGTAGGTAGATGGAAGAACATTTGTCTATATAACTGGATCAAATATTGAAAGCCTCAGAATTAGGAACCATCAATTTTTTATGTGTTTTTCAGCCCATGGTATAGGACCCTATCCACAAGGAACATATCAATAATGATATGACTGGGTAATGATGAGTTGGACTTGTAAGTTACTTTTCTTCCAAGGAGGGTAAGGCCATTACAACTGAGGTTGCAAGGGGGTGATTTGAACATTTTTAAATTTGAGAGCCTTTCTTGGGCTTTACACCCTCCAGTGAGCCTATTCCTCAAAAACATGTTTCCAGTAACATGATCTACCTGGTCCCCGTAGTACACATACGCTTAGACATCAGTGTCTCCTCTTTACAGGTAGAAAAACAGCAGAATGGAGGGCTGAAGTGGCTTATTCTAACATAACAAAAGTGCTCGGAAAGTGGAGCTTGGATGGAGGCCTCTGTTGCTTTAGTGCTTCACCACTGCTCCATATGACAAGCCACAGGCAGAAGGATTCCGACTTCTGCTCCCCTGGCTGCTGTCCCCTGATGCTAAGATGCATATTCATGCTTGGAGCCTATTAAACCCCATTAACTTCAGTAGCAGACCTTCCTGAAGGGATGCCCTTACAGAATGAATGGAGCTTCCCCAGATTGGTCCCTACTGTCCATTATTTTGTATCCTTCTGAAGGTAACAACTTGACTCCAAGCAAAGTAAGTCCCTTTGAGAGCTCTAAATAACTGCAATTTCACTTTTAGACAGCTTAATGAGAATAGTGATCCTGCCTACCAAATTCAGCATCTCCTCCAACCTTCACTCCCAGGCAGCACATATCCTGTGTTCCCAGGCCCACCCATATATTTTAGGTGGACAGGGAAGTTCCTTCCATCCCACTTACTTGCTCTCCAGGAGGCATCAGTGTTCACACCTAGGTTGATCAGGTTTCAGAGCGTTCCTTTGAGAGAATACTCAATGCCCATACAAACTGCCTCCGACAAATACAGAGAAACCACAGCACAACTAGATGTGATCTGATGAATTGTTGTGAGACTCAGACCAAAGACTCCAGTTTAATTACAAGTAGAAAAATTTCTGTCTACCAAGTAACCCAGAAACCCCAAAAATGGTTAAGAAAAATGGGAAAGAGAAAAGTAAAAGCTTGACAGTAGAGAGACTGTGGGTTACTGAAAAGAAAATCTGCAGGCCAAGAGATAGTCAGGAGCTCACTGTAAAGATAGACTCCTTAGAGGAAAGGCTGTTAGTAGGTAGTCAGTGCTCCCATGAGTGGGTCTTCTGGAGAGGTGACCCAGCACCCTAAGACCTCATTTTATCAACACTCACCAAGCACTTCTCACACACCGTGAAATACGCTGGGTTACACAGAGACAGTAAAGATGAAGACACCCTGGTTCTTCTAATCAGAGAGCTTATTGGATGTGGGATGCAGCTCAGAGTGCTTGACTATCATGTGTAAGACTCAGTTTGATCCCCCATAGTGCAAAAAAGGAAAAAAAATAAAGAGCTCACCATTTAGTACAGAGAGAACATGTAGGCATGCACTTACAACCCAAGACACCATATGATATGAAGGACATAAACTGTGGCAGAGGGTCCCCCAAAGCAACCACTTCTCATTTCCTTCTATGAGGTTGAAATACAACTTTTTGGAATGAAGCCATTTTCTCCAAGTAAGTTAGAATTCAGGGAGTGAGGGACAACCTCGGCAGAGCTGACTCAGGCTGAAAAATGATTTTGAAGCAGATTTAATGCACAATGTATTTTAAAGTTTCTTTTTAGGAAAAGGGAAAGGAAATGTATGCATCCAGGAAGCAATTAATATTGCCTCAGGGCAGGAAACAGAACACCCAGAAGTATGCAGATGATAAGTGACAGTGGAGCATCCTAAGGCACTAGATAATTGGCTTTAAGTTGCATGAGTTCCCAACATTATTTATTTGGACTTAAATATGAATGGAAATAACAACAATCAGAGTTCCAAAGAATAAGCCAATAATTACCCACTCTCTACTTTATTAACTGTCTCTATTCGAGGAGCTAAAAGTATTTCACATTTTTATTGTTTGGAACCCCACAATATAATTCAATCCTAGAATAAAGTAGTTTCTCAACAGATGCTGAATAAATAAGCAAAAGGGTAAACACGTAGAAGGTGGGTTCTAAAGTCCTGCTCAAGCTCATTAATACTTTGTAACTTTTGGTTAAGATATTTAATGCCTTTGAGCCCTAGTTTCCTCATCTGAAGCATAAGGGCAATTATAGAGCTTTCTCAGAACTCTTGTGAGGATTAAATGACATGGCAAAATACATTGTAAACTGCAAAGTACTGAAGACTTCTTTCAACACTGGTCACGTTGTGTACACAGGAAGGGAGCATGCTCCACTGAGAGCTAGAGTTGGTCCGAAGCAACCCTGTGGAAGACAGGGTGCAGTTTCAACTTGATTAGCTTTGGGATCTGCCTCAGGAATTAGTGAAACACATTTCTAGGTGTGTCTGGGTGGCTCTGGGTGGCTTAAAGTCCATGTCTGGCCCTCACCCTTTTCTGGCTTCTTCTCTTGCTCCGCCTCCTGGCTGTGATGCCATGAACAGGTTTCCATCATCGAGTCTGTCCACCTTGTGCTTGTGCCTTATAGCAGCCAACTTTGGACTAAACCCATGGAAACTGTAAGCCAAATAAATCTTTCCTCTTTTAAGAGTTTTAGGTATGTGTAGTTGGTCCTAGCATTAGGAAAGGGACAAATATATACCCCTGTCCTGTTTGCCCCATGTGAGAACAGCGTAATAAATTACCAGAAGAGGATGCTCTGTGACCAATGATTCCTATGCAGATAGTAGTAACAAAATCTCTGATCAAATCCATAATCAGGGACATCAGGGTGTCTATTCTTAACATATAGAGTCATAGAGTTCTTTAGTCTGCTACTTACACACAGGAAGCTTCATTAACCCTTCTCTAAGTTTTCTAGCCCTAGAATTAGGTTGCTATATGGAGAGGCAGATTTTGTCCACGTGGAAAAGCTGCTGCTTTGTCAACAACATTTACACACATGTGCACCCAAGCATGCACCACACGTGCACCCAAGCATGCGCCTGCCTGCTCCTGACAAGACAACTGGGCCATGTGGTGACAGTATTAATTAGACAATTACTGCTGAAGACAGAAGCTGTAAGACTCTGCCCTTGCCTTCCCATGAGACTCCATTTGTACATAACAAACAGCCAATAAGATTTGGCAGGTCTAAGTGGTGTGCTTGCAGTTTCTTTAGAATAGCAGTTGCAGAGGAAATACTGGGAACACAAAGAGCCACCTGAACAGACTTCTGGAAGCCCATGTGGTCTCCAAATCCTTTTATTCCAGAGTTCTGCAGTAGTTTTATTAGGAAAGTCAGTGGTGAGGGGAAGATCCCAATGTACATGCTTGGCATTCACATAAACTGGGTTCAATCTCCAGGTCTGCCTTGTGATAGCTGTGTGATTTTGAGCTACTTGTGTGATTTTCCCTCTCCATACTTCATAGACCAATCACTGTCCTTAGGACATTAAACACATCTGCCTCTCTCAACTTGAAGAATTGTTATTCAAAAGTCAAGAAAGAAAACACACATAAAAGTACTTAGTAATCCATGAATTGTTTGGAAAAATCATACGAAATGCGTGGCAAATATAATTTTGGGGCATTCTGTTTATACTGTATTTTTCATGTGCATTCTTTAACTGACAATTTAGGTGAAAGCCTTGCTTTATGAAAATAGTGTTTCTTTCTAAGTCGTCTTGAGTCAACTGATAAAGCATTGCTTTGGAGAGAGGTGGGGCACACCTTGAAGATGGAACTTAGCCTTGGGATTCACTCCACCTGTCTGCTAAGCCATTCATTCTCACAAATTAAAGGGACAGCTGAGGGGAGTGTGACGGGGCTGGTAGAAAATGTGGCTTCAGCTCACCACGCTGGCTAAAACAGGTTCAAAGAAGTTACCTGTGGCTGGTGGTGTACCCAGTGTACAGGGCATGCATGAGATGTTGGGCTCCATCCTCAGCACCAAAAAATTTAAAATTTACTTATGTGTTTATACAGCCCAGGGCAGCCTCAGAGACTTGAGTCAGGAAGAGCTATTCTGCCTCGCTTTGTTCTGCACTGATTCCAGAAACCATGTTTTTTGCTGGAGAAAGCAATACCTGCTGGGTTTGTTACAATCTCATTAGAGTTCTTCTCAATTATAGTTTAGAGACTGAAATTCTCTTCTTTAGATATGAGGTAAATAATCACTGTAAAGACTGGCCAAATTCTGGGCCTCTCCTGGTCAGGAGCAAACCTGCAGGTCTTTCCTTTCCTCGGTGCCCCAGTAATGTGGAGGAGTCAGGGTGGGGGACAGAAGTACGCTGAAAATGAAAGTGTGTTTCCCACTGAAGCTCCTGTTTTTCATCTTAGGTTCATATCTGACAATGTCTTGACTTTCCAGGAGAACTAAGTATTCATGGTTTAACTTCAAAGAAAAATGCTTTGCTGTCTTTACAATGTTATTATCATTATTACCGTGATAATATTATCCATTATCATCATGTTATGCCTTAATGACATGTAGACAGAATAGTTTTGTGCACATCACTTTGCTTCACCTTTACAACACTTTGGGGAAGGTGATCTTGTAATTAATTCTCTTATTATAGGTGGGTGAATGAGGTTTGGAGAGATTAAGTAGCAGGATAGCCTTAATCAAGGACCACGACTCAAATTCAGATCTCTGTCCACCCTGTGTTGTTACTTCTTCAAGAAGTAGGCTCTTAGCATAATCCAGTGAGCCTGGAATGTGATGGATGAGATTTTTCACTCAAAAGGAATGAGCAATGGGGCCAGGGATTTAGCTCAGCTGCATAAGCGCCTGCCTGACAAGCACCAGGTCATGAGTTCGATCCTTGGTACCAAAAAAAGAAAAAGAAATGAACAACACCATCAGCTCCTTCATACCCACAGACTCTCTATGCATAGGTTCCCCATCTTCAAATCTACTCAATAATTAAAAATATTTGAAAATATTGACTCTGCCCTGAACATATACAGATTATTTTTCTTATCATTGTCCCATGAACACTACAATGCACTAACGATTCATGAAACATTTACACTGTAGTAGGTGCTGTAAGTAATTGAGAGATGACTTAAGGTACTGTTGCGAAGGATGTGCTTAGAGTATACGCAAGGGGACTGAGACATTATAGAGTTTTGGTGCCTGAGGGGGCCAGGAACCAGTTCAACCTGATACTGAGGGATACATGCTAGCTTTTCCCATGCTGTTTCTGCTTAGGAGCCTGATGTCATGGACTGAAATTGTTGAGACATAAATCTCTCCTCCTCAAAGTTATAGATTCCTCGTATTTTTCTCCAATGGTGGTAACTGACTAAGATTTCCAGGGACCCTCAGCCTGAATAGATGGGGACTCAGGTGTACCATTGACTGAGGAGGGTGTAAGAGAAAAGGGCCAGTTTGGTCCTGGCCTTGTTGGTGTGAGCTGATGCCAAGCCTCTTCCTCTTCCTCTGTGGAAGGTAACTGGGGTATCCACCCTTGTTTATGACCATGCAGGTAAGTTCAAGTGAAAATATGCATTCATCAAGTATCCCTGCAAATTAAATCAACCACCATTCCTTCCAGGTCTGGGATTAGCTTCAGAGATATTGGGAATTCATAAGAAGGACTTTCTTCCAGTGAAGGCCAAGGCCACAATGAAATTTTTTCAATTTCTCCATCCAGCTGTGATCGGTCTAACCTAACCACACATTGAGGGTGCAGAACCCAAGGGAGATTACATCAAGCACATGAAGGTTTGATCAGGAACAGGGAAATGGGCACTGCCCAAGTTGACAGTTCTTGACCGAACACTGCACCATGAGCTTCATAATCACCTCCTTCTATGCATCAGGAAATAGGTGCTCCGCTCTCACATCTTACACACAAAAATTAAAGGCAGGAGAAATCAAGCAGCCTGCCCCAGGTCCTGCAGTCCTAAGGGGCAGCCTGGAGTTAAGTCCAGCCCTCTGTCACTCCCTCTCCCATCATGCTCTTCTAGAGGCTCCCGCTCCCAATGCTCCTGCAGTCACTTTTAGCAAAATGTCTCTGCTTCCTCCACGCTGATACATGTCCACCCCCAGATGACTGTCAGTCTCTATTTTGCACAGAGACAAGTGAGTCTTGACAAATGAAAAATGATTGTGCAATTAAATAGTGTCAGTAGCGCGTGCCTGCCACGGTAAGAGCAGAGGGAACGTGCAGCTTAGCACCTGCTCAGAGAGTGACAGAGCCCAGGGTGACTCACAGGCACCCACTGAGGGTGGGGGTCCACCCTGAGCAGCCACTCAGGAGGCTGCCTGTCAGCATCCCAGCCAGCATCTGCCTGCAAATGCTCTTGGCTCCGTGGAGCCGGCTGAACTTGAGCCCAGCAGCATTCAGGCACATTAGCCCTCAAGCCCCCAGTGTAAACGGATCAGGCCCTGCTCTGGGAAGAATTCTAATGCAATCTGAAAATACACCCTGGCAGATCATGTGTTGATCCTAAATGATACAGTTGATGTCCTGAGTAGATTTTAGGAACAGGACACAGAGACTCAAACAGCAGGGAATCCCATAGTTTTTTGGTGCACAAGGGATTATACAGCTTTTTAGTATTACTACTTTTATAATTGAAGAGTAGCTTTATTTTATTGATTAAATCTCAAATACACAAGTTTGATCAAGTATTCCTTCTGTGTACAATTGTTTGGGGCTGGCCACTCCACAAGGGAAGTCCTGCTACTTGGACATCTGTCTAGCTGTACCCCATGACATTCACTGGGATACAGACATTGTTGGAGTTCTGTCTTCCTCTCTGACTACAGAAGGACCTAGTGGGAGGTCTCCCTGAGGTTGATAGTGGGACCCCATCCCATTTCTTCCTCCAGCTTTTGCTGGCTCCTGTGTCTAGCAGCTCATGCCCCATGGGCTGTTTTCATGATGTGATGCCTGGCCAGAGGCCTGGAACAATGGAGCCATCTCTTAGGGATGGGAGTCTTTAAATCATGCACCCAAATAAAACTTTCTCTCAGTAAGTTAATTGTGTCAAGTATTTTGTTACACCAACAAAAGACTAATATATACTTTTCCACGTAGTAAAACTCTACTCTAGAGGGAAACTGGCCCTGTGCCCCAGGGCCCAAGGACAGCCTGGGCTCAGCACCTGCCAAGGTCTCCCTTTCCTCCCCTCACAACCGGGAGCCCCGATGACTCCAGAGTTCTAACTTGTCTTAGTACTTGCTACCTGGAGGCTGGGAGAGAAGAATCTTTCCTTGTCTAGATGCGCAAGTGCAACCCAGGAACCTAATCCTTAAGGAATTCTGTCCTTTCCTCCTCCTTCCCCATCCCCTGTTCCACCTCTTGCAGTTCAGAAAGGCTACCTAGGGTGTGAGCTGACCTCGGAGACAGCAGGCTTGAAGTGGAGAAAGAGGAGACAAAGATAAAGCCTGATGATTGCCTGTAAGTACCTGGAGACAACCAGGCCAGCAGCCCCTGGACTTTGTTTTTGTTTTATGTTGTTGAGATAGGGTCTCACTATGCAGGTTGGCCTTGAACCCATTATGTCATTGAGACTGACTTCAGGCTCACTGTGATGCCCCCGTCTCAGCCTCTCAGGGATGACAAGCGTGGCCACCACACCCAACCAGCCCTTGGACATTAAAGACCAAAACTAGTGCATTAAAAAAAAAGTCTTCTTTCTCTTTAACTATGTCATGTTTAGTTCATACTTTCTGCACTAAGAGAGAATGCACGGTTCTTAAACACACTTGTCATTTCCATTTTCAGCAGCACCTGTGCCTGTGCTCTTCCTGCTGCCTACATTTGGGTACTAACCTTGTCCACCAGACAAATCAAGTGCTCTTGCTGCTGAGCCACCTTCTTTCCCTGCTGTCTCTGCAGACAGTGAGGAGGTCGTGCTATGACACTCTCACGGCACCATGGACCTTTCTTACTGTGTGGTGATCCCTCATGTGAGAAAATATCTCCTTAATGTGCTGAATGCGTCCTCCAGAGTTCTGTGCTAGAAGTCCAGTGTGCAGTGTTGGGACATTGTGCGTGCTGTAAGAGTCAGGGTCTCGTGGAACCTTCAGGGGACACCACCCCGCAAGGAATTAATGTACTTCTTATAGGATCCCAGTTACTTTTTTGAGAGCAGGTTGTTATAAAAAGTGAACAAGACCCCTGAATTCCTATAGCTTCCTGTTTCTCCCTGTGATCTTTTCCTCTTGAATACACTCCCACTATGATGCCACTCACTGTGTTGCGACAGAACCAAGAAGCCCTTCCCAAAGGCAAGCAGGTATTTGCACCACACTCCTAGACTTCCAGAACTGTGAGCAAATAAACTTCTTTTCTTTATAAAGTTTACAACCTCAAGTGTTTTGTTATAGCAATAGATAATTACCAAATATACTCTCCCGAAGACTCACTTTCTTAAGAGAGAAAGGCTCTGTCTCTCATATCTTTAATCTTGAAATGAGAGGGGAGGAAGTGGTACCAGAACCCAGAAGGATGGTGGTGTGGGAGAGCCACAGCAGGTAAATATGGCCAACCCATAGTGACCCATCGGGGAAAGCCAGGGGAATAGGGATTAGGAGCCTACTCCACACTCATACTGCCTTTGTGTGAGGCAAGACAGCCCAGGTGGCGCATTCCTTGGCAACTTGAGGTGACAGAGCAGGTGGAGAGAAATCTGGAAAGTGAATCTAGAGGAAGAAGAGGAAGATTCTCAGTCACCAAGCTTCCTCTCTACAAGGGACAAGAGGACTTCCCAAGGGGAGCTACAGGGACTCTGAGACCATAGGAGCCCCACACCTGATCATCTCCACACTTCTTATCAGATCCTCTCAATTGCCTCATTGGCGTGTGCTCTTACCTAGACACGACTGATATAAGTCTAGATATTCCGGGATTCCCTGCTCGAATCCTGCAACACCAAGGCCCTTCCCATGGGAAATAGCCAGCAATATCCAAAACGGGACAGTATGCAGATGCTAGCAGCTCCTTGAACTAAGAAGAGCAAGAAGCCACAGCAACAGAGCTAAGGACAGACCTTGCCTCTGCCACCCACCCAACCAGAGCCTCTGCTGTCCTTCAGCACGTGGACATGGCTCTCTCCAACAACCCCACATCTGTCCCAATGAAGACTGCATATCATACAGCTCACCAGTGTTGTTCTTTCTTCTTCTTTTTTTCCTTTTTAAATACTGGAGATTGAACATGGGGCCTTCACCAGGCTTTTCATAATTTTTATATATTTTGAGACAGGGTCTTGCTAAGTTGCTGTGATGCCCAGGGTGACCTCTAAGTGGCAATCCTTCTACCTCAGCTTCCCAGCGTGCTGGGATTACAAGAATGAGACACCACAACCAGCTACTAATACTGCTGTTAAAGGCAGGGATTGTTTGTTGGTGTCCTCTGGAAGACGGAAGAAAATCAGAACAAAACAAGCCAATCTCTCTACAGGAAAGCCACAATTCTAACTCTACCCTGGGCAGAGTCCAGCAGCTGCACGTTGCTCAACTGCAGAACCAGAGGAATGAGAAGCAGGTGCTCAGTGGCTCTGCCTGCCCCAGGCTGCAGGCCAGGCCTCAGCGAGGACCTCTGCAGCCGCAGCACCTCCCCGACCTCCCACACACCAGCACTGTGGAAGATTTGCTTGCTGAGCCCTCACCCCCAGAGCTGGGCTCCTGGCCAGTGTGGCCTCTACTTGCTGCAGGACCTCAGGCAACCCACTTCCTTTTCTGGCCCAAGTGCTGAAGGACACTGGACTCCCAGACTCACAGCAGACATCTCTGCATCTCTTGGACTGAATGATTTCTTAGCTATGTCTTCTCTTCATAGTCCAGACTGTCTGCAGCAGGGCACAGCAATTAGCATCCCTGGCCCCTGGCACCAATGTCACAGTGACATTGCCAGTCCTTTCCACTGCCTAATGTAGGGCAGTTTTGCTCTAGGTGAAGATTTCATCCAAAGGGAAGAGAGACATGGAAGCGAGGCTCACTGCATTTCTATTTGTTTGTTTGTTTTTGCACTGCTCAGTTTTACAACCCTTGACCCCTTTTTCAAGGAAAGTAAGCTTCAGAAAAATGCCCAAATAATTCACTTCTGTGAGTATAGATGGAATGTTCAAAAATAGAAATCTAATCCCCTGTGTGATGGTGTTGGGAGGTGGTCCCTTTGGAGTGGGTTAGGTCATGACAACAGAGTCAGCAGCACCTTTATGAACAGGATTAGTGCAGTCCTAACAAGACAGCATTCCTGTCCTTTCCTCCATGTCAGGACCCAGTGAGGTCACAGTTCATGAACAGGAAGTGGGTGTACAACCAAACTCAAACATCCTGGCACCCTGATTTTGGACTTCTAGATTCTAGAACTGTGATGAACAAATTTCTACTGTTTGTAAGCTCCCCAGGCTATGAAACTTTATTAAAGTAGCCTGAATATATTTAGGAACCCACACAGGTAGGTTATCTTAGGAGGTGAATGAGTAGGGTAAGGAAGACTCTATTTAGATTTAACTCTTATGGAGAGAAGGATTTGACTTCAGAGCATCCTAGGATATTGCTAACACTTGTCAAGATATGCTCAGTGATTCCCAAGGAGGAATGACATAGACTTACTCACAATCCAATTGTTATAACACTAACTCCAAGACCCCCAAGACAAGAACTAAAAATATATGTCCTTCCTAGAACATTCTGTCTTACAAAATGCCTTCATCAGCATGTCAACATGGACTCTAGCTGTGAAGGACCAAAACCTGACTGTGATCACCAGCACTGTCCAGCATCACACAAGAGCCTCCAGTTTGGGATCCCTGGTTCTAAGGTCCAGTCCAGAAGGAGAAAAGCAGCAAAGGGTGTGAGTGTGGCAAGAGGACAGGGGGAAGGTTTGGAACCACAGTGGGCTGAGTTGGATTCTGCCTGCATCCTAGCAGATGGGACAGGGAGAAAATCAGAGCACAGTGAGAGAGAACTTTTATGTAGCACTGAATTAACAGGGAGCCAGTAGCTCAGCACAGAAGAAGCTACGTGAGGGGCCATGATGGAGACACCAGGTGGAGTCTATTGGAAGGCTCTAGGCAACCTCAGATCAGCATGGGGCAGTGTTAGGAAGGAAGAGCTGCACCTGGCCACCATGGAGTCCCAGGAGGAAGAGAAGAAGAGCTGTAGCTAGTGGATCTCATTCTGGAGTCAGGAGGAAAGTCTGAATTGTGGGAGGCTGGACTCTAGCAGACAAAAGTGCCTCCCTCAACGCCTGGCCGCCACTGCTCATGCGCCACCTGGCAGGAAGCCGGGAGTCCCAGCCCTGACCCTGCCTCAGACTCCGCGTCCAGCCCAGGTTCCTGACTGAGGGCTCTAACCCGTCCTCCTCACACTGTGCCTCCACATTTCCGCACAGGCACGTGGTGCTGCAAGAAAAAACAAATGTCCAAGGAGAGCGGTGAAGCCAGGACCAGCACTCATCCCCTCAGCACATGAAGTGCCCATCTGCAAAGGCACCTACTAACTCCCCAAAAAAGGAGGACGTCAAGGTGATTTCCTCAAATTTTCATTAATGTGCTGATTAGGTGAGAAACAGTCACTTCCTTGGATTTAAAGTGAAGAATGAGAGACTATAGGAATCCTAGCCTCTCACTTTCTCCATAAGGCAAAATTTCAAATAATAAGCAGATCTGCAACAGATGGATGGGTTTTTAGCACCCCTGAGGGGGAGAGGATGGAGCCAGTCTGTCTCTGTCTCTCTCTATATCTAGAGAGAACGTGAGCCAGTGTGAGTGTGGGCGTGTGTGTGTGTGTGTGTGTGCGTGTGCGTGTGCGTGTGTGTGTGTGTGTGTGTGTGTGTGACAGAGAGAGACACACACACAGAGAGAGGAGAGGGAGAGAGAGAAGAGGGGATGAAGGAGAGGAGATCAAGTAGAACCATGAAAAAGGAAAGAAAGAAATATAAGCACCCAGGAGAGACTATAAACAATATGGGCACCAGGATGAAGCTAGGAAAAAAGATAAAGAAAAATAAATTCAGGAAACAAAGCAAACAAAATTTGAAAAGAAACTGTTCATTCAGGAACTCCCGGTCAGGAGCCATAAGCAGCCATCTAACTGGCTCTGTGCATTGTGCTCTTTCTAAAGGACACCTACAGGCAAGTGAGCTTGTAGGTGCTGGGCAGGACCCAGGATGACTGGGACCTTGTGCCCCTGCTCCCATCAGCAGGGCTTTCTGTATGCCCTCTCCTCCCGAGGCTTCTCCCCATCTGCATGGAATGGCAGGCGCCCCAGAGGCTGAAGTTTCTCTCCAAGCCTCACTATCTACACAGCTTTGAAAAATCAGAACACATACAGCTCATGCCCTTGAGGAAGCCACAGAGAGTGAAAGGGTTCTGAGGCCACCTCTGCCCTGCCTCTGCCACCCAGCCAGAACTACACTGGTTTGGACCACAAAGAGGCTCTGACACCCTGACAGAGTCCAGAGGCTGAGGCTAGGGGCGCTGTGGCAGCACTGTCGTGCTGATCAGCTGCACTGTTGACACAGACTGTCCTGGAGAGGCCTCTCCTCACAGGAGACCTCTGTCCCCTCCCCACCTCTTGTGCACCCCTCACCAGAAGGCTCAGTCTTCCTGCTTCCAGAGCTGGGAAAGGGGTGTGGCTTTTTGTTACTACTTTATTCTCTTAACTGCACTAGAAATTTTCAGATGCACCCACAAACATCCTGGATCGGCATGTACATTGATTTTTTGTATTTCCTAACCATTTTACCTCGAATAGTTGGACCATTTTGAGAGCAGACAAGGTGTGATAGTTAGGAAGGACTCTGGAGCTATACTACCCGAATCTGGACTTTTACTCTTCAATCCACTTGTTGTGTAACCCTGAGGAAGTTACATAAGCTCTGCACCCTCCATTTTGCATCTGTAAAATTGTGATGTTATGCTGGTGCAAGCCTGTAATTCCAGCACTTGAGAAGGCTGGGGCAGAAGGAGCACAAGTTATCTACTCGGGCAACTTATCAACTTATCAAGACCCTATCTCCAATCCCCAGTGTCACACAAAAAAGGAGGGAAAGAAGATTAATAATATGTGTCTTTCCATCCCAGGGCTGCCATTAGGAGGAAAAATCAGCATGTCAGGTTTTCAGCACTGTGCCTATGGTGTTCCGAGTACTTAATAAACATTAGCTGGGAGAACTAAGCTCTGGCACCCTCTATATCCAAGGTAATACCAGCAAAGACACTATTTCCTGGCCTCCTCTGTATCACAGGCATACCTCCCTTGAATCCCTGCTGATGGCAATGACTGATCCTTCAAAGTCCACTTCTTCCTGTGGTTAAATTCTTTGTGTTGACCTCAGAATTTAGCCTCAATCCATAAATGGTCTGAAATAAATTGAATGCAGATTTCTGCCACTGCCTGTTCCTTCCCCACCAGCAAGCAGCGATCATGTCCCCACCTCTGCTTAGTTCTCAGTTCAAGAGTGAGTCATTCACATCCTCTCTGACTGCAGTTCACATTTCGCTCTAATGCACGGTTACTCTGCATATTTCTGCTCCCTCTGCTCTCTGCCTGAGTGTTTCTGGCTGCTTTTCTTCATAAGATCTTTGCACATACCACACAGCATCCTTGTTCATGCTTTTAACCTTTCCAAGGATCCACCCAAAAACAAGAGCAGAGGAGCAGCCAGCCTAGTGTCACACACCTATAATCCTAGCACCACAGGAGACTGAGACAGGAGGCCAACTTAGTCGCATAGTGAGATATCTGTCTCAAAAAAAGAAAAAAATAAAAGCACCTTGGGGCCAGGGTTCAATACCCAGCACTGTTAGAAGAGAAAGAAAGAAAGAAAGAAAGAAAGAAAGAAAGAAAGAAAGAAAGAAAGAAAGAAAGAAAGAAAGAAAGAAAAGAAAAGAAAAGAAAAGAAATAGAGTAGAGAAACAGTACACTTTCAGCCAAGGTGCTTAAAGAGTCTGGCTTGGAGTCCCAGTCCATCAGTAATTTTGACACCACAGTCTACTTATGTTCCATATGGAGATGGGAACCCTTGATTCCTCTTACTAAACAACTTTAACCAATGCAAAGTGAAGGCTTTCATCAACCTAGTTTTGCTCCCAACTGCCAATCCCTGAGATGGAAGAAGTTTTGTAGACTTATAGACATCCCTGTCAACTGCATGCTACCTTTAGGGCCATAAGCACCTTCAAGTCCTGCGTGGGGCTTCCTCTCCCAACTCCTCCCCACCCCATTCTTTATTCTCTGTGCCCACTCCTTTCTTAGTCTCACCCTGTTACATGGATGGTGGCTCTGCAAATGTAAGAGGGCTCCACACACTCTGACTGCACGCATCCCTTCCTCTGACTCCAACTGTGTCTTGGCTTTTCACCTCCTGAAAGCCTCCTTGTTCCCTTACATCCTGCCCCACACACCCCACCTGCCCAGGCAGGCATCTCTACCCTGCGTTCCTTAGTCCCATTGGGTGTCTTGCTCAGGCACACACCATGTCATGCTAATCTGTAGCCATTCTCATGCACCTTCTACATCATGTGGAACTTTCTAGGCAGAGACTGTATCCTCTGTCTCTCAAGTCTCTATAGTCATAGACTGCTATGGCTTGTCCCTAGATGTTCCCCACAGCCTAATGTGGTTATAGGTGGGGCTTTTCAGAGGTGGTTGGATCTACCGTGTGCAATGATGGGTTCAAGGATGTGATGCCGGGATTAAAGGTGTGATCCTTGGATTAAGAGTGCCCCACCCTGGGTGTGAGTGCTTTCTGCCCTAGAGGAAATATAAAGGGCAAAAAGAAGCCTTTCCGCTATTGTTGCTTCAATACTTTGAAGCCTTCTGCCTGGCCTGCCATGAACTGTTTCTCCTCTTTGATGTCCCTCTGCCTTGGAATCAGTTGACTGGACTAAAACCTCTACAAATTGTGAGCAAAATAAACTTTGGATATTAGATATTTTATCCTAGCAATGAGAAAAATAACCAGGACAGGGTCATTTGGTGAAGAATTTCCTGATTTGACTTAAAACTGGAATTCAGTTGAGCAGAAGTAAACAGAGCTGGGTTTTTCTGCTGGTCTAAGATCTACTACAAAAACACAGTAGGCAAAGACACATCAAAGGGATGGGAGTCAGCAGGTCCCGCCAGGAACAGACACCACCTGACTCTCAGTCTTGTTCTTCACCTTCTCTGCTCCTTGGTGACCACAGAGCTACAGCTGCTGTAAGAGGGAGCAGACTCCAGGTGGTCATCCCCACCTGCTTGGAGAGAGCACATGCCAGTGCAGTTGGAGAGGCTGTGAAACGCCAGTTGTTGACATACCCTAGATATCACAGGGCTCCTGGAAGCATTTGTGAGCAGGTAGAATTGCTGGGATGATCCACAAGTCTGGGTTAAAGCAGGGGGTCCGAGATAATACATAGCCTAGAGGAGGCTACAGGAAAGCCTGCTGACTATGCAAACTGCCCTGACTTTCTCATAGCTCTCTATACCTCCATTCCTCATGATTACTTGGGTTTAACTTCCAAATCAGTTGTAATGATTGGAACCATGAAATTCCTTAAGTCCTCCCATTAGTCTCCAATACCCCAGAATTATCTTATTAATGTAAGCAGCACAATTCATAATAGCTAAATTCTGAAAGCAGCATATACCTGTCAAGAGACAATTGGATAAAGAACATGTGATTTATGCATATAATAGAATACTACTTGGCTATAAAGAAAAACAAATTCGAAACATTTGTAGGAAAATAGATCCATCTGGAAAATACAACCTTGAGTGAAATAAATCAGATACACAGGCTTAAAAACTGTGTGGTAGCTTTCACTTGAGTAAGGCAAAGTACAAATGGATAGATCAACAGAGGATGGACAGATGTAGGCAAGCAAATGGATCTCTTGTAAATAGGAAGGTGCGTAAGACAGCAAGGGTGAGGAGTGAGGAGGTGTGGAAGGGGAAATAAGCATAACAGATATGCCATGTACAGGAACCTAATAACCTTGATGAATATAAACATCACGTGATATAAACAAGAGCAAAGATTTTTACGAGCTAAGATTAATAATATAACAAGATTAAAAATTGAGACAAGGAAATTAGAGAAGAAAGGGGGTAGAAGGGAATTTGAAAGGAAGCAAGTTGTGTTATGTACATGTACTAGTGCCTAAGATGATTGCAAAATGTGTGTAATGCAAACGTGCTAATAAAAAAATAGGAAAAAAGATTAAAGGACAGCCAGTTAGCAGCAGAATGGGCCTCTCTGATATCAAAAATCTCATATAGATGGAGCAGGTGCATGCACACACACACATCTAATGAGACTAATGAAACACACACACATATCAAATGCTCTCTATCCATGCATATTTCCTTAGCTAGGCTACTTAGACATCTCATATCATAAATCATCTAGGCAAGGAAAGGATTTAAGGGATAAAAAAGGCACTAAAGGTGCTGATCACCTCCACCACCAAATTGCAAGAAATTGCTGATGTCACTCCTGGTGTTGAGTCCTGCCACTGAGTCACTATCAAACAGCTGTGGCACCCTAAAGTCCAGGAAAATGTCTGTGACCAGTTGAGATCCAGACCGGTGAGTTCCTCTTGAAGTATAAGAAGCCAGACTCCATCAGCATAAATTCCATGAACAGAAGCTTTGCAACCACAGCAAAAACTAGAGCTCACCAAAATGACTGTGCTAAATCAACAGTGACTGCGAGGAAAAGTGGCATGCGGGCAGAAAATGGGCTATGATGTCCAACAAAATGTGACAGCCAAGAAAACATCACAGGGACAGGCACAGGGCACCTCAGCAAGGACCAAGCCTCTCACCCTGCTATCTGTGGTCTCCCACAGAGAGCAAGGTGGCTCCACTCAAGGTCACATTAGGGGTTGTTATGGTTGATACATTATGTCAACTTGAGAAGTTTAGAAGTTTAACTGAAAGACTCAGCAGGAAGCCAGGGTTCTTCCTAAATGGCCTCATCCTGTGCAAGAGGAGGGGACAGAGATTTTGTGAGTGCTACACCCACCCTAAGGTGTGGGGGTGACCTGTGTACAACATAAGGGAGAAAAAGAGACTTAGTCTTCCCTCCTTATGCTCTGGCTGCTGCCTTTAAGTGTTGCCCCAGTGCCATGCCACCCTGCCTTGGAACCAGCTGATTATGGACTGAAACCTCCACAAACTGTAAGATAAATAAACCTCTCCTTCCTTCATTTTGGGTGTCAGGTGTTTTGTCCCAGCAATGAGAGAAAAGTAAAAGTAACCAAGACAGGAAGTTTGGGATAGAAAAATAGGTAAGAGGTTGAGTTCTCCACCACATCACAGTATTAATACTCAGCAATCCTGCAGGTTTCTAACATCTCCACTTTTGAACACATTTCTCCTTAGTGCAGGCCTCCTTAGGTAACTGTTAAACACAGTGTATCATCAAGAGATTTTTTACTTATGTTAGCACTGTTATGTAATTGATCCTTGTCTCGCTGACTCCCATGAAAACCTTCTGAGGAGGTTAACCCCATTTTACAAGTGGCAAAACTGATACAAAGTTACAAAACTTACCTCAGGTCTTAAGTGTGGGTGTAAGCGCAGGAGTAGGCCCAGGTCTGACTGACTTCAATACCTGCATGCAATCAATAGGGTGGGAAAATGCAGTCCAAAGGGAAAGATAATTCTAATGAGTCACTGAAAGGAGCATTTGTACTCCTCAGGGCAGGTTTCTCCAAAATCATTCCAATTCTTTAATTTTTGCCAACCAAAAATATTTTCAAGATGGTCAGCCTGGGAAAGTCAAGTCTATGGTCATGAAACAAAATTTTTCTCTAAACGAAAACCCTAGGAAATAAACCCTTGGCTAGAAGTAGAAGACATAAGGTGAGGAAGACAGAGATGATTCACCTTCTTTTTCATTAAAACTTTGCAGAGAATGTTTATCAACTTATTTCCTCCCTCCTTTGTAGTAAACATGGGGCAAAGATCACACACAAAAATAATAATAATAATAACAAAATCCATCCAAAAAAGACTTTCCAAGGGAAATAATCTCAATCATAGAACTTTGGCAGGCAAGAGGGATTTGGAGGAACATCAAGAAAGATCTAAGGATAATGATATTGGTCAGCAAATTAGATACGCTATTGGGATCCCATAAGGCAGCAAAATTCAAAGCCGGTGTGACTTGCAAAGTTTCCTAGCCAAGGCTTCAATAGTACTGGGGTCAGAAGATGGGTAAGCACCTGGCCTATCACCCTCAGCATCCATCAGTGCTTGAAAGTTCTCATCCAGGAGCCTACGATCCCAGGAGGGAAAGAGGAGGAACAGTGGACAGCGGAGAAAAAGAGGAAGCAGAAGGCCAGCAGCTATGCACATAACTATTAATAGACACAGACAGACAGCAGGTAAGGTGAGCAGATGAAAGACTGCGCCTGAAACTTCAGGGAAAAGGTAGCAATAGTGACACTGTTTATTCTCTTGAATATACACAGGATTAGCAAGAGGGCTACAGGTTACCAAGACTCTCAGGGGCCTTGAAGTGCCACTCAGCCCATTGGCTGCTCTGGGTTCCAGGTACACCCATGCCACCCCAGGCGGATGAATACTGTGGCATCTGTTCTCCTTCAAGGTTTTCTGTCACAGTGCTGATACCTTTCCTCAGAAACCTAGACAAAGTTCTATTGTTACACACAGATGAATGCTTTCTTGGATCCAGCCCAAATGCTTCCTTCTCGACTCAAACCATTTCATTTTCCATGGACTTCAAAGGAGAATAATCATTTCTCAGCATCCTTCACACAGAAAACAATTTCATTCTTGAAGGCTAATAAGTCACCATTCAATTTTCTCTCTCTCAAACTAAGCCCTGCTTTCTCACCTTTTTATGTCTTATATTTTCCAACTATCTGCCCATTTTGGATCTTTTTTTAAAAATGTCGTTAAGAAAAAAAGCATTTTTGAGGGAGAAAAAGCTCAGAAGGAACTTCAAAATCATAGCTCTGCAGTGAAGGACCAAAATGTGTCCAACATGCAACTCTCTACGCTTTGGTCCTCTGTACTATTGACAGTTTGGATCAAAAACTCTGGCATGGAGGGGGCTAGACATTATAACATGTTTAGCACTACATGTCAAGAGCCCTGCAGCACTCTTTACCTGAACTGGGGACAACCAAACATGTCCCCAAATAATGTCAAATATCCCCTAGTCCCTCACTCCAGTGCATTCCACGTTGACCTCTAATCAGGGAGCCTCCCAGATTACTCCCAGGTACCAGGGGTAGGGGGGACAAAGTCCATCTAGCACTTGTCCCCAGTGCCAGCATTGCACAGTTCCGCAGGAGCCTTCCTCCGTCCTCCTGCCAACCTGGCTAAAGTCCAAGCAGCAGACCAGCTGCATGGATGAGAACCTAACAGAACCCTTTCTTTTCTGTCTCAGCAGCATTTGAGTGTCAGATTCCCCTCTCTCTTTGAGAGGCTGTGTTCTGAAGAGCCACAAGACAGGGAGCACTCGCTTGGGGACTGTGCACATCAAAGCCCGAATTGCTGCCCACCTAGCCCAGCCCAGTCTCTGTCCACAAGCTATACTGGTTCCTGGAACACCAGGCTGCAATCACAATCTAGTGCAGCTCGTACCTCTGAGGATGCTAAATGCCTGCCTCTTAGGGCAATGAAATTGTTTGAAATAGTCCTTACAGGCATGTTTGGTGCATGCATCTACTTCCATCCAGCTCTGCAGACTGCTGATGTTTCTGCAAAGGGTTTGGGGCTGTTGGCTCCGCAGAGCAATCTGGGGACCAAGTCCCATCCCTGGGGAAGCTTGCAGTCTTGCTCTTGGATGGCACAGCAGGGGAAACAGCAAAAACAGATCAATCAGGCACTGTGCTAGCCATACCAGGGTGGGTATCATCACACTCTCTGCCCATGGCAGGGGTGGAGAGAGCTGTGGTCTCTGCATTTGACCCACTCAGTCACCTACCAGGCTGTCCAGAGGAGCATCAGCAGAAACCGTGAAATTCAAGGGCAGTTAAGCCTCATCCCCATCCACTGCTAAGATGATCTACATTTCACTATTGCTATCAGTGATTCTGATTAATAAGGTACTTTTTACTCTAAATAATCCTCAATTCCCCACCCAGTCATTCAACCAAATCAAGTGAAGAGCTGGGTGAGTTTTCTTTTCACCAAGTGAGGCAATCAGGAAAGAGGGTGGTTGCATCTTCAGGGTGACAATGGATCCACACTCTAGATGTGTCACACCTTGCTTCTTAACCCAAAGACCATGTTGCCTCTGTGAGACCTACAGTTTGGGGCATATATTCCTACAATGTGAGTTAGCACCCCATTGTGATTTCTGGGAAAAAATAATTGCCAAGTCTTAAACAGGCAACAAGTTCAAGTGCAAACCCCAGTTTTAGATCAATTCTTTTGCAGTTCCAGATCTTTCTGCATTGGTTTGGAGAAGCTGTTTAAAAATATATATGTAAAATGATTTTTTTCAAATATGTTATTTTCACCAAAATAGAAAATAAATTTGCAATCACTTCCCTGATGGGAAAAAAATTAATCCATATGTCTTTGCTTCATCTACAAGTTAATCATCAAAAAGTATTTTGTATTTTCAGTGATGAAAAAGAATCTTGATGAGCTTTGAGAAAACATAAGGCTTTTCTTTTTTAATATAGTGAAGTTCTATTTTAAGGTAATACACCAACAGTGCAGAAGGGTTAGAAAAAAGAGGAAAACACCCATGATCCAAACAGGATTTTAAGAAAAGGGCCAGGTGTTCAAATCACCCAAATAATCAAAGTAGGTAGTGACCCAATCTGGAAGACGCAATTTGAAGTTAAGGAAAACTCATTACTAGCCTGTTATAGTTGAGAGTGTGTCTACTTGAGAAGTTTAGAAGCTGAACTAAGGAACTTGGCAGTGCTACATCCTGGGGTTTAGAGATATCCCTTACTGCTCCAGGGTGTTGTTATGGTTGATTCACTGTGTCAACTTGAGAAGTTTAGGAGTTTAACTAAGTGACTCAGCAGGGGGCCAGGGTCCTCACTTTGTAAACATCCTCAACTTGTGCTAGAGAAGGGCACTGAGATGGTGTGAGCGCTGCACTCACCCTAGGGGCTGGTAGCCTACTTACAACTTAAGGGAGGGAAAGAGCCTTGCTCTTCCCCTTCTTGATCTTGTTGCTTTTAGTGCCTTCCGCAGCCTTGAAGTGTTGCCCCTGCATATGGCACACTCCCTTGGAGCCAGCTGATCATGGACTGAAACCCTTGCAGAGTTAAACAAACCTTTCTTCCTTAATTTTGGACATCAGGTATTTTGTTTCAGCATCAAGAGAATACTAAGACACCTCCTATCCGCCAAGTCACTCGTACCTCTGTTATGTACTCTAGCTCCCTCCACTCTCTTCTCTGATCCAATTTTTTTTCCCTTCCTGTCATCCTGTCCCACTGAACTGTAGGAGTCACAGCACACGCACACCTACAGCGGGGTTTGGAAAGCCTAGGAGTTTGCCTCCACCTCCTCCCCGGTCGCTGCCACCATTGCTGCTGCTGAGAAAACACAAACCACAGTGTGGTCCACGGAGGCCTCGGGCCTCTGTACAGAGCAGCCTTGCTCAGGGCCCTGCCCTCTCCAGGAAGTCTCAAAAAGGGGCCGTGGCCACCGTCTGGTCATTAAGTTTATTATAAGCAAGTATTCAGAATAAACGAATTGTCTGAAATTTAGAGTACAGTGAGGAACCACACAAAGCAAGTGAAACAATGCTGTAATCCAAGCACTGTTTGTCCCTTGGAATGGAGACTGATGGCTCCCCAGTGTTTTCTCAGTCCTTCAGACAGATATGACGCCATTGAGCTGAACTTGGATTACAGCAGGGAGAGAAGCACCCCCACGTCCGGCCTCGCCTCCACCCTCAGTCCTAGCAAAGGCCCCTTCTCAATCCTGCAAATTTTCCTTTTTCCTCTGCCTTTTTTCATTTAGGGTCCACCATGCCTTCTTCTACACATTCAAGAGAAAAATTGCACAGTGGAAGAGAATTGGAAAACTACGAATATGTCATTTGGATACCAGCAGGGACCTCTTCCATCCACTGCTACACACGTCATTTCAGGCTGTTGCCTACATGCAGCCAATCTGCTTCTGTCTTGTCTCTGCCTCTGCCTCTAATTTACTCTCCCTCTCTTCACCATTTGTATTTTTATCTTGAAAACAGGAAAAAAAAATACCAATATGAAAGCCCAATGTAAGGCTAAAAGTACCCACTGACTTAATTTTTAATTTCTAAAAAGGAGCAAGTAACCTGAAATTTCAATAAATACCTTAATTCAGTTCTCTGAAGGTGAAAGATGATCTCACATTTGATTGAGGTTTTCATTCTTTAAAAAATACTAGCAGATCTATCTCCCTTATCTCTAACCAGTTTCTCTGAATACAAGTCCAAAACAGTTCCGTTTGCTTCACCTCTGAAAATGTTACAGACCCTCTGTATCTCAGGACCCCACAAATCACCTTTGCTGGTTCTTGGCTAATCATTCCATTACACCTTTTTTCACATGGGAAGGAATGAGGAAGAGAAGGAAGATGGGAGAGAGAGAAAGAAGGAAGGAAGCAAAAGGGAGGAGGGGAGAATGAAGGAAAGAAAAAGGAAAGGAGAGTTGGAAAACCATCCAGTGCTTTCTATCACCTCCACTGGCCACAAGGCAGGAGGAGGCTGAGACCTTTGAGGGTTCTGCTGCAATGCCCGAAGGGATCAGCTTGCAGAGCAGAGCCCTGACCACCACTGGTTACCACCTGTGTGCCAACCTCTGGATGTCATCATTCTCCCCACTGTGCACTCCTAACTCACATTTCCCCCAAGTCTCAGTATGCCCTGGCCTTTCTTACTGAACTATTTTAAAAAGCATGAAATTCCACCATATGTGGCATCGTGGATGACCCAGCAGGACATTAGGTTAAAAAAAAATCTCTCAAGACAGAAAGATGAAGAGCACATGACTTCACTTGTGCGTAGATGTGACAGAAGTTGCTCTCACAAAGGCAGAGAGCAGACAGCGGCTGCTGGCATCTGGAGAGAGGTGGGGACGCGGAGGCAGGTGGTCACAGGTACACACTGACAGACAGCAGAAATGAAATTAGGGTTTTTTGCATAGCACGATGACTAGAGTCAACAATCATACACTGGATATTTCAAAATAGCTCCAAGGGAGGATTCTGAATGCTCTTAACACAAAGAAATGATAAATATCCAAGGCAATGGCTATGCTCGTTACCTGGATGTGATCATTTTACATGTATCTAGACATCATGTTGTAGCCAAAAACACATAACAAATATGCAAATAATAAATGAAATTTTAAAAAATTACTCCAAACCCAACATGTTGCTTCAGAGCTGAAAGGGCTTAGACCACACCTGCAGTAAATCCCAGGAGGAATTGTACAGGGAGCACCTGGCCAGGCAAGGCAGGAAGAGGCTGCTGGGCAGACTCAGGTTCCTGTGCTGGGAAAGCCTCCCAGCGGGCCATGCGGTGCTCCTGCAGAGCCTGAATCAGCAGCCCACAGCCAGTGACCACTGGGTCCCTCACTGTGCCGGCTCAGAGCTCACTCCGGGAAGCACAGGTCCTATGTCGGGAGTATCACTAGGCTTCGAAGCTTTGGCATACATCCTTCATTGAAATAAATACAGTAGTGACTCCACAGTCCAAGGCAGGCCAGCAGAGCAGCAGCACAGGGGCCCTGTCACCGCCCCCACTGTGCTGCCTTTGCAGCTGGATGAACCGCCTGTGACATCACAGTGAAAACTATGCCCCAGAAACACCCACTGTCAGCTAAGTCTCCCTGCCCTCCAGCTCCCACAGAGCATGTGTACAAGGTCAGCTCTGCACTTCAGCCTCCCCATCATGCCCCAATGATCGGACACAACGTGTTTTGGGTTCTGATTTTCCTCTGGGGGCCTTCTAGGGATGTGAGCACCCCACTCGCAAGATGCTCCCCAGGCATGCACAGAGGGTCCTGAGCCCTTGGACAATGATGGGAAAACGAGGGGCTTGGGTCTTTTCCAAACCTCTGAGGTCAGTGCACAGGTAGCTGTTGCCATCCAGGGCAGTCAACAATCCAAGGCCCTAGAAGGAGCTTTCAGGCATCTCTCCCTAAATAACCACAATGCAATGCGGGAAGAGTTCACTAGCAGTACAGTGGCCCCATCCACTGAAGATGGACAGTGGCCTAAGCATTGTTTCCCTTGGTCACCCACACAGCGGCTTCCTGGGTGGAAGTTCTTAGCCTTAGTAAGGATGAGACATTGTGATTTCATGTCCACTAGTGCCCGATAACAAATACAGACACCCTGGTTGAGTTACTTTCCCATAAAAGGACACAGGATAATACATGTAAGAAAAAAGGCCTAGTTGCATTAGGATGGCTTAGTTTTGTTTTCTTTTTCATAAAGAGTAAGGAAGCCGAGCACGGTGGTACATGTCTATCATCCTGCACTTAGAAGGCTGAAGTGAGAGGACCACAAATTAAGAGCCCAGGTTTGGGTACACGGTGAGATCTCTCTCAAAAAGAAAAAAAAAAAAGGAATATCATAACCAGCATGTGCAGAAATTTGAACTGTTTTATCAACAGTGGTGCAGCCACTTAAGAAAACAGTTCTATAATTCCTCAAAAAGTTAAACACTGAATTATCATTTAGCCCAGCAATTCCTTTCCTATCTATACAAGCAAAGGACTCAAAAGGATAATTCACACAAAAGTGTATACATAAGTCCTCATAGAGTTGTTATTCAGAATAACCAAAAGGATGAACAACCCAAATACCCAGTCAACAACCAATGAATCAATAAGCAGAGGTGACCAGTCCTTACAGTGGATATTATTTTGCCATGAAAATGAAGTATTGATACATGTTATAAGTCAGCCCCTAAGGATATTATGCTAAATGATAAAAACCTGGTCCAAAGACCACATGTCATACGATTCTATTTATATGCCAGGTCTAAAAACAGGCAGATCAATGGAGACAGAGAGAATAATAGATTGATTGCTCAGGCCTGAAGGAAGGAAAGGGAAGTGATTGCTAGTGGGTAACAATGTTTCTTTTGAACTTGAAGAAAATGTTTTAGAATTAGATAGTGAGGCTGGTTGTACAACTTTGTTAATATACAAAAACTACTGATTGCAAACCTTAAATGATGACTTTCCTAGTAAGGGAATGATATTTCGGTAAAAAATATTAAAACAAAAAAGTGAGAAAAATAAGGCTTGCATATGAGGGATCTCTAAGGTCCCTTTTCCATCTAAAAAAAACAGAGTAAGACAGCATTATAATATGCTAGGAGATGGCCCTCATACTCAATAACAATTCCATGGATGGCTGCTCCCTGCTGGGCTCGGGGCTCGGGATGTAATGAGATCAAACAGATGTGATCCCTAAGCTCCTACCATGTTTAGTCTGGAAATAAATGCAAGATAAACCATGCAAAAGCACAGTGATAAGAGACACAGGAGGTGCTATGAACATGCAAACAAGGGCATCTAAGCCTCCGTAAGTGGGAACAGTAGATAACTCAACAAAGAGGGGAGGAAAGAGATTCTGTGCGGGAGAAGTAGAATAACCTCTCAGGGTACTCGGCACTCAGGATGTGGCCAACAAAACTGTGTTTCGTGGGTAAAGACCAAGCGCGGGCAAACAGACAGCTTATGTAAGAACACAGAGCAGCCCCGATAGCGTCTATGGCTCAATCTGCAGACTGAAGTGCTGGGATGAGAGACAAGGCCACCAGGTTCAGTAAGCAGGAGGCAACCCTGTCAGCAAAAGCCTGGACTTATTGTAAGGACCCTGGGGAACCATGGAATGGCTTCTCATTTCTGAGAGGGACTTCTGAAAGAATAGGGAAAGTCAAAGAAGATGAAACAAAGCCTCTTGAAGAAGTCCATGTGGTGGTGGTCAGGTTGCCCAAATCAAGGAAGTGACAAGGATGTAGGGCCCCCGAGAGGGACAGTCCAGGCTTTCAGTAGAGTGTGGACAAGGGCACAGGAGCCCAGAGCATCAGCCTGCAGAAAAACAGGGCCTGTCCCCAGGACCTAGGAAAAGCACCCTTGCCCGGATCACCCTGGGCTGGGTGGAGGGCTCAGGGGAGATCAGCCTTGCCAAGTTGCTCTTCTGGTCTCAGCTATGACAATGCGTGCCTTGCGTGGCCAAGTATCAGGGCCCATGAGGGCAGTGGGCACAGAGCAGCATCTGGTAAGATCTGAGGATCCATTTGACGGGAGAGATTTGGCAGCAAAACAAACAAACAAACAAAAACTCAGGCAGGAAAAAGGACTTTAGTATCAGTGGTACCATATTATGAGCCAGGCAGACTGCTTTTCTCTTCTCAGTCACTACCAGCCACAAGACAGAGGGTACAGCTCAGTGGCACAGCAGTCCCCTAACATGAATGAGATCCTAGGTTCAGTCCCCAGTACTAGGAAAAACAAATAAACAAACAAACCAAAACTAACCATGTCCCTCCTGGGAAGCTGTTTATTACTTCCTCGTCACACAAGAGAAAGCCAAGAGCCTGACAGTGAGTCCTATGCGTATGGTTAGGGACCAGCCTCAAATGCAACACTCACACACGCTGCTTCTCTTTTTCCTTGTTGCTAGGTCTCAAGTCCTGGGAATAAAATACAGTGCAGTTCTCAGCTTATGGTACAGTGTGTCCAAGAGCCACCAGAAGGCAGTTGTTTTGTGCTGTTATTTTTTCACTTTTTCATCTTCATCCCTAATCCCAACTCCTCTTTCGCTCTTCTCAGTTCTCTGACAGGACCTATTCTAATGTGACAGCTATAATTCCTGGTACAAATAGGTGTGCTCAAGGAGTAGACAGTGTTCTCACTATCCTACAGTGTTTACTTTAATGAATGTGTTTTACACAGCGCTGCTTAATTTGGGTCAGTGTTGACAAGAGCTGTTTATCACTTAATGTGCCATATTGCCCAGCATGCACAAAGCCAGGGAACTTATCTGTTCCCATAGCAGTGACCTCTCAGCTGTGTCCTGCTGCCGACTACCACAGACGACGTTGTAGGGGACATCCTCATACACATCTGCAGGTGGTATTTGAGAGGGTTTACTAAGGTGAGACAGGGCTAAGGGACTGCCACTTTTGGAATTGGTACTGTTCTTAAGTTACTGCTCAAACCACTTCTCATTGCTAGGAAGCAAGAGCTTTCCCATTTTATTGCCTCCTCCTGTGTAATATTATGTCATTTTACTACAATAGGTCTAAAGCAACCTCTCACTTTTAAAAAAAAAATTAACATTTCTCTTATTACTAATTAGACAGTGCATTTAGACTCCAAGTATCTGAAAACCAGTACCCCGTTTTCCACTTTCAACTCCTTTCTATTGTTTCTTTGTTTGTTTTTTGCAGTACCAGGAGTAGAACCCAGAGCCTCATGCATGCTGGCAAACACTGTACCATTAAGCCCCATCCCCAACTCTCTGCTGACTTCTTAGCTTTTTCTATATCAATTACCATTGTTAGAGATCGAAAGTACTGTCCTTTTGTCAGTAACCTGTCAACCAGACTTTCACTGAAGACAAATCCTTCATTTTGTTGCTACCTTTCCTATCATTATGGTCATGGTTAATCTTGACTGTGGATCTGATTGGTTTAAGGGATACCCAGGAGGAGATTAGTGAAGTGAACTTCTGAGTGTATCTGGGCAGCCCATGGGGGTGAGGCCTCGAGGACTATATCAGGTCCTTGGCCCTTCCCCTCCAGTGTTCTCCACTTGCCCTCTGCTTCCTGTCTGCCACAGTTGAGCAGTTTTCCTCCACCACACCTTTCTGCCATGGTGTTTCAGAAGCCAGGTTCCACAGTTTCTGACCCTCTGGATTATGAGAATGAAATGTAACGTTAGCTGAGTCTTTTGGTGAAGCTCTTCAGTTGATGTCAGCAAGTCAGTATCAGTAGCGCGTCTATCTTAATATTTCTGTAAAATCCTACAGTAGAGATCCAGAACAAGAAAGGCAAGCATGGGCAAACAGCATCTATTGGTCTTTCCAAAACCATCTTTGGCAATTCAAGATCCTCCCTGTCTCTTCCATTAACATCATCTGAGAAAATACACCTGTGTGGCTTAGAGGGAGGTGCCTTGAACTACACATATAGGCATGGCTGAGGGTATGTTTTGTTTGGCTGTGCACAGGCAGAGGAAAACAATAAACATCAGACTAAGGACTCAAGCTTAAATCCTGGATCACACCTGCTCACACTCTGTCCTTAGAAAAAGTCACCTGTGAACTCTAGCGCTGTACCTACAAGAGAAAGAGCCAGTGTAGATGGCCAGAGAAGAACCTTGGGTCCAAGGAGCACTTACAGAAACTGATTGTGGCTTAGAGGGAGGTGCCTTGAACTACACACATAGGCATGGCTGAGAGTATGTTTTGTTTGGCTGTGCACAGGGAGAGGAAAACAATAAACATCAGACTAAGGACTCAAGCTTAAATCCTGGATCACACCTGCTCACACTCTGTCTTTGGAAAAAGTCACCTGTGGGCTCTAGTGCTGTACCTACAAGAGAAAGAGCCAGTGTAGATGGCCAGAGAAGAACCTTGGGTCCAAGGAGCACTTACAGAAACTGATGCTGTCATTTAAGCCAATTAAAGGAAAACTATTATTCTCCACTAAATGGGTCAGAAGACTTCTCTAGGCCTGGAGTATAGCTCAGTGTGGAGCATTTTCTTAGCATATATGAGGCTCTGTGTTCTATCTACAGCTCAGCAAAAAACAAATGAAACGGGAAAAAAGCCTCCTATAAGCTGCACACAGCTAGAGAGACATGACTGAAGTCCCTGCAAGTTCCTTGAAGTGAGAGGAGGAGGCAAACAAGGAACTACGTCTTTCTACTTCCTTTTTTTCCATATCTGAAGAAGAAACTGCCTAAAAAACCAAACCTGGCTGACACAACAGCCTCTACAGCCTCAGGAAGGGGGGGCAAGCTGGGAGAAACAGCATCAGCCACACCGTCACTTTCTTCTCTAGATTTAAAGAAGCCACCTGCCCCTGGTTCTTTGCGGACCACTCTGAGCCTCACTCTCACTGCATGTGGCAGCCCTGTGGATTCTCTCTGGGCTCTCTGAGTGTGCTTCTCTTTTGATGGTCACATCCATGTCCAGGGTTTCCAGTATGATTCTTGTACTAAGGATTTCCCAGTTCGTATCCCCAGCGTGCATCACCCCTGCGTCCTGTGTTCACATCTGTATAACTCAGCTCTTATGCTTCACATCTCTCCTGGATCCCTAAGAAGTTACTGCCTGCATCTCCTCACCAAGCCGATTCATTTTCCCATATTCTATATGCCAGAATTCAGTACCTACGGCAGAAGCCTGAAAGCCATCCTTGATATTTCCCACTCCCCAAGCCCCATTGTAATTAATCAGTCATCTGATTGCTCATTTTACCTTCCAGTATGTCCTGAATCCATTATCCTTCCCAACCCTGCCACGTGGTTAGCCAAAACCTCTCTGCTTGCCTGGACATCTCATAATGTCCCTCCCAGTATTCACCTGGCAGCCCACCTACCACATTGCAACCATGATGACCTCAAAATGTTGACCTTATCATGCCATTACCCACTTCCTTCTTGTCCCCCTTAAATTCCTACAGAGCTCTTGATGATCTGGTCTTCATCTGCCTCTCCAGATTCACCTCATATCTCTGCCTATCCCCTTTGTCTTCATCACAGCTATACCATTCACTGAGGGTCAAGTGCAGAGCTTGTCCTGATCTCGGAACCTTCCATGTGCAACATCTTGGGCCTGAAATGCCCTCCTGCTTCTCCAGCAGACTTCAGTTTAGATGTTCCTTCCTCTGAGGAGATGCTTTTGTGAACCCAGTCAAGGTTAGGCCTCCTGTTGCTCAGTGTCTGGTCCTGCCCAGCACAGAGTGGCCTTGTATACATCTGTCTCCCTCATCATACTGCAAGCTCTGTCTAAGAAAAGATTCACAGCTACCTGGTTCATCAGTACAGCTTGGTGCTGACACAAAAACTACAAAGAAGGAAAGCAGTGTATCAGTAGACCAGAAGGAGACTGAGCGTGGAGTCAGCTATGATGTCTTGTTCAGTCTGGTCTTCCTGTAGAGTAGGGACCCCCACCTCCCAAGCCACAGGTCAGTACTGTTCTGTAGCCTATTGGGAGCCAGAGAGCACAGATGCACACACAGCTGCCCTGCATCACTCTCATGAGTACCTGAGCTGTCTCCTATCGGATCCGTAGTGACACCAGATTCCCCAGGAGCATGAACCCTTCTGAGAACCCAATATAATGCTAAAAATAAAGTACACAATGTAACAATCATAATAATAGGAATAGAGAGCGCAATAAATATAATGTTCTTGTATCATCCTAAATCCACCCCCATCCTCATCACTACCCCTGGTCCAGGGAAAAATTATCTTCCAGGAAACCAGTCCCTCATGCCAAAAGGTTGGTGATCGCTGCTAGAAAATCCAATCCATTTCACTGAATTGCTAGATAGAGTAGATCCCTTTTGCCTCTGCCTAAACTGAGATGTTACTTTTTGATCTATGACCTTTTGCTATGTTCCTATATCTTGCGAAGTAAAATTCCACGGCCTTAAGATGACCGGCAAATCCATAATCTAACCTCTTCCTGTTAGAAACAGACCCTTTGCTATTGTTCAAACAAGTTGGGCACAGGCCCACACCAAGTCCTTGCAAGGTCATGCCCTCCTTTTGAATGTGTGTCTTCCAGGTAGCTACAAGGTTCATTGTTTCATTATTGTTACTCTTCACCTAAATATTTACGTTGGTACATTGGTATTGCTTTTCCTAGCTTCTCTATTTAAAATTAGAATCCTCTAACATTGCTTTTTATTCTTTGCCTTATTACTCTCCATAATATTGAGCAATAAAGTTCTGTATATTCTATTTATCACTAATTATCTGCCTACTCTCATAAGGATATAAGCTCCCTGACAGCGGGGCCTTTGCCTATATTATTCACTAGTACAACCAGCCAGTGGGAGAACCAAAGTGTAACAAAATCCTGGGAGAATGAAGGAGTGTCTTTCTGCTTTTATGTCTGACCCCGGTAAGTCGTGTTTGATTGTTTTGCATTGGTTCTTAGTGTACCCTGTGGGTCTTTTCTATGAGTCTTTTTAGAATCATCCACCATCTGCTATGTCTGTAATAGATCTCACGAGCGATTGAAAGTTTGAGCTGAATATAATCTATCAATCTTATTTCCTGCCCCCAAATAGGCTCTAACTGTTCCCGATTTAGCAAGCCCCATTATATAGGGAATCTAATTATAGGGGAGTGTAACAAAAGCGCTTTCATGTTGGAACAGCATTCACATATGCCCTCCTGAGAGGTATTCAAATGCATACGGCAGATGAGATGTTGCAGGATATGCAAGAGACAGTTGGATTTCAGCTGAGCACTGCTAAACTACACTAAGGAGGTAGCCTAACTGCTCCAGCCTCAAGGAGGGCCAGAAGGTTGTCTTCTTAGAACAGATATCTCCCAGGCACCCACCAGAAAGTGAGTCTTCTTTATTCACTTACCCACTCTATAGATACATTTTAACATTGCTTATATATCAGGCACTGAGTCTATACAAAGATAGTTTACAGTTTGTAAGAGAAGAGAATCTTATAAAGGGATAAATTACTCCATCATGTGTGAAGGGCTATTGCAAAAGTATATGAAGCAACAAAGTCTGCCTAAGTGACTCAGAAAGGTCCCACTGACAAATAGGTCTGAGCAGGGTCTTGAAGGACAGCTTAGGATTGTCCAACAAAAAGGTCAAACCAGGCAGCGAGACAGCCTCACAGGAAAAGGAGAGGGTTTCAGGGGCTCAGTGTGGCAAAGTCTCAGGCTTGAGTCTCCACAGGAGACGGAGAACTGTGGCCACAGTAAAGGCCTAGCAATCTAGTGAATTTAATATCACTTTCTCAAATGAAGAGCAGGTTTAAGGGCAAGATGATGAGTTACACTGAGAAAAAACCCGCCCCGTGTCCACGTCTTGCTCTGAGAAGACTGGAGAGTCTGGCGTGTAGGTGAGATGGGTTAGACTGATGAAAAGCACTCATGGGTGCTTCTACTTTTCCAACCAGCCTTTCCCTTCACATTCTCAAATGAGACATTCATTTGAGTTAATAAATGCCCTTCTTAAATAAAAAATACCCTCTGGGAATTCAAAAGTTATTTTTATGCAATTGTGACTAATGAAATCAAGACAACCAACCAATCAATCACTCTGCAAAGACTGTGAGTACCTGCTGTGAATCAGGCTTTGAGGATACGCTGCAGAACAGTATCAATCCTGCTAGAGTCTGGCTCTGGACTGTCCTCCAGAGGCTTGGTCCCCATCTGGCACCGCAGGGAGGTGGTAGTCGGATCTTCAGAGGGAACCCCTGTGGAAGGTCTTTAGACACTGGGAGAGCGCCCTTGAAGGGCAGAGTGAGACCCTAGCCTCCTTCTTTTCTAAGTACCCCTGACCACTGTTACTCCCTGGCCAACAGATGAGCAATTTTGCACACACCTGCCCTCCTGCCACAATATGACGCATCACCACAAAGCCAAAACTTGTCAGGGACTGGAATTTCCAAACTGCGAACCAAAATAAAGCCTTTTCTCTTAAGTTTACTCTCTCAGGTATTTGTTCTAGTAACAGAATGCCGATCAACACGCAATTTGTCCTCAAAGGGCCAAGGATGTGTAAAATTGGGAGCTAAAGAAATTATCATTTTGTCAAAGGAAACCAGAGGGTCAGTTGAAGTACGGAACATTCCACAACTCAGGTCTGATTTGTGGGGAGTGAGGTTCAAGGGGGTTGGCTACTTGCATGTCATAATGGCATAGGATTTGGACACCCAGGAGTGAGCAGAAGAATATGAGGAACAGCAAAAGAGCAAAGGCTCTCTTGGAGGGGTGGTGAGGGCAAATACCCTCCTCTGCCTCGTGTGATAAGTCTCTGTCTCTAGCCATCAGTATGTCTTCTCTTCCTACTCAACTCTCCTCAGCTCACTGCTCTCCAGCCTTGCAAACAATGTACCAATAACTGTTCTCAACAGTGACACTATCAACCTTCCCAATGGGCAAACAACTCCACTGGAAGAACCTGAGTCTTCATCTTCCAAACAGTCACCCTGCCTGGATTTGTTTCTGTGTCCCAGCCTTGGCCCCTCCAGTCTGTTTTCAAATGGCAACAGAATGTATTATAAAATATAAAGCGATTGTATCCTGCCCTAATTAAAATCTTCCTTCTCCTTCGCCTTTGAAATCATATCCAATGTCTGAGGCTGGGCTGGAAAAGCTCACCACCTTCCACTCCCATGGTTTCCCAGACACTTTTGCTGGTCTCCACACATTACCATGTGGCACACTCACCGCTTGACCTTCTAGTGCTCTGCCTCTCTGCTGGACCTCAGTAAATGCTATCTCAAATCTCACCATCCCCTTATTCAATTTTTGTCTGCATAAGGCTGACTTACTCTTCAGATCTCAGCTTAGCAGTCCCTCCTTCCAGGAAGACACCCTGGCTCTGAGTACTGAGTGTGTGCCTCCACGGTAAACTCTGAGAGGACCTTGTATCTATCCTGCCGTAGCACATGCCACACAATAGTGAAATCTGTGATGACTTGTCTGTGTCTTCCTCAAGGCCAGTGGTGGTGAATCCATGGCACACATGGGCAAGCATGCAAAGCCCTCTCTGTTCACATGTGGGCCAGGTGTGTGAGCTGTTTTTGCTAAGCTAAAACCTGAGTGCTATGGTTTAAATGCAGTGTTGGCACTTTGCAATAAACAAGTGGGTTTGGGGCTGAGTTTAGGCACTCAGTCCCTAAAGGGTTTGCCACCATTAGAGTCTAGTCTGTAATCTTGTTAGAGCCAAGAAGCTCCCAGGCTCAGAGTCTAGCACAGCCAGGACCTTTGATTCTGAATGAATAAGCTAATTATTTCAATGCCTTCATTAGGCAGTTATAACAGTCTATGATGCTTGATATCTTATTTGCACTTGAAGTAGGTATCCCATGAGCAGAAATGGTGCTCTCATCACATAAAGTGACAATACAGAAAGTGTCAGAAGATCTAGACCAGAAGTCTGGCTAGCGAGTTCTATGACCTTTGGCCAGTTACTCAAGTTTTCTCTGCCTCAGTTTCCTTTTTTCAAAAACAGAGATAAGAAGAATAATGCTACCATTTTGAGTGATTCGCTGGTAAATGTCTACTAACTGGCCCTTCAAGGGATAAACAAGGGCCTGGCTTCCATGATGTGAATATTCACACCAGAGTCAAATTCCTGAGCATTTAACAATCAGCTCTCCGGTTGGCAGTGGCAGGTTCCAACACGATACCATTTCGAGTATACATGGGACAGTGAGGAGCAGATTCTCGGCCTGTGCCTAGGTGGGGAAGTTCCACACCCAGAGACGAAGAAGAGCAGAATGCTTCTTTGGGGTCTCAACTCCAAGGTGTATCTTCTAACACAAGTGACAGGGCCTGAGGTAATAAGCTGGTATGGGGATCACTTAAGTGCTTTGGTTTCATATGCTGTCTACCAAAAACCCTCTGGGGAAGGAAAACTCAAATTCACCCCCACCACTGCCAGTTAGCACCATGTAATAACACTAGCTCTTTGAAGACTGCTTGTCTATGTTACACATTATGTCCCATTATCTGAACATGTCTTTCTGATATTAGTCACTGTTTATTGTGAATTAAACATACGAATCAAGTTTTTGATCATTTCTTACAGTGATTAATTCATCTGCAAGCCCACATTTTTCAGGATGCTTTACATTCCCCAGGCAGCTGTAGAAAGTCTGCCCATGTGCTGTGAGTAAACGAGTCTTATGATTCAATGACTTCGGAAAATATTACACACAATTCTCTCCTTGGACTTCAGGAATTAAATTTTCTATTCAAGGCTGTCTCCCCAGCTCAGTGAGGTAGGCTATGTAGAAGGCTTAGCTACCCAGAGAGCTGTCCTTACTTTTAAAGTAAAAAACTGAAAGCTGTCTGCCATAGCCAGCAGTTCACTTCCTCCTCATACATCCCAGATTTCCGTAGGGTAAAAAGGCAAACTCTAAGTGCACAGCAAGATGTTGGCTTTGCCAACTGCCTCCATGGAAGCTTAAACATGGATTTAACTTTCTATAAACAATTCAGCTTGATATGCTTGACATTCAGATAGTTATAGTTACCTCACCTGAGCCTGTTAAAAACTTACAAGTAACCATTAATCTTTGAGACAAGGGATACTAGGAAATGCTAGCAATGCTATCTTCTGATTTTCTGAGCTCTATCTCTGTATGCAATTAAACTCTCAAAATCACAAAATAAAAACAAACACCTATATCCTTGGACTACTTTATTTAACCCAAGTAGCAATAGTGTACTTTCCTAATTAAAATGTAATATTCCCTTAGCTTTATTTGAAGATCAATATAAAACATACGAAACAAAAATTCTACATCTGTTGAAAAAGCACTACCAAAGCTTTAAAATAATTTTTAGTAGACAGAAAAGTCAGATACTGAATCACATTTAGGGTTTGATGTAACAAAAAATGTGAAATTGTTTCATCTAAAGGCATGACATCCTTCTGTTACTAGATAATAAAAACCAGGCAATTCATTATGTTTCTTTTCTCTCTTTGCCTGCCAGGAATCTCAAAGATAAAAATATGTGCTCGACCAAAAGAAAGGCATTTTCCTATACAACTATCTATGTTCCCACGATTCCATGGCTCCTTTACCATTGTTTTTATAGTCGTATTGGAAATGTAGTTTTATTGTGCATCCTTTCACATTATCTTTGGAAGAAGTCCAAGCATGAATAATTAATAAATGAATAAGTGGGCTCAATAGGTTCAGCTTGCTCAGCTTGCTACTGCATCATCATATATCTCTGTAAATGCCAGCAAGAGTCATTCTAGTAAGTACCACTAAATGCTAAAGGAAGCTGTCAATTTTTGTTTCTTCAAACTACTGGGGAAAATAAGTATAAACTGTTCAAATCAAATCCACAAAGACCTGGAAAGTTTTGGTTAAAAATATGATTTTCATCTTCCTCCTCCACCTGCTATAAAAAATGTAAAAAGTGACATCTGATTCAACCCCCTCTTCTTCCTCCCCTCACCTGAGGCAGAGGCTCTTGGGGCTCTGAGGCAGGGCGAGCTCAGAGTGAAGAAGGACCCTGGAGAAGACAAAGCCAAGCAGGCTTGGAAATTGCAGAACTCTCCTGAGAATCAGTGATGGCCTCTAGACCCCAGCTAGCAAAGCCCCAGTCATGTCACAAATACCACACCGATGCCTGTCATTGGCCAGCTTGGCCCTGCTATGTGCAGCAAGACGGGGACAGAGGATAACAGCCCATCCATGCCAGCCGTCTTCCTCAGTTCAGAACACCAAGGCTGGATTCCAACAGTGTACACCTCCCTCGAAGAAAGGTGCCTGTGCTGACGTGTGGGAAGGACTGCGCAGGGACGGGAGAGAATTAAGGACAAAGGGATTTGAAGAAAGATTTAGAAGTTATATATGCATTTACGTTTTCCTTTCCATTAAGGCTCTAGATGAGTAGTTTAAGCACTGTCTACGTCTAAAGGAAAAAGCTTACGAAGTCTCCTTCCTATCCCCAGGGCCCCTCCACTCAAAGGAGGGGGAGCAGGAGCCCCAGGAACGCAGAAGGAGTCCAGAGCAAGTGCACAGAGGTCAGATAAATGGACAAGAGGCCAAAACAAGGAGAGTAAGACACATTCTCTTTTTTAAGTGACATTTTAAACTTGTATTTCCCTTGGATTTATTTGCTGCAATTTTAAAGCAGAAAAGAAAGAGGGGATGAGTTCAGGGGGAGAAATAGTTTCCTTCATATTTAGTTCAGTTCTAAGATGAAGTCACTGACTCGTTAATGCGTTAGTTCATTCACCCATGTGCTCATCCATTCACTCAAATGGTACTGAGCACTAGCACGGGAGGACATGCTTGTTGGTTTTGGGCAGGGTCATGCAAGCTCCTGCCCATAAGACCTACAATAGTGTGGGGAAGATACAAACAAATGAGTCCAAAGTGTTACAAACATAAAAGGGGTAAATAGAGAGCTTTGGAAGTTTGGAGTAGAGAAAATGCTTGACTGAAATTAATCCGAAGATTGCTCCAACCGAACAGACACCTTAAAGACGGAATAGAGGAATGAAATTTCTCTGCCTGTTAAGTTCGATCCATACTTGAGCTGCAGCGTGGGGTTTGGGTGACTGTCTTGAGCAAGGCAGGAAGTGGGCAGACACACAAAAACGATTCGCAACATTGGGAGAAGAAACAGGGACCCAATAATAAAGTGTCGTGGTGCTCACAGGGTAAGAGTGGGCCTGAATCCAATGGCTGATGCCCTTTCCAGACAAGAGAAGCTGGAGGACATGCTTACAAGGGGAAGACAGCCATGAAAAATGGCAACGGGGATAGGAGTTATGCAGGAACAAGCCGGCCAGTCCCAGGGGCTGCCAGCAACCACCAGAGGTCAAAGGCAAGTGGGGGAACCTTCCCCAGGACAGACGTAGCGTGGCTTGGCCAGTACTTTGGGTTCAGACATCCAGCAGATGTGCAGAAGTAAGTGTCTACTGTTTTAACCACTCACAGTCCAATTATTTCAATACAAGATGAACAAAACTTGCATCTTTTTTGTTAATTTTTATAAGACAATCTAACAGGAAATATAAAAAGAACAATGTCATCGAATTTATTCTGTAATTTTTCTGTGTAGTATAATTTAAAATATTCAATACACAATGCAACATTACAACCCAGACAAATGTGTCTAGTTTCTTTCCAAATTCTCTTTGTATTGCTGTCTTTCTTTAAACAGCATACTTTACACCATGGTGCTGGACTTTCTTTTCTTCCTGTGGGTGGTATAATTTCAGTAAAATGCCTACTCAGTACATGTAATGACAAAGATGTCAGCAGTGGACAGCCGGGTTGGCGTTCACCATGCTGTATTTTTCAAGCATTTGGCCTATTGTACTTAATCTAAATTGTAAATGACTTTTTTAATCTCCTTGTTTTGAATAAACAACAAATGAATTCACTTCATCCAGAAGGTGCATAAATACTTTACCATATTTTCCTCACCTTTTTATTACAAGATAACTTGTTAGATGCTTGTCAACACCACCCATAGAATTATTACAATCACTGACCACTACTGGAATTTTTTTTTTAGTTTGGTTTTTTCTCTGAAGCTCTAGCGTATCTGTACTATGAATAGCTGACAATAAGGAGACATGCTTTTTTGTCTTTCCATTCCGTAACACAGACTTTTCCTCTCTGATCTGCAAACATTTCTCCTTTCTAGTTTCTTCTTTTGTAGATTTTTGGGCACTTCCTTCCAATTCAAACTCAGTGTCCCAAAAGAGTCCATTTTGTATTGTAAAAAAACATCACTGAGTTCTGGAGAAGTATAAAAATTATATTTAATGTACTTATGAAAAGTTTTTATGGATCATAGCACAAAATTATAGGTTGTTTCCAAAAAAACATGAATTGGTAAGAGAAAATAAGCAGAACTTATTATCAAATTTCACTAGAAACAAACATCAAAGAGGAATACAATGTTCTAAATTAAAAAATAAGCAAAAATTAATCAACATAAAACAAACAGATGTACGAGTGTATCTCACGCAAACAAGAATCAACTGACTGCAAGGACACCTGCGGTCAACTGGTGAGTGCTTAAGCCAAAAGCAAATACGGCTGCTTTAAGGTTCACCCTACCTGACCTCCTTCTAGAACAAACTGCTCCCCCTCCTGCGCTTGCCTCTGACCACTCCTGGTTCCCTTGTCCTGTCCTGTGGTGAGTGGCTGGCTCTGTCTTACTACTTGAAGCTCACTGAGGACAGAAAACATGCCTTATATGTTTTTCCATTCCCAGAGTTTAATGTCCGAGTCAAATATGATCCAGTCCCAAGAAAGGAGCTATTTGTTCCTCACCCAACATTTGAGAGTCAAGGGCAACTACACGTCTATTTTTAAGTCACAAGAAGATGAGTGTGTGTGCTTTTGCAAGGGCCTCTACCTACGTCCTGGGGCTGACAAAAGCTGCTGGCTCTCTACAGCACACAGACAGGCTGCCTTTGCCTCTCTCTGGGCATCTGGCTCTTGTGTCAGCACTCTGGGTACCGTCTAATTCTTCCCTGGAAGTAATCACTTAAGAAAACAGGAGACCTCAAACATGCGTAGTCTTTCTTCACCACATCCCTTACTTCTCGGCAAATTATTCTTCCATTGAACAAAGGCTCTCCTGCTGATTACAAGAGAGCAGAAATTCTGGGTCCCTTAAAAAACAACTGCAGCTTGGCTGGGATCTAAGCACTGCCACATGGATTAGAAACAGTTGAAAGGATTGTAAACAAAGGGTAATGATAAATGGTTGTGTTGCAAGTGGGTGGGAGGTGTTTAGTGGGGTGTTCCGTGGATTGGTGATGGGCCCAGTTTCCCTTAATGTCTTTATTAATGACGAGGTAGGAGGGGAAACACTAACAGCACATTCATTAAGGGCAGGAGGATGCTAAATTGGGAGGTGTTGCAAACATCATAAAGGACAAAGAAATAGCACGAGACTGGGATGGTAAAGGCAAGCTCAGAAAAGAAAGCAGGACAGGACTGCTGAGCTGAGCATCCTGGCAGCACCTGGTCCCTAGAAGCTTTCGTCACACAGCTTTCATCTGAACTGATTTAGTTAGAGAAAAAATTTATCCAACAATTTGTTATGTTCCTATTGGATGATCATGAAACTTTCTTCTCCCACCCTCTCCTAAATTTTTGGCGTGGGCTGATTAATCCTGTAAGTACTATATTAAAAGAGCTAATGTGCTTTCACGAGCCATGAAAATCAGAAGACCTAACTGGGAAACCCCACATAGCTCCTGGACCCAAGAGAACAGAAAGACAAAGAAGCAGTCCCCTTGCACTGTGAATACTAATGGTCCGACTTTTAATAGAATATATCAATCCTGCTGGGCTTTCTGGCTTCCAGCCTGTGGTTTACCATTAATTTGATGTCATGTTTTGAAGGTTCTCTTCTTTTTCTAGGCTTGTTTCATGATGTTTTCCAGGAAGGCCTGCCTACCTCCTTCCTGTCTCCCAGGGATGCTTGAAAGAGGGTGATCATCAACTTCATCATGTACTTTTAAATTTAGTGTATCAAAGCTTAAAACTGAAAAGGATTTCATCGATGGGCTGTGTAAGGAGAGAAGTCTGTTTCCTGCCCACCAGAATGACAGATGGAGAACTATTTACCCTATTTTCAAAAGTCAAATGGTAAATCTGGAAGCATAAAATAAGGCTAAAGACTTTAGAACATTATGCTTCTAGAAGAAAGCGGTTGCATAAATAATATATTGTAAGCACTTTAAAAATCTTACCTGCTTGCAAATTATTCTTGAGTCCTCCCAGAAGCATCCAACTTAGCAAAATATTATTTCTTTCCTCACTGAAAGTAATCATGTGTCAAGCATGACCATTATGCCAAAAGAACTCAGGGTAATGGACATGACCGGGCCCAACAAAGAATTCATTGAGATATGCTTTTCTGTTGTAGGGATGCTCTGACAGTGTTATCTGAGTGGGCTCTTTATGGATGGAAGAGCTACCTAGTAAAAATAAAAATGGAAGAGAAGGACAACGGGGAGCATAGGACCACACTTCCAAGATAAAATGGCTCCATCACATACATAATTTCTAGAAATGGTGAGTCCCTCTGTGAAGCTGAATGAACACAGGTGTGCAAAGGGAATGCAGGAGATGATATTGCAAAGTGACAATTTCGGCACTGTCATTCACTGAAGGAAGACAATGAAGTTCAAAGCAGCCACAGGAGTTTTCTGGATAAAGCTTTGATTGTCCTCCGACACCCTGCTAAGGAGTTTGGCCTTTGCTCTCTATATAATAGGGGAGCAGTAATATGTTTAGAGTAGAGAATTCTACCAAGAAGAAAATAGATGGATGTTCTGTTTTTTGCTAAAACTGTTTATCCAAAGCGTAATTTTATTTAGGCCTAAATCCTTTATTCAGAAATTAGGCGTTTATTCATGCCTAAATGTTGAGCTAATAAAATAATAATGGATATGCTAAAAAAATTTCCAGTATTTAATATTACAATATGAACAAACCATTAAAATGTGTGATTATGTACGACCACAAAGTAGTATAGAAAACATTGGCAAAGGTATTTAAAGTATGGGTTTTTTATAAATTACAATATCTCTGCTTGTAAAGGCAAATGCATCTTGGATTTTGCTCGAATGAGTGCTGCAGTCATCAGACTAAACAACCACTGAGTCAGAAGAGGCTGACTTAACGTGGGCATTGGCTAACACACGTTCTTTACTACTTCATTGCCTTTCAATGTGTGCTTCAGATTCCTCCTCTTCTTAGCAGTATGAGATGGTGTGACCAAAGTCTAGTTGGAGAATCCTATCTCTGACTTGGGTCTCTTCTACAACCTTCTTTTGCCACCTGGAGTAGTTGGGCATTTTCCATGGCTCTGCCATTTTTCATGGGTAAAATCAAGCTGACAATGCATTAATATAATAGGAACTGGGTTTGCAAACAAATAGTTGTTAGCACTCTAGTGACACACACCCAGACAAGACAAGAACCTGACAGGGAGCTGCTGATGACTCAAATACAGAAACAGGAAAGCTCAGAGTCTGAGATTCTGTGACTCCATGATGCATACTGAAGGCATTATTAATTCCACATCTCGTTGTCAGTAGCTTACAGGTGATGTTCAAATAACCAGTTTAGCTTCTACTGACAAATGATCTCAGTGCTCTGAAGAAATAGTTATATCTTTATATTAACACCAAGAAAGACCAACTATGAAAGTTACAGGACACACCAACATATCAACTTAGTAATTGTTGAACTCAAATTTTGCCTCTCAGTAAAAACACAAAATAACAAAACAACTTCGCTCCCTCCCCCAAAATAAGACTGTGTCTGAGATTTCCAAACACTGTGTAAAGCCCCCGAGTAAGAAGACTTCCATTGAAATCTTGCCTGTGTTCCTGGCAAGCCCACGCTGCCGTAAAGACACAGAGAGAAAGACAGCAAGAGTGGGCTTCCTTACCCCTCCTTCTAGAAGTCTCTGTAGTACCAAGAAATGTTCCTATCAAGACAAATAAGAATATTTCCAGTTTTGAATTTGTTTGTTACTACTCTCAACTGGAGCTTATGCTCACCAAACTAATTTCACATTCACTTCAACCTGAGATATCAAACGAATCACACATTGTTTCTCTCCTCCAAAGTGTAACTTGGTTCCAGTTGATGCAAACCTGTATCTTCTACAAAACTTGTAGGATTGTGCTTGGTAGTTTGTTTTAAAGTACTTTTGTGTGACCTGAGATTTTAAAAAGTGTGTATTCTAGCCTTTACTGTTTGATTCTTAAATGTGAAAGACTCAAAATTCTGTCTCAGCTGAAGCCCTAATGTTGAAGATGTTGAAGTCCAGAATCGAGTTTTCTATACACTTGCATGAAGGAAAAGGATCATGAATCATGCTTCTAACCCCTCTCCAACCAACACAAACTCACGGCATCAGTCACAATAAAATCTAAAAGAAAGACAAGCAATCCAGGGACTCTCATCTATACAGATTTCTAAGGGAAGATCAGTAGAGTCTTACAGCCAAATATTTTTATGAGGTTGATCAAAAACTATGGCAAGTGTTAAGTTGTTTTTATTACAGTAAAAGACATATCGCTATTAATCATCCTCAGAATCTCCCTCTCACTTCCAATACACTTATCCCATCATTCTCACCACTTTCTGAAGCAACTGTGGAAATCTTTTGTGAGTGCTTTTAATTGTTATGTCACAGCTGCCATGATGTCCTGAATTAACTCAAAATATTCACTTTTCATTGTCATTTTGACTTTGGGCAAGAATCAAAGTCACAAGGTGCCAGATTCAGTGAATAAGGTAGATGAGGACCCACCACAATGTTGCTACAGAACTGATATTCCACGGGATGGTTGGCATTCACCAGCAGCAGTCATTGTATTTTTTATCACACTGCATAAAGAAACTCATGAAAGAGAACTTCCAGAACTGCTTCAGAAAGTGGCAAGAACCATGCAATAGTGTTACATTGAGATGGAGGATTCCGAGGGAGATTAGTGGCCATGTATCTTTTACTGTCATAAATGTTTTAATTTCAACATTCACTGTATATTTTGATTTCCTCTTGTGTTTGCCGAGCCTAATCCATCCCTGGAGCTCCTGTATCTATTCACTTTACCTACAGAAGTGGTTCTTTTCTTCACAGAAGACACAGGGATGTTAATGTCTCATTTGCTTGAGAACCTTCAGGGTTATGATCAGCTCTGCAGGGAGCAGGTCATCTGTTTGGGAGCTTTCTTGTGTTTTTAGGAAGAATGAACTAACCACTCTGATGTTTCTGGAGTGCTAGAGAAAATGTGCGTTTCTCTTCCAACTCAGTCTTCCTAATCAGTCACTTTTCTAGAAGATTCTATGGATTGGAAATGAGAATATCATGAGCTGTTCTTTTATGAACAGCTAGAAATTTTTAATTTAAAAAATTTTTAAAGAAAAAAGCAAAGGCACTACAACGGGACAAACATATAGACCAAAACAATATTTCCAGCAAGGAAGTAAGAGCACCCAACCCAAACGATGGAGGGCTGCCTGCTGCTTTCTCTCCTTTTGTTCAGAGAATCACTGCTTCTTATAGTCACTTGTTTCCCGAATCTGTTAATAGCTGGATATCATTGGGTGTTTGACACCTCCGAAATTGGCTAACCTTGCTATGGCTAACCCAATTTTATTCCTAGATGGTTAGTTTACGATGAGCAGAGATCATGGGTTTTCATGATTTATGATGTAAACCAGAAGCAATTAGATTTTGTATCCTAAACTTCAATTATTACAATACTAATATATGGGATTTAAAATACAAAGTCTAGATCCTCTACACAACTATGATTCAATACCACACAATGGCAGCAAGTTGGGGAATCCCATTTGTTCTCCAAAATATTTTCAAATCCATTCTTGATTGGATGTTTCCAACATAATAAGCTAGTCTTTGTTATAGAATGCAAATTTGTTGCCAGCGGGTTGGAGACACCAGGTAATAGGAATCACCATTAATCACATAGTCCTGATATGTTTTTAGATGCAAGCACAAAGCTACCCAAACAATTAGTTCCCTGGAGGTGTGCTTTCTGATAACTCTGCTGTTTGTAGACCGTATGTCACGCTGACTCACGTAATGAGGATGCAGGTGTACGAACTGCATGCCGAGTGGCTCTAAGTAGGCCACAAAAACACTTAGGGGCATGGCAATAGTGCCACAAGGGCTAAGACTTGGCTTTTAAAAAGCCTCTTCCCACCAGCTCCCCTCTAGGCACTTCTTTATCATCCATGTGACACGTTAAGAGGAAATGCTAATGTTCTACAGATGCATTAAGTCACACAAGTGGTCTGGTGCATTTGTCTGGGACCTCAAAGCAGTACATCAGAGAGGTGCCCAGACACAGGGAGGGGCAGCCTATTAACTTCATCCCAACCTGCTCTCTGAGCATGCATTACAAGGGAGCACGATCGCCCAGCCTGTGCCATTAGGCAGCATTAGCCCCCATCGCCCAATGCTTCTGTTTAATAATTGAGCTCGATCCATACAGGAGAGCTCAGGCTGGTCTGGAGCAGGCCTGCTGGTGTGCATTAGAACAGAGCATCTCCAGGGGCCAGCAAGCACTCTGTCCATTTAACAAGTCGATCTATAAACTACAGTCAACTCCTGCATATTAGAAACTGATGATCCCTCTGATGAATGTTTTCTTTTCACTGTTCACCTTGTCTCTTCTTGATGCCTTTCCTTTAGTCACAGATGAACTTATTCATACTGGGAGCCCTGACCTGCTGCTCTGGCCCCCTTCGTGCCTGGAGAACTCCTTGTCTCAGCTGGAAGTGCTCTCAGCCATCAGCTATCATGGAGACCTGCCTCTGAGAAGAGAATTGTCTAGTCCACGGTCATGTTCTTCTGAGGCTGCTGCATCCCAAGACAGGGCAACAAGAGAGTCTAAAAGTTGTCCTCTGCTCCAACTCAGGACTACCCTGAAGGACTCCCCTAGCATCAGAGCTGCTGCAGGAATGAGTGGACCTTTGTGTTGGCTGTTTCAGTACAGCTTCTCCTTCTGTTCACCTCTACCTGTCTACTTCCCCTCAGGTACTGTCCTAAAAACACTCTTTAACAGTCTTCCTGCCTTGATATTGATTCCACAGAGTCTGAGAAAGAAACACATATATCTTACCTCTTCTCAAGTGGCACAAGTGATGATCAAATAAAATATTGTGCATGAAAGTTCTTTATAAATCATAAAATATCATAAAAAGAATATTTATTATTTCCCCATTAACTAAGACACAAGTAAATTATATGGAATTTGCATGTAGGTGGACAAAAGCACACCCTTCCTGTGGTCTACAAACTGAGGGTTTAAAGCTAAAGGCTCCAAGGTTACAGAGGTGTGAATTTCAACACTAAAACTGCATATTTAGCACATTATGTCACATACATTTTCATTCATTTATGACAAGGTTTCCATTCATCCAAATTTGAGAAGCATTGCTGGACTTGGCAAACACATAGCACCTTTTTCCAGGTGTCCAGATAGTCCAGCATGAGATATTCAGCCCAATAAATGTGATTGAGACAAGATATTCTTGCTAAAACCTGTATTTATAAAGTAGCAAATAGTCTTGGAGTAGGATAAAGATAAGCAATTGGCCACAAACCCAAAATTCAAGGTGATAAAACATTTGGCCTAATATCCACACAACAGTGTCCTGCTCCCACAGGAACAGACCAATGTTCAGAGATGGTCACACATCCAGTCCTATCAACACTCCATGTTCGTACTGCCCAGCTCAGTTCACTGTCCATTGCTTTGAGTTTGAGGAGCAGATGGGAGTAGAAACAAAAGCCAGGTGGAATCAGAGTGAGCCTCAGCAACACAGTCACTGTGGTGAGCACCCTGCATCCAAAGAACAGTGTCATGGGTTTCCCAGATCCTGCTGTTTGGTGTTTTTTGTTTTGTTTTGTTTGTTTATTTCTTTGAAATGGCAGATTCTCTAATTGCAAATGAAAATGTTACACTGATGTCTTAATGAGGTTTGGTTTTTGATTAATTGCAAGGGACTGGCACTATATCTTTAGTATCAATTGATAGTGTTTTCTCCTTGGAGCTAGCGCATACCTACCCTGTAACACAAGTGATACTAACCGGTTCACAAACAGGTAGATGAGTAAAGGTCACAGAGATGTGTGAGTGCATGAGTGTGTTCACATGTGTGTAGTCGTGTGCTATATGTTAGAGGTAGATGTTTCTCTGGACTTAGAGATATCAGGCCCCCCAACCAGTGGTAAACAGGAATTTAATAGCATAAGCAGGGTATGAAGCCTACCTAAATAGTATTCCAATTGTAGAGACTCCTCCACCAGTCTTTCTTCTAACAGTCTCATTTCTCCATCTTCAAATTAAGTGTCCATTTACTAATTTAGAATTTACTAATATCCTAGTAAATTCTAAACCCTCAGGAAACATCAGAAAGTGTGTAATCATCAACTGCAAAGATTATGTTCTAGCAAATCAAAGCTCAGATAGCCTAAGACTGTGAACAGCAATCTTCTAGCAAAATTCCACGTCAACCTCTGGCCTCCGAAGGAAACAGGACTAACTGTGAAAAATACACCAATCCAGTCCTGAACAGACAGGATGGAGAAACAGCCTCTGAAATGTTTAGGCAAAGTCATGAGAGAGAACTCAATTATTAACAAAACATTTGATTAAAATGACAGCCTCTGTCAATGAACCACAAATAAGATTCCTCCCCAAAGGAGAGAATAGGAGAAATCAGACTTCATTGAGAATCTTAACTACTATGTTTCTGAATTGGGGAATGGGACCCTGTACAATAAATAAATGTCAGCCTAAGCAAAAGTGTTGGGAATTATTGTTACAGGTTACGAAGTACAGGGTTTTCATTCATAGAATGATTGCCTGAGAATGTGAATGCATATATATTTGAGTGAGATTTATGTGAATCATAGAGATTGCAACGAATATAATCATCAAGTGTAATGAAAATATACCAAAAACATGGTTATTCTCACTGCAATAGTTGTTATAAGATTCTGTCTTTAAAAATCACCTTCAATCATTTCCCTAAAGATTCATATTTAGGTTTGGAACCTAATGAAATGTTACTCTTCGTTTTGAACACTAGAACTCTAAAGTTTCCCAAGATCTTAGCTGAATTTCAATCTTCTGTATTTCCTTTCTGCTCTACAAGACTATGTATAGACTGTCATAACCTGGACTCCTGGTGTTTACCTTAGTAAATTCCATCAGCTTTCTGGATAGTCTTGTCCCAAGTCCAATAACCAATTCTATCACAATTTGATCATGCACTGAACACACACTAACCTGAGATGATATATATCTGGCCTTCTAAAGACAGCACAATAGTACCAACATAACTCCAGATAATTAACAAGTGACTTGATCTACTCTCCAGGTGAGCCAAGTCCCACATGTCCATTGACCTCACCCCGTTTTCTAATCACCTGAGAATCTGAAACTGCACTGTTATCTCAGGCAACCTTCCTATTGCCAGGCACATAAACACAATTATTTATATTTTAACATCACATTCTTGCTGCAACCCTTTAAGAATTATAATTAAAGTATTTGAATTTTAATCAAGTTTTTACTTTTCTTCATATCATATATATATCATATCATATATATATGATATGAGGTTTGGTTTTTGATTAATTGCAGGGGACTGCCACTATATCTTTAGTATCAATTGATAGTGTTTTCTCCTTGGAGCTAGTGTATACCTACCCTGTAACACAAGTGATACTAACAGGTTCACAAACAGGTAAAGGTCATATATGATATATATATATATATATATATATATATAATATATATTCATATCATATATATCTATATATATGATATTATATATGATTATATATATTACTAAAGCATTCTGCTCTGAGGCATCTTTTGAAGAATTTTGCAGTGTGCAAACCCAACCCATTTTCTTAACACAGTAACCCTTACATACAGGTGCATTATGCCATTCTTGGAGTGACCAACACTATGATTAAATGATATTTACAGTGCTCATTTTTATCCACTGAGTGAATATTATTTTTAAATGCCAACAAATGTGATTTTCATCATGTTGAAATTTCAAAGACAGCTATTCCATCTTCACTAGAAATATCCTGTAACAATAAGCTAATATCCTGCAATTTTTCAAAAACGTAGGTAGGCGTCTCATCTTTGAAGGGCTGACATAAGTACGACTTTCTCTAAGATTAAAAGAATGTTTTGCCTGTTAATAATGAAGGAAGAACATGCTGTGCAGTGAGTCTTAGTCTTAGACAAGTTCCTCTTTGAAACTCACATATAACTAAATTATTTCCTTTCTGAGGAATAAAAAGACATTGCATAGAATTCAAAAAGACAGAGAGGGAGAGTGCAATTATTAATGTAAATATAATTAAAATATCTTGGATTTCCAAACACTCTTAATTCACTATATCGAGAAATAAGAATTTTTAGTAAAAGTTGGATTTAGCCCTAAGCTCAAAGCATAATTATGTTTTTTATTAGTTTTTTATTTTAATAAAACAAAACAGGAAAAAGGATAGAAATAATACAGAATTTTTTAAAAAAAGAAAAAATTGACACCAGTTAATATATTACACATTGTTATCTTAGAAACAGTTGTTCAGGTTACAAGATCTAGGCATAAAAAATTATCAAACAAACAATGACAGCACACACTGTTCTTTTTGATGAACTAACAGTGAACTAGTAGTAAAGGAGTATATATCTATCTTACGCACGTATACATACATACAGTTGTATGTGTATACCTACATGTACACAATCTTTCCTTTCTTCCATTCCTTTTGAGCACTTTATTTCCCTTTCATTATTACAACATCTATTGTACATTTTGGATCTTATTACTCTTTCAGTTTATTGTTATTATTATTTATTTTTTACACGAGGCAGACAATATAATATTTACAAATGTGAGTCCGATTTATTTCACTTATTATCTTAAAGTTAAGCCCCTGTTCATTGACCATTTCTGATTTCCATTCTGACCATCTCTAATTTCCATTATGAAAAAAGTAAATTTCAACTGGAGTTAGTTTCTCTGGAGATGTCACTAGAATGAATTTAATGTTCAGCATTGAAACAATACTTAAAAGAGGCTCTCTATCATAGCAAACATGGACACACCACATAAAAACTATTTTTAAAAATCACTAATAGATAAGTTAACTCAATTTAGCTCTTGAATGTCATCCTCTAGGAAAATCTTTTGTGAATCAAAGATTCTAATTGATTTCCCACTTCTTAATTACGGTAAATTCCCATACAGTGAATTTCTACCATGTTTTACTGCTGTATAAATCTAATTATTTTTAAAAGGAAGGGCTAGATTACCACAGAGATCTGTAACTTATAAATTCTTATAAGCATCTTTATAGTATTGCTATTCTGAAATCGTATTGGCTCATAGGTACTTGTGAGGGTCGTTCTAGTTTTAGTAAGGACAGCTAATAGTTTCTTATATTGATAAAATAGCTCTCAAACAAGCAGATAACAAAACTGCCCAACCAACGTCTTGCTTTGTTTCTCAATATTTATGGATGGACAAGAAAAAAGTCAAACCAGGTAACATTTTGCACACAAGGAAACGAGGCAATCAGAAGTGATAAAATTCTTAGATACCTTCTTGTTCCTTGACATATAGTACCATGGCAGAGCCTCTTGATACTTATGGTTCAGAGATATGAAATAGGATCCACATCACAGAGCAGGGGATAAACAGGATTAGAAATGGTGGCTCTGCCTGCTTCAGGCTGCTGACTGTCTGATGTTAGGTGTAGGCCACACCGAAGTTTCCTCCGGAAAACACCTCCACCCCCAGAGCTTCAACCACCCGAGTTAACGCTCTACAGCAAGTACCTTATCTCCCAGAATATTCCTCTAGAATATGTTCCTGCTCTGGGGAGGTTTAACTCAATGGCATTCTCCTCTTACTCTTCCTTTCATTGTTAATTAATAACATATCCATTACTACTCCTGCTTACAAAACACATTTGAATTTGTTAAACATATAGACCTGTATTATCTCATTTAATCTATACACCTTTAGGAGGTATTAGTTTCTATTGAGAAACAAGCAACTAAAAGGCTCAAAGAGACTAACTGCCTATGCAAAATCCCCTGATCTTTCTTAAACACAGGCCAAGACACTTTCTAACGTTCAAGAAACCCAATAACCATTCAGTCCGTAGCATGAGCCAGACACTAAACCATAGAATCCCTAATATACCCAGGCCTGCTCTCTCTTGAGCAGGTCCCTTAGCCCACAAAATAAAAATACCCATCACAGTCCTATCTAATTTGCCAAGAAGAATAAAATAATATAATTAAGGAGAAAGTGATTTGCAAACTGCAAAGAGAGCTACACTAAATAAGTGTTGCTATTTGCACCTTACTGGGGAAAACCTGCCAGATCGCCTTTAAGTTTATGTCAGCGAAGAGTTGTTGGTGATAGGAAAAATGGGTGATGAAGAGAATGCTATGAAAGGGCAAACAGGGATGGACAGAAAGATCCAGCCTCGTTCTATACATCAGAACCCAGGTAAAGCCCTCAATGGATAAATGGTCTGTGGAACATATTTCTTTGTTAGTTAACACATCTCCAATCTCTAGAAAAAAAGCTTGAGTTAAGGATTAATTCGAGCAGGAACATTCTGAGATTAAAAATATCATTAAAAGAATACCTACAGGTTCTAACCAGACAGTCAAAGTGGTACGGCCTTATTCAGTTCTGGATTCTATGCCTCAGCACCGAAAATAAAAACCAAAACGCGAAAGATTCTAGCCATAGTTCAGATCCAAACAAAACTGCTAAAGTTAAAGGATTTAGAATTGAAATCTTTTATCACAGCAGGAAGCAAAGGAGACATGCATTAGAATCACTGTGTTTTCATCAATTCTAAGATTTCTTTTTTAAAAATACACATTGTTCTAGCTCTAAAATCAGGATGAATCAATGTAACAGGGAATCCTAACACTCACTATTCTCTCACAGATATATCAAATAGTGGTGCATTTTATGTTGATGGGATCTTTGCTTTAATTAATTTAATAGGGAAATTTGGGTTACCTGTTTTAGGTTTGTTCCAAGGAAAGCTTTCCAGTTTCACAGCTGGGACATGTTGAGCCTTATCTGCACAGAACTTGCAACCAGGGGCCTCAATGCTGACCTCCTCAAGATAGCGTATAGAAGTAGGGACCACAGAGGCAGCTTCCTTACCCAGAAGTGGAAGTACTTTGATCAGATCCTATGGCTGTCTACCCTCCACTGCTCTGGTTGGCCTTCTCTACAGCAGTGTCTGCTTGAAGAAGAACATTTTGGGACTGAACAGTGGACTGTTCAGTGCACACTGAAGATGGTACGTGCAATGGAACATGAGCCCACTACTGTTGGGACAGATCTAGCTTTCTCCTAGTTTCTTAGTCAGATGTTAACGTGGTCTGTCATCTTATCATCTAACCTTAAATGAAAAATCACAGACAGCTTAAACAGTCTCTGTCATAGTTTATGTCGGTGGCCCCCAGGCCTCATGAGTTTGCATTGTGCATTTGTGATTGGTTCATTGTCTAGTGCTTGGATTGATGGTGTCAGTGCTCCACCCACATAGGGGTGGAGCCAGGATGTGATGTAATGGCAGGAAGAAGGTGTGTCTTGCTCTTTTGCCAGTTTCAGCCTTGCTGTTTGCAACCTTCATGAACTTCGGCCCTGCCATGCCAGCCGGCCTTGGAGGCAACTGAGTATGGACTGAAACCTCCAAAAACTGTAGGAAATAAACCTTTCCTTTCCCAACTTGGTGCATCAGGTATTTTGTCTCAGCGATGAGTAAAAAGTAACTAAGACAGCCTCCAAATCTGCTTTCAGCAGCAGCTGCTACAGCAAAAGCAAGATTCATCTCTACCTCTTACATGGAACCCGTCACCATGCAAGAGAACTCCATGACAAGGCACCAGCTGCCCCGGTGCACAGGGCACATCACAGGCACCCATCCTGAAGTGTGCAACCCTGTCTTCTGGAACAGGAAATCACTGGTGTAAAATGGGATAAGCACAAAGAAAGAGAAGGTCCCAATCTTAAGAAGAGTCCAAAAAATGCATCAAAAGTCATTAAAAAACAGGAAGAAAGAAATATCAACAATACACAGAACTATGTGGGAAAAGAACAGGTGAAGAGCAACGAGGAACCACTTTGCTTTGTCACCTCAAAAATCACTTCTAATACCACGGTGTAACTCTCAAGTTGTTAGGCGCCAGCCCACAGCACTGTCACATGTGCGTGCACGCACACACACACACCTAGCTAACTTTCCCACCACATCTCAGACTGGATGAAAAAACAGTTTCTGATTAATAGCAATATAAGCAAATATAACCAATGACTTACTCCTTCTAGTCTCATTTTATTTTATTTTGTCCTTTTTACAGCTTGATCCACCATTACTTTCACAGGCCAAATTCCAACAGCCTCCACTCGGGATCTTACCTGAGCCCAAACTGTTATCAAACTATTATCAAAACGCAACCCCGCTGCAAGTCCTCAGTAGAAACCTCCATGAGCACCAAAGGAAACAAGGCTCCTTCTCCATTCCATCTTGGCTCACAGAGACCCTATACCAGAGGGTATAAACAAAGGGCCCCCCAAAGGTCATTTAAAGAGGAGACAAATAAGCAGACAAGGCAGTCCATAATAAGATCCTTAAAAATTATCTTTAATTGATGCCAAGTATGAACAGATCATAAAGTGACAGAAGCAAGTAAAATTGCATAGATGAAAACTATGCGCATCGATTAGGTTCTCAATTCATAACATTCAATGTCCTCTACCCGACGTGGTGAACAGTTAGGACGAGGGGACGGCCAGGGTGGGGGAAATGAGACACATCTTTAACTCAAGGGGGAGGCAACTGGCAAATTCAAGAAGTAAAAGAAAATCTTTTCAGCTTAAATGGTTTGTTGTCCTAACGGTGCACTTCAAGTTACTACTACTCAGTTTTCACTCCTAACCTCTGTAATGCTGTCGTTAATACCAGACATGTGTCATAAAGAAATCCACGCAGACTGCTTACAGTCACTGCACACGGGATTCCAAAACAGTGCACTAAGGAGGAGAAAGGGCATCTGCAAAGTTTGGAAAGGAGACAGCTTTTGACCTGGAGTATTCTGCAAGGGTTTTTTTGTTTTGTTTTGTTTTGTTTTGTTTCATTTCCTTATATCATTCCTCACTCTTCTCTGATTGTAGGACAAAATTTTCTAGACACTGTGAAGCTCCAGATCATAAATGAAAATCACTGTCACTCAGATCCCTAAAGCTCCCCAAAGCTCACAGCCACGAGGTCAGTGAGGCCTTACCCTGCACATACACACTGGGCTTTCCCAGAGAGCCCATGGTCATTTCGTCTGAGCAAAGAGACTAGCCTTTGATCTGCAGGCTTCTCACCTATGTCTGTCTACACCCTGAATAAGTCTGCACAGTGATCCAAGGTAATGGAATAGTTTTGGTTAACAATTAAGTTCCTGTTCGCTTCATTACAAAAGTGGTAAGTAATGTACATTCCTTTAAAATTTACCTGAGTCATGCCAGACATATTCACATATACCCTGAAATTCCCCGATATAAATACAAGTGCTAATATACTGCATGGGAGATGAGAGGCCACTTCCTGAGATCAATTCAACTTGGTGGGGGGGAGGGGTGTCTGGTCTTAAAATTTTAAGTTTGTTTATCTTCTTAACATGAACATAAACACCAAAGGACTTCACTTTTGCTTGAAAAATACTGAAAGATGAAGTGGTTGTTTGGCAGTTTAGTCTTTCTAACAATTTTATTCTATGGATAGTTGCCACCCACCAATTCTCACCACTCCCAGGAATAAGTTGTTCCTGGAAGAAAATGGGGAATTGCCTTCTGCTAATGTTCTCGCTCTCATGCCTGCTCAGTTCAATCTATTAAATTTAAAATCAGTTTTAAAAATCATAGGTTTGGAAGTCTCCTATAGTAAATGGGAGGGTTAGGAACTATGTTTTACGGATTCTTTCAGACAATGTGAAAAATGTGTAACTATATGCAATATGAAGAAGGCCCTTTATGGACCAAACTAAATTTCCAGTTAGGAAATCTAGTCCTCATTTACCATTTCTGTGTATCTTTTGGTCATATTCTCTAGTGAATGAGGATCGTAGTGTCCCTCGTGCTTCAGCTCCACCGCTGTGGAATCTAAACGCACTGTGCAACTCTGTTGGACAAATGCCTGTCCACTGGCCAGAACGTGGGATAAAAGCTTGCTGTTCATGGATCACGTTTTGCTGGGGTATCTCACTAACATATACCCAGCCAATGAACTTACTGATCATCAGGTCTCAAAGGAAGGAGGTGTGCACAGATGGCTATGGGGGAAAGATGCAAAAAACAGAAAAACAAAAACAAAAAACCCAAATCTTTTCTGGCTAGGATCTGATACCTAGAAATCTGAGGACAGAGAAAATTAACGTCTTTGGTCTCTCTGGTTCAGATCACTTGAGGTGAGTTCATCACATCAGAGATTCTGGGATGACTAAAAGCCCTGACGTGGCCCAACCTTCCAGTGCCACCCTGTTGAACTAGGGCACCCAGCTGGAAGGGCTGAGCTATGGCTATCAGCACATCAGAAGTCTTCTTCTGAAGAAAACTAATAATCAGGGCCATGAGCCATCAAAGCTCAGGATCTAAGGGGATGGAAAGGCAAAAAGTCTGATAAAATGAATATGAGATAAGTAAACCAAACGACAGTCATTCCTTAGTAGGTAGTTTTGTTAAGTGCACCTTCAGGCCTACAAAGACATTTCAGCACATTACAGTGCAAGGGATAAGAGCTTAGTCGGACGTTGCATGCCTATGCTACACTATGATAATCCCTGTACTCCAGTCTCACTAAATTCACTGCAATGAGCTACCGATGGATAAGCAGTATTCCTTCTCCCCCATAACACCCCAATTTCATAACAACAGCTCATCCCCAGCCCCAGTACAACAGCTTCCCTGCATGCAGCACTTATTCCTGTAATGCGTGCAGAAGAATCAGTCAATCCAGAGTGACTATGAGGAAGGAGTCCGCTGAGCAGCCAGGGTCCGTTTTACAGGCTTGGTCTTGTTCTCTCATCCTCTAACCCATCCATTCCACAGTACTGAGAGGATTATTGCTGTTAACAGAGTGCAGTGTTTTAAATTCTGTTGTGTCCTAGACCTCAAAGTCAAAAGAAAAGATCAAGATAATCCTGGAATTGGAGGAGGCTTTGGCACTTCCCTTCAATCTGGGAGGACTGCGGAACAAGCAGGAGACGGACAGCCAGGAGGAGTTTGGAGGAACATCACACAGAAGGAGTTAATGCCCTGGAGTCAGAGGCTATACTGTTGTTGGCCCCTCGTCTTCGGGAAGTGTGCTATGTTCATCTTTCGGATTCACAAAAGTTGCACAGGGAACAAAGCATCCGTGTTCTTTCCTTTAATCCAGTCAGTCAGTCTGACTTGGTTGTCCTCTGGTTGATTGCCTGACTGACAGTTTGCATACAGAATAGTGAAAGGGATGGAGGAACAGGGAAAATCAGAGAAAAGGCAGGGCAGGAACGTAACGTAGTTAACAGCAGGCAACTAGAAGTTAAGTGCAGAATGAAGGTTTTCCACTTCGTTGTCCTTAGAAAGCGTATGAGTACGTCTTTATTGGTGGACAGCTGCTGGCTCTTTGCACTGGTTCAGGGTCCCCACCATTCTCTACAGATGCCGGGGGTGGCAGAAGTTAGATGCTCAGCCTGTGAAGTGACTGCCAGGTGGGACGATCACAGCTGCATCATAGGAAACCTAAATGAGGTGGGCCAGGAGGGAAGGCCTAGGAGAGGTCGTTATGCACTGAGTGCCCCTAAATCCACTATGATGCCTAAGAAGACCAGACTATCAGAGATTTGCAAAGTACTATAGTGAACAGGAAAAGAATAAGGAAATGTACCAGGAGCACATGCTGGACCCGACGAAGCTTTGCATGTCTAGAGTGACTCTCCATAGGATACAAATTCCCAAAAAGTTTCTTGGTTTCCAATAGAGAAGAAGAAGTTAAAAAAAAATGAGTTCGTGATCCAGGTCCAGTTCAAAGATGGGTCTCAGGTCACGTTCAGAGTCAGGTTGCCCAAGGGACCAAGTCCAGTGGATGGTCAGAGAGACAGCATTCCTCTGTATCTCTCCTCTCCAGGATCTAGGATGGTGTGGGCTTCTCACAGTGGTGAAGTGAGAGAGTGAGGATGGAAAAACAAACAAACAAACAAACAAAAAAGCAAAGTATCTATGTCCCAACCCTTCCTTCCCTCTTACGTAACTTCTCAGCTGTGTTATGGAGGCACTGTCTTCAGTTCACTGTGGGTACAGGATAAAGGCACTAAGCAACTATTAAATCAATTGGTTGAGTTTCTTCAGGGAGCCTCAAGGGGAGAGTCAAAGTCTCAACAGACTTCAAATTATGACTGCAAAAAGAAATCAGCTCTGCTTTGGATGCATACAAGAGATAAACATTATCATTTACATCCTAAGAATGCACCAAAAACATGCAATATTGCACCTTTTTGTGTTTGTTTTGCTTGGTGTATCTTCAGCTAGAAAGAATACTTGTTCTTAGGTGTTACTATATATACCTCGATGACTTTTATTAAGTTTCCACAGAGTTCCCATTTAAGGGATGGGCATATTGGTCCTCTCTCTGCCCCAACCTACACAGAAACTTGACGCTTCCCTTGATCAACCGCAGGAAAATTAACTGAGTCTCCCACCCCCACCCCTATTATTTCTTTTGGGCCTTTCGTCCCATGGACTGGTAAATTTTTATTATTTTTAAACTTTTTATTACTGAAATCATGCATTAATTAATTCAAGGTACATCTTCATCAAATAGGCCATAATGCTGAATAAGAGAACATGCTGTGAGCTCCAAAAAGTTATTGTTCCCATCTGACTAACATACGTACTTAAATACAGTCCTTTATTTACTAAAAGAGTTAATAAATGAAGGAGTGCACTTTTGGTGAATGCAAATGAAAAAGGATCTATTTTTAGAAGAGTCAATTTCAACGTAAACTTATTCCCTATTGTCTGGGTTAACATTAGGCATGCGATTATAAAATAAATGTTACCGGATTAGAGCATGCTTACATGTAACTCCATTTGTGCTCTCTTGCAATAAGGAGACTAAGATTTGACATCCAGTTCTGAAGACCAGGGGCAGGGGGCAGGACTGGAGAGGAAAGACCTGTGTTTGGATTCCCTGCAGTTAAGAAATCTTAGCAGCACTGCAGATGAATCAATTAGATTAACTCAGTTATTCTTTTCTTAGAGAAGAGTCTGGATAAGAAGTCTGAGAAGGAGGGCAGAGGGAAAATTCTCATAGATTAGGACCAATATCAGATTGATAAGGTGCTTTATGAGCCAGTCTGAAGTGATTCTGGTTTTGTTTACCTTTCAATATGCAGTTCAGCTGATCAAAAGAAAACCATGTATTCGTCGCCCATTGTAGCTGGTTTATTACGGTACATAGAATAGGTCAGAAGCACTGCCTTACTGTGCTGCAAGGTTTGCAAAAATCTTAAATTGGAGTTTGTGCAAATTTTAATTTTACATTTCTAACTAATCACCTGGATTTCAGTTTAAAAAAAATTTTTTACGAAGCCAAAGGATTAGAAATGTTTCAATAGGGGGAAACATAGGAATCTTATCTTACCTGGATTAGTTCATGGACTGTGTTTTTAAAGCTGGTTTTAGAAAATAACTCTTTCCTTTCCCATTTTTTTAACAAAATGAAAATAGTTTCCCTTTTTTTTTTTTTTAATTTTTGGCATGGATCTTGAAAATTTCTAGTTCGCCACTCCCAAAATTCACAATGCAACAATGCATTGACAGTTAAGTAAAGCATTCAAAGACTACTTAGTAAAGTATCTACAAAGTGTGACCTGAGTCACTGGGGTGTTTAAGTCTTTTTGAGTGGGGCTTTTTTGCCTGCTTACTTGCTTTTCCTAAACATCGGTGAGTAGCTTGCTCTTATTAACGCAGTTTTGGTTAGCTGTGGTGCAATTGCCAGTTCTGATATTGGCCTGTCTATAATGAGCTATGCTATTATTCATATCCTCTTCGATCTCCATGTACTCAGACTTGCTGATAGTGGAGGAGCTGCGGCGGCTGAGGTCACTGTCAGAGGCTAAGTTAGGAGAACTAACGTGGAGCAACTGAGCCTGCTCTTCCCCCTCAGTTTCTCGGTGGTAGAAATAGTTGAAATTGGACACAATGACAGGTACGGGCAGGGCAATTGTCAGCACACCAGCGATGGCACACAAGGAGCCCACGATCTTGCCTCCAATTGTCACAGGGTACATGTCACCGTATCCTACAGTGGTCATTGACACCACCGCCCACCAGAAAGCATCGGGGATACTGGAAAAGTGCGACTCAGCTTCTTCCGCCTCGGCAAAGTACACTGCACTAGAAAACAGGATGACCCCGATGAAGAGGAAAAAGATGAGCAGCCCTAACTCTCTCATACTAGCTTTGAGGGTCTGGCCCAGGATCTGGAGGCCCTTGGAGTGGCGGGAGAGTTTGAAGATTCTAAACACCCTTACCAGCCGAATGACCCTGAGGATGGCCAGCGAAGTGGCCTGCTCGCCCTTCTGATTTCCTTCCTGCTCAGCTATCTCCGTGCCCAGGGTAATAAAATAAGGAATGATGGCCACGATGTCAATGAAGTTCATGATGTTCTTAAAGAAGTCCGTCTTGCTGGGGCAGGCAAAGAAGCGCACCACCAGCTCGAAAGAGAACCAGATAATACACAAGGTCTCCACGATGAAGAAGGGGTCTGTGAAAATGTTGGAGCTGTAGACAACCGTGGTGTTATCGATGCGGTGGATGGTGCCCGTTAAGTCCTTTTCGTCCTTCAGCTCAGGGAGCGTCTCCAGGCAGAAGATGACGATGGAGATGAGGATGACCATGACAGAGACGATGGCGATGACCCTCGCGGGCCCTGAGCTTTCGGGGTACTCGAAGAGCAGCCACACCTGGCGCTGATATTCCTTCTCCGGCAGGGGGCGCTCCTCCTCCTTAATGAAGCCCTCATCCTCACGGAACTTCTCCATGGCTTCTTCGCCCAACTCGTAGAATTTGATCTCCTCTGAGAACATGTCCAGGGGCACGTTGACCGGCCTGCGCAGGCGACCCCCGGACTGGTAGTAGTAGAGGATGGCGTCGAAGCTGGGCCGGTTACGGTCAAAGAAGTACTCATTGCGGAGCGGATCAAAATAGCGCATGCGCTTCTTGGGGTTGCCCAGCAGCGTGTTGGGGAACTGCGCCAGGGTCTTGAGCTGCGTCTCGAAGCGCAGTCCGGAGATGTTGATCACCACGCGCTCGCAGCACTCGTGGTCGTCGTGGTCCGCCTGCCGGGGGTAGCTGCCCTCCTGGGGGTGGCCCGGGGCAGCGGAGGCTTCGTCGACATTGTCCCCCGACATCACCGTCATGGTGGAAGCGGGGCGCAGGGGCGGGAGGCCAAGAGAGAGCCCAGGAGGCTGCAAAACGGCGAGGTGCACGGAGTGGGGGTACCCGGGAGCCCCCACACACACCCGGACTGTGAGAGTCCGCGAGGCACAGGAGGAGGGGCTTCAAAGGTAACAAGGCCAGACACTACCTTCCCTCCACCTTTCCTTTCCCTAGGTTTGGGGGTCCCCTCCTCCTGCAGGCCCGAGTGTAGATTTTTTTTTTTTTTTTTTTTCTGTGCAAGGGTTGGTGGGGGCAGGGAGCTCTGGGTCTGCTTCGAGGGCTGTGTTTGGTATTTCTTCCTGCTCCTGCTCCGAGGTGCCTTAACGTAGTGTTGTTCTAGCGGACCGGGCCATGGCTTCCGGGCTTGCTCTGGCCTCCCCTCCCCTCCCCTCCACAGCCCCCGGGACTGGGTGCAGTGCTAGCTCAGCAGATCCCAGTGCCCACCACCCCCCGTGCTGCTCCTCGGCTCTCCCCCCTCCTACCCCTCTTCGCCTGCCGCCTTTAAGCTCCCACCAGGGCGATCGATCGATGGACGCTGCAGAGAAATAGAAAGTGATATGGGGTAGAAAATCAGAAGCATTCAGATGGGACGGACCTACAGACACCGAAGAGCACAGACTTTTAGCTGTTTAAGAAAACACTGGACTTTTACCGGGGTATCACATGCACACAAACAGACACACGCGACACCCAGAAATCCAAGTTTGGGGTTCTTCCATCCCAGTTTCCCCAACGCTTAGCAGCTGATCCGTTTAAACTTCGTTAAACTAGAAATCGGAAAAGCGCTGAGCGACGCTGGGGAAGCTTCGGGTCTCCGGGCAGCACTCCGGACCACCGGCCTCCCCCACCCGGGCACCCGCCCCCACCTCTGCGGCCCGGAACTGGGGAGCCCCCTACCTGACAGGCGGCTTGGCGCAGGCCGTGCAGGGTCGGCGGCGAGCCCGGGTGGAATGCGGCAGGTCGCCTTTGCAGTCCCCGGTGAAGCGCTGGCGGCCACCCGTGGCATCCGAGGCGCGGGCCCCTCGCCGCCCTCGCGCGTCCGCGCGTGCTGCGCCCCTCTCAGTCGGAGAGTTGTTCTCCTGAGCCGCTGCGGCGGAAACGTCCTTTCTCTACCCCCATTTCCAACCTGGAGACGGCGTCCTGCCTCCGGTGCAGGGAGTTCCAGAGGATGCGGAGATGCAAAGCAAAAACGCCACCCTCTCCCGAAGCTCCGAGGCAAATGACGATCGACAACACTCGCCCCCTCCGAACACGGAGGGAGCCCTCGACTCGTTCCCGAAGGAGGCGGGCTGATGTTAGCTCGGCTCTACATGGCGCGCTCGGGCTCTCCGCTCGCCGCTCCCCAGCGCGGCCCTGGCTAAGGCTGCCCCGCGCACCGGAGCCTTCAGAAGCGCCGAGTGCGGCAGGACGCGTGCAGCGGCAGCGGGTCCGCGCGCTCCATTTCTGGGCGCTGCAAGATCAGCAGAAACCTGAGAAAGCGCCTGGAATGCAGAGCAGCGATTGGCCCACCCAAGCGTGGGTTGGGGAGGGCGGGGGAGGGCAGGAGCGAGGAGGTAGATGGAAAATAGGAGGGGGTGGCTAGGCAAAGGGGGGTTGCCATTCAGTTCCCACTCTGGCCGGCGCAGCTTTTTACTCTCCAGCCAGAAAAGCCGACCACCAGCTCTACTACCCTTGCGGTCTGCACCAGCCCTGTGCACGCCGGATCCCCGGCCGCGCGCGACCTTCCCCGGGAATTTCACATTGGGAATGGTCAGGTCCGACGCAATGCAGGCGCTGGTGTTCCTGGCAAAACTCCTGGACGGGTGTGCTCCTGTGCTGTGACACAGAATCCTCTTCCCTCGCCCTGCTCTACGTCTCCTGCAGGGAGCTTTCTGCAATCGCCCCGCTCCCCGTCAGCCCGGCGTCAGGGGCGCAGACTTGGATGGAGACCAGGGGCTGAGGACCCTAACGTGTCTGCCCTGTAGTGTGACCCGGAAAAGGCAGTAGTGCTGAGTTTTGGTCCCTCTTTACCTTAACCCAAGAGCCGAAGTTTCCTTACGATGGGATTATTTTGAAAGGCAGAAGATGTGACCTGCGGGGGACTAAAGGCGTTGTGGGTTTGTGGGCTTGTCTGCCAACTTGGTACTAATTGGAACGAATCTTGAAAAGCAATTCGCCTACTCACCTCCCACCTTCCGCCCAGCCTCCCGCAACCTCTTTCCCCGGCCTAGTGCCTACCGAAGGCTACATTCCGGGTTTGCAACTGATTCAGGAAAGGTTGCCCGGCAGCGCAAGGGACGCGCGTGGCACCCCGTGAGCCCAAGCGCTTCAATCTGCGCCCCCGGAGGCGCTGCGCCCCTGCTTGGCGGAGGGAATGCCGCCTGCAGCTTCCTGCGAGCTCTGCTGCGGAGTCGCCTATGAGGAATCAGAGCCGCCGCTCATTGGCTTCTCACGCAGCCTTGGGTCCGCCCCTTCGCACCACCAAGGCTCGCTCGCTGCCGCCCACACCGCCCACTGCTTTCATCTATGCCTGGGACCGCAGCTCCTTTGTGGTTAGTGCAAGGCGCGGGCTCTGCGGGGTAGACCAGGCTGTGCAACCATCCCGGCGTGGAGCTAGTTAAATTCCTCCTCCAGATTCAGACCCCAGCATTCCTTTCAGAGAATAAAAGTGTTTATTTTCTCCTCTCCTCTCCTCCAGATTCATAGCCCGCTTTTGTTTTATGAGAAATGAGTTCCCTCTTCAAGACCCTCTGCCCTTTCCCACATTCCACGTACATATTTGTACCCTTCTACCCCAGTAACTTCACAGTCCCCACGATCAGCACGACTGCTTTATCGCACAAACATAAAACCCACGAAGAAATGAGTGCAAGGCTGGGGCCCTGGTCTGTCAAGTCCCTGGAATTTGGTGCTTTGGTTGCTGCTGTTTAAGAGTCCTATTGGACATAACCCCGGTGCCCACCATAAACATTTCTGACAATGTTTTCCTGATGCCGAGCTTCTCTGCCCCCTTGTTTCTCTAGTGCTCTAACATCTCACACCCAATAACCCTCTCCCTCCGTGCAACGCCCCTAAACTGTCCTCTGTGCTCTGATTCAGCACTTGGAGATCCCCTTGCCAGGAGAGATTCACAGACTGCATAAAATCCCGCCTTCCTCAATTCAGAGTTTTTGGGGGGTCTTCAGGTAGAGCCAAGCTGGCTTTCCAAGGAATGGGAAACAAGTTGTGGAGATAACTCAGCATTCTTGATGGAGATGCTCCATTTGGAAGAGTCTGAAGAAATTAATTCACTCAACAAATATTTGCTCACTTCCAGGTATGTGTGAGACATTATTTTAGCACCAAAGACATAGAAATAACAAAAATTCACAAGACCTTGGGCCCTTTGGAGCTCACATTATGATGAGATACATAAATAGATAAGCCATGTATTATAATACCAGGTAAAGAGAAATAAGATAGGCTAGACAGTAAAAAAAATACAGATTTGCTGGTAGGAAGGGCCTCACTACAGAAGTATCAATTGAACAAAGTGGCTCAAGAAAAGAAAGAGCCAGGAATAGGAAAATCAAACCAATGGATTGAAGAACAAATGCAAAGGTCCTAGAACAAAGGCCAGGTGAGCGATAGAAAGGCCAGTATGGATAGAAAAATGCCATGGAGGAAGAGTGTCATAGGTGGATCAGAAAGGTAAGCAAAGGCCGGATGAGACATAGCCTTTTAGGCTGCAGTGAGAAAATTTCATTTTATTTTGAATACAGTGGGAAGATCCTGAAGGACTTGCATCCATGTAGTAATAGACTACAATTTGGATTTTGAAAGATTGCTCTGGCAATGTACAAATTTGAAGTTATTAGATGTCATAAGCAGAGAGCATCTGGAGTGGTGAGACTGCGGTGAGGACTTTGAAATAAGGTTCTGCCTCCAGATAGAAAAGGTAGAATTTGTGATGTGAAGCGAGAAAATTTTTCTCATTGTCTCCCAGGCTGTGTCTAGGATGTGATATCATGGACTGGAGGAGTATTTGGGACAGTTCCTATCCCATCTGACTGCACCACATGAAGTCTGGGGCCTTGTGTGCCTCCCTGACAACTAGGGTAGCAGAGCCTTTCTATCTCCCCGCTTTTCTTGTTGTACTGTAGGTATTCCTGGAAAAGCCTGTTCTATGGGCGGCTGAGTTTGGCCTCCTGAGATTAACCATTCTCCAGTAAATGGAATCTGGGTTCCTCCAGACTGCAGGGCAACTCCCGAAGGCTATAGAGCCATCTGGATGCATTGTAGTAACTGGACAGACCAACAGGAGCTTGCCTGGTGGACAGCGTAAGCCAGGATGGAGCTGTAAAGAAACATCCCTTCCCACCTTCACTATTCTCATGGCGAACAGACCATTTGCTCAAGTGACAGGCAGTTTCTCTGCTCATGAAGCAGTGACCTGTTTATAAGTCATCATCTTGAACTTGTGCCCTATCATTTTTAGTTCACGCCCACCACAAAACCATTAGTATATAAGTTTTGTCTCCGGTTGTATTTTCTAGAGAAGCCAAGGAATCAAACCTTTGGGTTGGGATATATGAAAGTGAAGTATATGATAAATACCAAACAAGGATTTGGGATGTGGAAGTCTAGGGTTCAGAAAAGAGGTCTAGATAGATCAAGGCTTCTCATCCTGGATGCTGTTGACATTTGAACTGGTTACTTTTGGGTTAAAGGGCTTTCTGTGCATTTTAGAATATTCAGTGCCTTTCCTGGCTCTACTCAGGAAACACCAGTAGCATCAGTGCCCAGTTGTGACAACTAAATGTATCTGAAGGCACTACCCAAATCACTGTGAGCACCATCTTCAGATGCGATGGTTAGATCTAATGTGTTCTCTCAAAATTTTCCTGCGTGCAGAAGGCAATAGGATCATGGGGTGCTTATAGCTGACATACTACAAGGAGATGGGATGTGGATGGAGATAGATCACTAGGGCTCCTCCTTCCTCTCTTTGCTTCCTGATTGCTACAGGATGATCAGCTTTCCTTCACCCAGGCCCTCCTGCCATGCTATTTCTGCTTTGGAGCCAACCAACTCTGAACTGAAACCACAAACCAAAATAAACCTCTCTTTTAAGTTGCAGGTGACACATATTGTGTTTCAGTGACAAGAAGAGTAAGAGAAGGTGACTATGACAGTAGATGATAGGACCAGAGGACTGTACGGAAGCACTTGAATGTGAAGGTAGAAAGAAAAAAAGAAATATTCAAAGGTCGTGCTTCAAGTTCGGAGGCCAGTTGGAGACAGAAGAGTCAGCAAAGAAACTAAGCAGGAGCAGTTGACAAGGCAAAAAAAGAAAAAGTCAGAATACAGGGGTTAGAGTGCAAAATGCAGAAGTCAGCTGAGGTGAGCACTGCGCACAGGAATGCACAGAATGAGAAATTTAAAACTGAGGTGCTCAGATTTAGAAAAAAAAAGTTGTTTTAGTTATTTTTCTCATTGCTGGGACAAAATACCTAACACCCACAAGTTGGCTCACAGTGTGTAGAGGTTTCAGTCCATAGTTAGCTGTCTCCTAGGCAAGGCTGCAGGGCAGAGGGGACTGGTGGAGGAGAAACAGCTTCTACTATGGCACGTAGGAAGCAGAGAGAGACAAAGGGAGGGGAACAGACCCTTGGATGCCACATTCCCAGTAACCCACTTCCCGCAACAGGCTTGCTGTAGTAAAAAGAGAAAAAATGAAAGCAGTATTCTTGAAGAAGAAAAAAAGGGGGGGGGGCTGAAGATTTAGCTCAACGGCATAAGCGCCTGCCTTGCAAGCAGGCAGTCGTGAGTTCGATCCCTGGTACCGGTAAAAATGAAAAAAAGGAAAAAGAAAAGAAAAGAAAGAGTGGGATCTAAGACCCAACAGAAAGAACTGACCTTGAGAAAGGACAGTTACCCTATAGAAAAAGAGAGGAACCCAGGCCTTTAGATGGATTCTTTGGGTCTCTAGTGTGTGAAAAGATCTTCTGCAGTCTTTTGAATTTGATTCTTTGAGTGACTGTTATAAATCATGTGTCCTGTATTAAATATTTTCTCTTGTAAAGTCTTACTACAATAGGAACTGATTTTTAAGCAACTAAGTACTGGACATTTGAGGTAATTTAAATACAAGCCATGATGACATTAGTCCAGATGACCTTTTATGTGAACATATAGCTAATTCTAAATATGCCACTGTTCTTAGGATGGGTTTCTTAAGTGTTACGTCCTGGACATGGTGTCACCAGGCAGGATACACACATGCTGCCTCACATCTGTAATACGCCACAGGAGAACAGTGATAGTCTTGCAAGGTTAACTGTGATCATTAAAAGTAACATGAAATCACTAGGAATTAAGAAGGAAAGTTCAGAATTCAGTGACTTAATATGACAGTGCATGGCATGATTGGTTGCTCCAGTTAGGGTCCCCTTGCTGTCATTGTGACTAGGCTGATGAATGGAAGGTCTCCAGGGGCTTCTGACATTAAACATGCATTTTTGTTTATACATGTCTATAATCTTATTTCTGAGAACAAGATCCACAAGTAATTTTATCACAAATTCAAATGGATATTGCACTGGGAATGTTGAAAGCCACATTCTCCGACTAGAGATGAACTCTGATTCAATTACTGATCTTGGTTAAGTCTCATCATCAATGAACATTTGCATCACCATGTTCACCAATGAAGAGATAAAACTTTACCTATGTAAAATGTACTGGCTATACCACAGGCTGAGGTAAGGATGTAACACAAATCAAGTTCTGATCTGTGCCTCATATAGTTACCACTTGATAAAATATCAGTTTTGAAAAAGAAAAAATAAAAATCAAAAAGATCAAGAATTATTATTTTAGATAGATTATTAATTAGCACTCACTGAGACTAAAACAAGTCCTAAATATTCAGAAATCACAGAAATGAATATATATTAGCCTTGTCTTCAGGAATACTTAACTTTCAGGTAAGTTAAGGTAACTTAGCTTTCAGTGGGATCAGAATAACCCATATTGTTTTCGCCATCATAAACATATATTACACATGTGGCAGTGCTGGGCAATAAGTGGGGGAGAATGATAACCTTTCAGAAATGGGAAATGAATGAGGTGAGTCCTGTGATCACCCTGGCTTTCTTCCTAGCTGAACTTTCCTGAAGTTATGCAGAGAGACGGAACCCAAGCAGGATCTGGTGATCACACTCAGCCAGGGACTGGAGTCTTGAGGCCAAGATAACTGAGCAAGGTCTGCAGAGAAAAGACCTAACAGAGAAAAAGCATCCGATGCCTACAAATTTCCTCCTCTGAGTCTATTGCTGAATACCAACCTGCACACATGTAGGGTAAGACTCTATGAAGCCACGTTCTTTAATATTCAGAAATTAACCTTTGCAATTAATTCAACTGAGAGTCTCATAAGACCTTCTCAATAGATTCAGGAAGGCTATTTGACAAATTCAGCATGTATTCATTATTCAAACAAAGCAAAACTTGCAGCACACTACACATAAAGAGCTTTCACAACCTGAACAGGTACAGAAACAGCCTACAGTTAAGCGTCACAGCAGCAGAGTACCAGCCTGAATGTTTTCTTCTAGGATTACAAAAAAAGGCAAGTATATGTAGTCTGGTTGCTTTTATTCAGCAGTGCCTCAGAGGCTCCGCCCAGTTTAGTACAACAATAAAAAGAAATAAAAGGGATACACATTTGAAAAGAAAGAAGTAAAGCTGTTTGTAATACATTCATAGTCAGTGTGACTGTGTACAGGGTAAACCCTAAGGAATTTACAAAAAAGGCAACTATAAATATGAAGTGAACAAAACAAAGCTGAAAGACAGGATGAATATATACAAATTAGTTTTATCTGTCATTTTCAATAACATCAAAAACTTTTAAATATTTAGTGTAACATAATATATCGTGTGTGTGTGTGTGTGTGTGTGTGTGTGTGTGTGTGTGTGAGACCTAAACGGTAAAACACTGCTAAGAGAAATGAAAGAAGACCTCAATAAATGGAAATATATACCATGATTATTGACTACAAGGCTCAGTATTGTTATGATGTTGATTCTCCCCAAATTGATCTAACAGTCAACATAACCTCAATCAAAATATCAGCAGCCTTGTTTACAAAATTCCTAAAATAGATAAAAGATGTATTTAAAAACATTTATACTATTGAATTTTAAAGTCACAATAATCAAGACAGTGCAGTATTGATATAAGGAAAGAAATGTAAATCCATAAAACAGAATAGAGTCCAGAAATTCACACACACATATGCATGGTAAATTGATTGTCAACAAAGGCGTCAATGTAATTCCATGGAGAAAAGATCAACTTTTAAAACAACTGAATATGCATAAGCTTTCACATTTACCTTACATCTCATGCCTTAAGATTTCAAAATGGATTGTTATGCTAACTGTAAAAGCTAAAACCTGTATGACTTCTAGAAGAAAACATATGAAAAAATATTTACAATTTGGAATACAAACACACAAACCACAAAAGAAAAATTTGAGGCAATGAACTTCATACAAGTTTAAAACTTCTGCACTTCAAGTGACATTGTTAATAAAACAAAAAAACAAGTGACAGACTGGGAAAAAATATTCACAATATGTATATCTGGCATTGATTCATTCAGAGATAGAATGACCCTTGCAACTCAATGAGAATACTAACAGAATACCACAGTTAAAAATGGATAAAATATCCACATAGATAATTGCAAAGTAACATATATTATATAATTCTATTTACATAAACTCCAGAATAAGCAAACATAGATGACAGGTTCATGTTGTAGCTTGGCATAACTAACGCCATCTTGTGCCCTGGATTTGACCCAGAAGAGTGAAAAATTACTCAGGGAGAAAAGCAGAATGAGGGGCACCCACAGGAGAAAAATTAACCTGCTCAAACAAAGAAGCAGGAGATAGGGGTCTGTCGATGTCCGCTCCCGGCCGGCAGGAAGGACACACGACAAAGTCTGGTAGTGGACAACCTTTTCTTTTTATTTTCCTTCTCCGTACAGCCTGCCCTGGGATCGCTCCCAGCCGAAGCCTCCTCTGGTCCGCTCCCCGCGGCTCCTTTTGTGCTTCAGTCTGCCCCAAAGCCTCTACCGGTCCGCTCTCCGCGGCTCCTTTTGGGCTTCTACTTCCGGGCTTCTATCTGGCTTCTACTTCCGCCCAGGGGTGGCACCGGTATATATACGGGTACAGTGTCCAATCATGTTAAAGTAAGCAAGGCAAGCTGATTGGCTAACATCATCAGTTGCCAGGCAGACTATATTGTTGAGCGGGTTGTTTACGCGGTAAGCAGGAAACTAACATATTCGATGGGAGGGGTAATCTACCTCAGGCCTCACTCTTTACTACAGGCCTCACGTCCGCCAAGTGAGGCGACCGGGCTCGGGGCTGCGGCTCCCAACAGGGGTCAACTAAAACTAAGATTCTAGCTAAACTGTTTCCAACAGGATATCGTTTTGTGGTTTTCTGTTTTAAAAGCTCTGTAACTTTCCAGTTCAGGGCCACTCAGTCTGAAACAGGGATCTATAGGAGTAGTCCTGAGCTCAGCTAATAAAATTCCAAATTAATCAGTTTGGCTGCTTGGCTTCTTATATTGTTCACAAACCCACTTCAGTTCTGATAATAGGGATGAAGAAATTAACAGAAGAGCATGAGAGAAACTTGGGAATTCTACAGGTTGATTGTGGTGGTGATTACCTGAGTATCTAATTTAGTCAAAATTCCTGAAATAGGGGTACATTTGACAGCATATAAACCACATCTAAACAAAATATACTTAAAATATTTTGTGAAATAGTACCAAATTATGTTGAGGTGGTGAAAATTTAGATACCAATAATTTTCAAGAGCTTAAACTGTGAAGAAACAAACTCTAAAAGACACTTATTTGAGTTGTTCTTGAAAGGAAGAATATATTAATATGAAGGGCTGAAGAAATACTCTGATCTGTGAAAAATGCATAGTTAATGATCAACGAAATATCAACTTCCAAAAAGAAAAAAATAAAGACCCAAAATGTCAAGAACCATTACTTTAGGACGGTTTGGGAAGTCTCAAATTTCAGAAAGTTACAGCATTTAGAAATTTATTAAAGAAAAATATTGAGCTGCTTGGAGTTCTCGTTCGGGAGTTGACTTGTGATCCCACTATGGCCAAGGAGATTCAAGCTTGGATGTCTTCAAGGACAAACTTCCTAGGTGATAAAAGAAAGGCATAGGAAAACTGCTTTCTTCCCTAGATGTCACATCTGGAGGAGTCATTGCTATATCGCTCCTGTTAGCAGCATGAATGATTAAGCCAACAATGATGACTCATGGCAGATACAAGAAAAAAATCCTGAAATCTGGTGATGCCATTGAGCTTCTGAATCACTTAGTTATGGTGTTTTCTTATTATGGACAGAACTTCTGTTAGTAACTTTCCTCATGTCAAATTTGAGTTGTGCTTGCACTTAGATCTCATGGAAGAACTTCTTGTTAAAAAATTTAAGCAATCTTACTAAATATTGTGGATAATATTTGAATGATTTAGATAGAGGAGCTTGTGTCATTTAGAACTCTTTCTGATGAAAATTGTAACCCAGAATGACTTAAACAGAAGAAAACAAAAGATTAACTGGCTGAAAAAAGCTGAAACATGTATGAAGCCTCAAAAAAGTTTTTACCCAATTCTCAGTACAGCAGAGCCTCGGTTCATGAACTTCTCTTGTTCTACGATTTTAGAAAAGATGTCCACATCTGGGTTTGTGTGGAAAAAATAACCATAGTCATGTTTTCCACCCAATGCAGCATTTGTAAACAAAACCAAAATTTTGCCGGATGCTTCTCTTTGCAAACCAAATTGTTTACAAACAAAAGCATCCACTGTATTTATGACCAGCACAATTTTTCCCACTTCTGCATATCACCTTTCTTCCAATCCTCAATGCTTGCTCTCAGGCTGACTTCTTTTTTGTGCTTCCAAGACATCTACCAGCCACTCCTGAAGCTATGCGCCTGGTGGGGTAGAAAATATGTCCGCTTCTCTCAAGGTTCAACTATGGTTTTGGAACTGGGTCTCAGTGAACCCTAATCCTGAGCCAACACTGTAACCAGGAAGATGGGAGTGCTGATTAGAGGGAGGAAATCAAGACTCATTTCTGGAGACAGGCTAGGATTCCTCTCAGCCAAACTCTGAGGTTGGAAATTTCAGAGCACGGTTGAAAAGGATAAGAGGGACTGTACGCTAAGGAAGTAATCAACAAATTTCTAGAATAGCAAGTAATGAAGAACCTGAAGGAAAGTATCCAAATCTCCAGCATGAGCATTCTAGTGGGAAACACACAAAGTGAAATAAGCACTTCTAGAAACCAGTTACAGTAAGAAATATAACATAATGTAGCTCTCAACTGGTCATTGGTGGTTGTGCATTGAAACAAGCATTTTAGGATATTATAGGGGACAAATACCAGATGACAGCAGTGAAAGAATTCATGCAAGGAGCACATTAGGTCAGGGCAAGCTGGCATTCTTTGAAAATCTTAGAATCAGAGAGTGAGAGAAAGCTAGATGTCATTGCTAAAAGGATCCATGTGATTGAGTAACTTTTAATACAAAATTTGGACATGCTTAAACACTACAAAATTTGACACAGAGCAAAATGAAGGACGTAGGAGAGAAATAAGATAATTACCAGATCAAGATACCTAGGAACAACAAGATTCAGCATACAACTAAAATAATCTTAAAGAAAAATAAGTGGCCATTTTTACAGTTGTTGAAGGAAAGAAATGAGAACAGTAAAAATGTATTACTGTATTTTCAATGGAGAGTGAATTCAGGAAACAGAGGGAGAACCTATCTGAAGGTTTCTACTTTCTCCCTAACGTAGAAGATATTACTATTACCAAAGTGCATGTGAAAGACACCATGAAAAGAAGGTGGGTTAGGAAAGAATGTGGAACCTTGTTTTCACCCCCATCATCTAGAATATATGTGGCAGGTTACCACAAGGACCCAATCTTATCCATTGTCCATTACAAATCAGTCAGCCCAACGGCTGGAACAATCTATTTCTCAATAGGACCACCCAGTAGATGACCTTGCACTGTACCCAGAGTCCACTGGGATGGAAGCCCAACGCCTTTCTCTCTTGGCCTCCCCTTGGCATTCTGTCCGGTCCTCTGGGCTGCTCTCAGAATCCCAGTTCTATTCTCCCCTTCCTGAGGCAGACTGGAGACAGGGTCCATCCCTTGTGCTGAGCCTGGAGAAAATATGTTTATGTATAGTGGAGCACAGTGGGGCCTCTGCAAGGGTCTTCCAAAGAAAACCCAGCTTCTCTCTTCCTAATGTAGATCACCTCTCATAGCAATAACCCAAGTGTGTTAGTTTGAGAAAAGGCCTCTTCCCCACCAGACATAGGAAAAGTGAAAAGAGTTAAAGGCACAAATAGAATACCAAGAAATCATCAAAGGAATCATCGAAATAAAAATCTGGAAAATTGAAGAAATATTAACTTTTGTGTTGGTGTCACATTTTTATTTTTTTAAAAAAAGAAGTATATCTAGTGTTGAACGAAAAAGAAAATTGACAGCATTGGTAAATGAAAAAAGATACCAAAGTGATGTGCAGGTCTGTACAGTATAAAATACATAGGGCACGAGAGCACAATTATCACGTCATTTAGGATGTCCCCTCAAACCTTCACTTCCATTGTGACAGTGTTAAGAGGTAATTAGGCCATGATGAATGGGCTAACGTTGTCCTTTAGTGAGGGGGGCAATTATCACCACTATAGATTCCTGCTAAATAAATGAATTCAGGACTGGGGATGTAGCTTAGTGGTGGAGCGAGTGCTTTGTATCTGTGAGGGTCTGGCTTTGCACCCAACACTGTTACAAAAACAAACAAAGTTGAACTTGGCCAATTTTTCCCTTTCTCTGGGTTTCTTTCTTGCCCTGGGCCATGTTATATGAAGGTCTTCTCCACATGCAAGAGCCATGCCTTTTGATTCGTAGCCTCCAATACCTTGAGATAAAATAAATGTCTTTATAAATAAGCAAGTCAATAGCCAAGCAAAGAACATATTGATACGAGTTCCAGCCAAAAATAATGCACTGGAAAGATTTACATATCAAAACTCTCTATAAAACGAGTAAATATATGTAATGGTATTGAAATTTGAAGCCTCTATTGCCTGACTTTGTCCATATTACAGCAGGTCCAGGAATGTTCTCAGTGACAGAATTTGCCCCTGCTTTAAGTATTCTTGTACACCTGTAACTTGTCAAGTCTCAGTCACAAGAAATGCTCTTATAGAATATTGTTGGAAAGATGTAATTAAGGAGTTTTTCTAGAGCTTCACTGTTCAGCACTGTAACCCAAACCAATATGGCCACTTAAATGTCAGTGAACAGAAAGAGCAGTTGAATGCCAGTTCCTCAGTTCAATGGCCCCCCAACAAGGGTGAAAACACCACGCCAGACAGGACAGCTGTGGACCATCTCTGCCATCACAGGAAGGTGGCTGAAACAACGTTGCCTCTGAGATGCCCTTGGGTCACTCCAGGCTACTCATGAGCTCACACAAGGGTTTTTGTCATTAGTTTGCAATGAAAGAACATCACAGAAAAACAGCCCTATTCATCCACGATGGTGACAATTGTCTGGACTTTGTCACCCATGCTCTTATGCAGTATCTTTTCTTAGGAAAATCCCTGAAAGAAATATTTTTCACCATGTTAGAAAAAGCCATGGTTCCCTTAAAGGTTGGATTGCTTTTGTCTTGTAGTTACTATGATTCTTGAAGTTGGCTGCATTTGTCTTCCTGTCTTTATGCAATATTGAGAGCCAGATCTGAAGCTCCCTTCTGAGACTCAGTAGGACTCCTTAATATACCTTTCTCCTCAGTCCCTATGGGAGGAGGGGGACCTGCTTTCCCTTTCTCCCAAATTTTATTTTATATTTTTGAGTTATGTATATTTTCTAAACTGTATAAATTCTTCCTAAAATAGAAGTAAATACAGCCCTACCAGATGTACCTATATACTTGCATGCATACAGTTACCATTCATGCACAGCACAGACATGCGTCCCTGACAGGAGAACATTAGTAAAAACACTGACCTTTAAGCAACACCAATCTAATAGCCTTCTCTGCACCCAAGATGATATCCAAAACCATCGCTCTCCTGTATATAACACATTAGTCATGACTAAGGTGACTGTACTGTGTGAGATTTTCTAAACTGTATTAAAGTGTTAGGCTTCCAGGAGCTTGATCTGTTTAACAGGTAAATGATGCTGGCAGGTCATACATAGCAGTAATAGAAACTATAATAGTTTTCAGAGTGGCCGCAGAATGTTTTAATGAATGACACATTTGCTTTAAAAAATGGGTTATTGAGACACATAGTGCTTTTGCCTTGACTTCACAGGGATGAAACACATTAGTACGTTGCTTTCCCCTCTCTCCCTGCTTATGTGACATACATTTTATTCACTGAATATATTAGTCCAGTATTAAGTACTATGCATAATTATCCAATCTGTCAAGCACTGAGATCACTTCTCCGTCTTTTGGCTAAGAACAAGTGAAGGATTGCAATACCATGGAAAAATCAAATAGAATTCAATTCATAGAATTTCCAAACCAATTTTGTTCATTCTCTCTTTTCTTATCCCACACACACATACACACACACTCACACACACACACACACTCAGACACACACATACACACATACACACAGAGAACCATTCTCAATGTCTTGCATTTTTCTTCCTTTTATTCATATCAACTCTGCAATTTTGAAAGCTTTTAAGACACAAATCTTTTTACTATGGAAAAAGACAAAAAATGAAAGCTTTATTCATATTCTCAGTAAATTTATCATTCTGACTGGATTTCAAATGACTGTTTGCAGAGGAAGCAGGTGGGCAGTGCATCCTAACATTGTCCGGTGGGCATTTTATGGGTAAGGAGAGACTGCCCCACACAGGATGGTGTGGTGCGGCAGCTCTGAAGATTAGAGGTTTTCAAAGGCTCTGCAGAGGGGATGGGAAGGGTGCATTGACGAGGGAGGGAAACAGTGACAAGGATGTCAGCAATTGAGCACAAGATCTCTCAGAGGACAGTAGAGCTGCTGGTGAACCATGAAATGACAAAAGCAGGCAGGCAGGCAGGCAGGGAATGGAGGACCAGGGAAGGGACTGTGAGAGCCCCGTGTGGTGGGTAATCCATGAGTGCACCAGCAAACATTAGCAAGATGACACCAACTGCTTTTGGCCTCAGAAAAAGTAAGGGACGTGCTGCAGCCAGGTGTCAGTGATACAGATGATGAAAGGAGGCAGATTCCTGATGGCATCCTTATGCAACACAGGGCAGCACATCTCTGTGTGGCGTTTTATACTTTTCTCAGTCTTGAAAGCCATGCATTTCTATTTGAGTTGGCTTGAATTCTACCTTGCCTGGAACAGAAGGGATGGTTTGACATCTTGGGGGCTTTGTGACCTATGGCGAGTCTCTGATTCTTCACCCTCACATTTGGCTTGGATAACCTGTCAGGAGTCCAAATCTTATCTAAAGTGCATCAGAAAGAACTGCCACTGGAAGTAAGCATTGTGCATGTGTAGAATAACAATGTAAATATTTTATAGACTGCAGCAAAACCAGAATTAAATATTTTTGCTTGGACAAATGAATTACATCTTCAAAGCCACTGCAAAAAAGCTTAGGGACTGGGCACAATAATTTTATAAATAACTGAACACATTGTGGCTCCCAAATAACCTTGCATTTCTCCAAAATCTTAGCACTCTCAGCACTGTGAGGAACAGTCTCATCCATTGTTCTTAGGATGAAGTCCTCTCTTTGTGACCCGATAGATTATACAACTCATATATCGCCATAATCAAATTACTGAGCCCTTTGTGATTGTTCCTTCTTACCTGTTTAATGTCCATCCTGTCTCTACAAGGTGAGCGATGTCCAACTTACTTCCCCAGCCCAGAAAAATCATTAATCTGGCTATGATCAAAGTGCCCGGGGTTTCCTCTGTAACACTGTCTCTCTGACCAATACCTGTACTTATTTTTTTTTTCCTCACATCGCTGCAGAATTTGAACCACAGTACTCTCAGCTCACAGAGTCAGAAATGTCTCAGAAACCAGAAAACAGCACAAGTTGAGACTGACTTTGACTCTGATGCAATCTACCATGACCCTCTCCTCCCGAGACTTCCGGTGCATTCTCTGTACCTCTCCTTCAGGGAGGGTATCTGACTCCCCCTGGACTCCCAGTGATTCATACATATTTTGTCAAATTTTATAAAAATAGAAACAAAAAATGGTTTGTTGAGTCTATAGGTCAGTCACGGAAAAATGGAAATGTCAGTGATCATCTCACTCATAACATTTAAGTTTTCACCATAAAGGAGCTCAGTAAGTGCACTGGACCCATAGGTAGCTACCTCACAATTCACCTTAGTGTCTCTCTAATGAATACAACTGTTGTTTAACTTCATGTATTCATCTTGTGAAATTTATGAGGTGCTCTGGATATGTAGGCTGATGTCCTTCCTTGGATTTTTTTTTTCTCCAAAGGTGTCTAACCTCATGACACCCCTGCTTTTCTAGAACTGTATCTTTCAAATTTGCTTCTCTATGTCTTTCAACTTTTAGCATCACGGTTTTACATTTTAAATAATTAATGTGTCTTTCAGTTCATAAATTCTCCCTCTGAATATACTATTAATTCCATGCATTGAATTTCATTTCCACCTAATGTTTTTCAGTTCTAGAAATGTTTTTTGCTTAAAGAAAAAACAACTTTTATATATTTTTACATATTCATACTTATTGGGTATAGCATAGTACTGATAAATGTATATAATATGTTATATATATTATATAACATGCTATATATATATATATATATTATATAATATGTTCCTCCAATGTTAATTATTTTTCTGTATGTTGGGAAACTTCAAATTCTCCTTTATTGTTATTTTGAAATGTATCATAGATTGTCACATAGACTCTAGTTATCCTATTAATATTTTTATTGGCTTTTCTTTTCAATCCACTAGCTTACTCTTAAAATTTATTTATGTCTTACAATTTCACGCTTTTACACTTTTAATTCAGAAATAAGGCATGGCCCTTTTGTACTTTGTGTCTGATAATTCCCATATCTAACATTTTTATGGTTCGGTTTCTGTTTTCATTTCTACTAGTTCTCACTACTATTGCCGTGTTTCCTTTTGTGTGTTTTACTGGGCACTATTTACTCTCCTTGCAAAAGACATTTATGGGGGATTCTTCGAGGCCTCGGACAAAAGGCATCTTCATCCACAGTGTTGTTGTTTGTTTCTCTCTATGCTGAAGGAAGCACCACCATTCTGGGCTGGTTTCTAGCAAGTTCTTCATTTCAAGCTCCCTGGAAAATGCAGATCATACCCTTCACCTCTGTAAATCCCTGACAGGGCCGTCTATGCCCACAGTCTCTGCACAGTGCTTGTCTCTCTTCCCTTTGTTCCTTTAACATCAATGAGTTTCCTCCTGGAGTTGGACTTGGGGCTGGCTGTGCATCTCCTTTCTCTTACCCTGGTGATTCAGCACACTGGGTCCCAGCCTGATGGAAGGGTGGTTTCCCATTGAAATTCACACCTTGAGCAAACTGAAGTCCCTGACTTGTCTCCTTTACCCCTCACATTTCCAAAACCACTGCCCAGCTTGCTGGGATCAAGAAATCTCAAGGCAGCTTTGGAGCCCTGCTTATCTGTTTCTCACTCTTCTTAAATTTTTTTCCCTTGTGTTTGTTACTACCTTGTCAGCAAGTCTGACTTCTAAGAACATGCTTTAAAATTGTAGCCTAATTTTCTTCTACATATTTAGTAGAAGGATTTATTCATATAACCCAAGAATACCATAAGAATTAGAATTGTCTACCATTCTCTTTCCTCAATGTTGCTCAAGGAAGTGAAATCTCTGGTGCCCCTTCAAAAAGGCTATTATTGCAAAAAAATGATTTGATAGAGACTATATCTCTCCACAGGTGAATGAAAGATGGATTAGAAATCATCTGGTTTGGAACATGACCTTACATTACCTATGCAGCTGATAGGTGTCGATGGAAGGAGAGAAGAAGGAGAATGGGTACAACTAGCTATGCTCATCTGTCTCTCTGACATCAGATAAAGGATATATAATTAATCCAAAAGCTATCAATAACCTCAGGCTGTCCTTTAATGTGAGGAATGATTCCTCTTGTATCAATAAACTGACCATATATATCACGGCTCCCTCCTGGTACTCTGACTAAATGTTTGGAAAGTGCTTATACTAAGCTTATTAAATGTGCTTAAATGTACTGACTTAAATTACAGCAGTGCAACACAACGCAAGAGAGATGGAAGAGTTTTCTGGAAGTGAGCTTTGTTAAAAGAGTAAACATATTAATGCAATCTCATTCTGCACAGTATTTGGACTTTTCCGTGATTCTATGATACCCCCTACTTTCCCCTCCCCATCTGTATTTGCATATATTTATAATTCAAGCATGGGCAAGATCCCCCAGTGTTTCGTTTCATCCTAATGATTTTAGTGATGTAACTCTTTGGAAATCAATGGCTGAACCAGAGTTTGGATCAAAAGCAAATCTTCTTAAGACACCAGGAGATTATTTTTAATAGATATGAAAATCTTAACATCATTATCAACTGAAATTTCATTATCACTATAGCTGCTGCTCCAAAATGATATTTTTAGCACTTTCAAATATATGCCTATTTGAACAAGTAGCCAAAGCAGCCTACATTCTGAGCTCACAGAGCTCCTTAGGTCTCTGAGTTTACTTTATTGTAATAACACAGTGCCTCCTTTGCATATTTTTTCTGGCATATCCTTTTGGCAACATCTTCTTCATCCATCACTGCTTGTGTCTGCAGTTGCTTGTGGACAGTATTTTGGCTTTGACCAATGGGTTCTTTATGCAAAGGGGCCATGGTTGGTCAAGGTGGTTTTGGATATTGGGAAAATAACTGTCCTCTGGAGACCAGAAGGCTTTAATACCAGCACATTAGAATTTCAGGGTTATAAATTGACTGTAAAAATCTTTAGGAATGAGAGACTGAGCACAAATCCATAAACTATCTATCCTCCCCGGACTCTGAGACTTTCTTTAGAATTTTTAACATCTATTGCATATATTGGTTTAGCTGTCCCAAACTCCTTCTTATCCAGTCTGTCTCACATACCACAGTCAGATTCATGCTCCTGAAGAAGTTCTGAGCAAATATTTTTTCCTGGTGAAGAATATCTCTGGGTAGAGACTAAAGCAGAGGTTATTATAGGGCTGAGACCAGGAAAAGGAGATGAGGGAGTTAGAGGAAGACCAGAGGGTATAAAGAATCAGATGAGTAAACAAGTCTAGAACTGTAATGTATTACTTGCTGTAATAAAACTGTACTGCATTAGAGATTTCTGCTACATAAGAATATGTTAACTGCCCTGGAAAAAAGTATGGTAACTCTGAGGGATGATGAATGTGAGAATTATACTACAATTTCACTACAGTAACCATTTTACTATTATATTCTCGCATAGCATGGTAAATATATAGAGGAAAACTTGATAAAAGAAAACAAGAATACCCCTCAGTTATCTTCTAGGTTTTTAAAGTTCTACCTATCGCCTCTTGTTTCCCACTTGGGTAGCTCTGCCCTCAGCGGCCTCTTCTCAGGCTGATCTCCAGACCCCACAAGGCAGTGCTCAAGTCCCACCTGTGCCCTTGTGACTAGAAAGGGGAGGCACTGGCCAAGCCTTCCTGGGTCCCCGCTCCCCTTCTCCTTCACCTCTACACCTTGCCCCAGCTGCTCTCTCTGATCCTTGGGAATTGTTCCTACCCTGACTGTGCTTCCCCCAAAATGGTTAAGTATCTATCACCTCTTGCTTTCTTTCCCCCATCCCTATGCTTTAGATAAAAAAAGTAATAAATGATCACTACTGCTTGAATTGTTTCTTTGAAACACTTCCTGTTTCACTGATGAGGAAAACAGGATTCAGGGAAGTAAAGAAGCCTCCTTCACTCAGCTATAGAACTGAGATTCAAATCCAGAAATACCTGGATCCAAAACATGTTTACATTACTACTTTTGGTAATCATAGGATTATACTCCTCCTCCTCGTCTTTTTCTGTATTTGCCTGGAAATAATACCTAGCTGGAAACTAGAGAACAAGAGATCAAAAATGCCATCCCCAATTCACCTGTGCTTGGCTTACCTGTCTACCAAGTAGCCATGGAACGAGAGGACGACGACAACAGGTTAGGCGAGGATAGGCTGACTTGGGTAGGGATTTTTGACATGCAGTTTTCAAGGCTGATTGTTTTACAGCTGAGTCTTATTTTGGGGGAAAGAGAGTTCTTTCCAAGAGTCTTTAATAAATAGTTAAATTATTTATGATGCAATGAAGTATGGAAAAAGAGACAGTCTTGGAACAATACTGATCTGAATTGGAACTATTACATCTTCAGGACTTATGAGTAGACTGGCCTTGGGAAAGTGATACAACTTCTCTGTCTTCTCATCTCCTCAGATGAGGTCAGAAAGCCTTGACCCATGAAGAGCCTGGTATATCACAGACATTCCATAAACTCCCCTCTTGCCCTTATTCATTCTCTCTCTCTCTCTCTCTCTCTCTCTCTCTCTCTCTCTCTCTCTCTTTCTCTCTCTCTCTCTCTCTCTTTCTCTCTCTCTCTCCTTTCTTTCCCTTCTTTCTATTACTATTTTTAATTTTAATCTCAGATTGTTGAATAGATCAAGTAGAATTAGAGGACAATTAGAGATTTGACTACTCTACTTTTTATATGGTAGAATGATTGCAAATTTTTTAAATGATGATGATACCATAGTCATGGTGTACTGAGTTCTTATTTATAGAGTGAGATAGTGAAGTACTTCTAGACACAGGTATGCAACATGTGGGACTTAGCTTCCCTGAAGCCCTGCAGAGCTAGAGATTCAGGAATAGGAGTAGGTGCAGATGTGAGGAAGTTAGGCTGACTTTGAGTTGGTAACTATTGAAGATGAGCAGAAAGCTCATGAGAATTTACTCTCCTGTGTCTCTATGGTGTGCAGTATATTGCAAATTTTCCAAAATAAAACATTTTCTAAAATGTCTAGTGCAGAATACTGCAGCCCCAGAATCTCGCCTTTCTCTTCAAGTCCTAAAGCCTCCCGGGATGTCCTCTGGGCAGATCTCCTTGCTTTCTGTGACCCCCTGCTGATTTCAGACTCTGCACCAGCCGGCCTCAGCTCTTGCACCTGGCATTTGGACAGAAATCTTTTCCTGGCCCCAGATGGCATCGCAGCTTTCCCAGTCTGATCCAGTCAGCATATTTTTCCAGGCACCTGATTCTTGGATATGGCAGCAGTAAAACCAACCGGGATGACTTGGCCAGCCCCTCTGGAGAAGGTATTTCCCACTCTGAGGCCATCATGCATCTGAGCAGGCTGCTTCCCAGAGCTCTGGAACAAGCCAAGTAAGGCTCTCGGTCTGCAGTGCAAGATCCTAGACTCCTGCAGGTGCTCCCGAAGGAGGTCAGGCCTCAACGGAAAAGGGGGAACTCAAGTGTTAGGTTATTAATGGAAATTTTGGTGCAAAAAACAGTGCTCCAAGTTGCATTGCCTAGGAATCTGGCCTGCACATAGGGGAAGGGAGTGAAGAACAAGCATACATAGATTTTATCTGCTCATATCAAACACTCTTAAGCACAGTGTACACTCAGTGTGTACCCTCTATTCTGACCACTAAGATAGAAGATACTATGATCAATGATGAAAGAAGCAGTTGGTTCAATTTAGTAATTTTATAAAAAGTCAGTGCAAGCAAGACAAATGCAAGATTTCAGACACCGTGAATGAGTTTTCCTGTTACTGCTATCCCAAGGTAGGAATCGCCCATACTTTGAGTGCCATGCATCTTCTGTCTTGGGAGCCTCAGAGTTACTGAAGTGATGCAGGGTGTTCCTATCTCTACCTGACAGTTGGGGAAACCAACACAAACAGGCATGACCATGGGGTGACTTGCCCAAGGCCCACACAGTCTCTCTGGTATTGCTGGGGTTGAATCCAAGTCTCTTGACCTCTATTCCATGGCTGTTCTCCCCAAATCAACATGTGTTTTTATGCTCAATAGCTGTAAGTATCTTCAAGTAAATGGCTGGACAGTGTGGCTTTGTGGGTGGCAGTAAAATAGACTTCTCTGAAGTTCCACCACAAATAACTTGCCTGTCAAAATGTAGGCAGTGATTATCACTGGGGTTGACTCAGGATGAAAATGACAATAATTATAGTGATCCCAAGTAACTCAGTCCCCTCTGTGGCACTGGAAGGAGCACATTTTTCTCTCTGCCAAGGGACTCCTTACCCTCTAATGCAGTGGCCACCTGCTGTGTCTCCACCACTGGGATGACAGTTACTTTGCTTCTTCATTAGCCCTGATGCACTGTTCCTGCTTCATATTTCTCTCCTTCCTGCACTCCCACAGCCCCTTCCTTCTGATCTCCAGTTAACACAGACTGAACCCCTGCTCTGAGCCAGGCACAGGCCACCACTTGCCATCTGCATGCCCTGTTCTGTTCATTTCCACCTAGCTCACTTTTCCCTCCCTGCAATGCCCACTTTCCTCCTTCCGGTTAATCCACTTTCCAGAGAGATATTGCTTGAAAGCAGCTTCCTCTGTGAGCTCATCTGGCCCCATTTGGCTTTGTCCTGCAATTCAGGTTGCTCCGTTCCCCACAGAGCTCTATGATTTTTGATTACAGGTGGCACCATTTCCACTTTGATATATGTTGTAGTCAGGGTTTACAAGGGAATGGATTTAATATAGGACACATAATTTATAGGATTAGTTTACAATGGTCACCCAAAAAGTTAAATGTGGAGGAGTACACCCTGTCACACCCTAGAGATCAAGTACACCCTAAAGATGAAGAATCAAGCCAAGGGCCCAGATCCCATTAGCAATGACCTATACAAGTCCAGCTAAAGACTAGAACTGACAGCAGTGTTATCCATAAGTCCAACTGGAGGCCTAGAGCCCATGAAAATGTCTCATGCAAAACTGTATCAAGGATCTGCACTGGAAAGCCCAGAGGTCAGTGGTGTAAGCTACAAAGTCTGCACCAGTGGGACGCAGGATCTGTGCCGGGTTCTAAGGGTTCTGCACTAAGGGAGCCAGGAAGCGATGCTCAAGGTAAGGCCCAGAGCTCCCTTGAGAACTGCAGCCATCCTTAGTGACAAGGGCCCAAGCTCCTCTGACTATGAGAACAGCTAAGTTCATTTCAGGAAAACCAACATGACAGACTTCTCCAGGAGGATCATCAGCATACCGTGTTTCTCTCCAGTTCTCCTTACACTGTTAGCAACAATCCTTAGGTGGGCCACCACTCTCAGCACCACAGTGATTCAGTTTAGCTGGGTGTTGCAAGCTGGTCCTTAGTCAATCCACTATAATGTTAAAGAGCTCAGACAAGCTCTTCAGTTGCTTCCTTAACTCCACTCCCATCTAAGAGTTACAAATATTTGAGCTGCAAACTTTCACAGATGTACTCTGTAAGACTTACTTTATTGACTTATGAGTATATCTGACTTACCAACAATTCTCCCTGAACTGAGCTCATTTGCAAGTCAGGCCCTTACTGTATAGCTGTAGGAAAGTCATTTCAATTTTTGGAGTCTCAGTTTTGCCCACTGGAAAATGGGGAAGACAAAAATTGCCTGATTTACATATATAAGGTGTGATGGAAATATTTGGTGAATGTTTAAGTTTTTAAAATGTATTACAATAAAAGACACATTGCCATTAGTTCCCCCTCAAAACACTTTTCCTTGCTTTGGACATATTTATCACGTGGATCTTGTCACTTTCTGATACAGTTCTGGAAGTGCTATTTTGTGAGAGTCTTTACAAAGTGACACCAGAAATGCAGTGCATGTTGCCCAGAATCATCTGAGGGAAAAACAAGCTCCTAAAAAACACATGACAGTGTGGTCTCATCCAATTTATTCACTACCTCTGTTCCCATGCAATTTCTGACTCTTCCCCAAAGTCAAAATGACCACAAAAGCAAACGTTTTGAATTGATTCAGGACATTGAGGCAGTAACAACCACGCAGCTAAAGATGTGAGAACAGACTTCCAAGAGTGCACTGGAAAGTGACAAAAACAACAGGATAAGTTCTACCATGGAACATTACTCAGCTATAAAAAAGATGATCTTGAGGCCTTTATAGGCAAACGCAGGCAACTTGAGACTATCCTCATAAGGGAAATAAATAAGACCCACATTTGTAAATATCACATTGTCTCTCTAGTGTAACATAATAAACATAATAAAAAACTGAAAGAGCAGTAAGATCCAAAACAGAAATTGTGAAAGTGAAAGGGAGGGACAGTGCTCTAAAGGACATAACTATATATATGTTTAACTGTACAAGATAGATGATGATATTACTAAGTTTTCATAGATCATTGAACAGACTGGTTTGCACTGTGAATGTTTGAGAATCTGTCCACCTTTGATGCTTTGATTTGGTAATTTGAACAATTATTTCTAAGAGGACAATATGTAACTCATGAACTAGTAATATCTTAGTGTTAATATTTTTCTTTGAAACTATGTATTACCTGTACCTTTTTTCTATTTTGTATTGTTATTTTTTCTTTCTTTTTTCTTTAAATTAAAAAAAACAATAGGATAAGTGTCTTTGAAGTGAGGGGGAGTATTTTGAAGGACACTGATAGCAATTGTCCTTTACTGTAATAATTGTTTTAAGTGTACTGTATTTTTTATTATACTTTCTGCATAACTGTTGATATTAAAGCCAATGGAAAAATACTAGAATAGCAATCACCAGTTTAATATTCATAGTACTCTTATTAATGTAAATCACTAACCTATGCTCCATATGGAATTAAAACTTGCTATATAAGTATGACCTACCATACAGATTAGGCAGTAGCTTGATTAAAAAAAAACACTGGTGCTGGCCTGAGAGTTGCCAGGGAAACTTAGAAGAGGAAAATCTCTGATTGGAAATCTCAGAAGTGGTGTCACAGGGGATGTGGCCTCAGCTGAACACTGAGAGGCCAGTATGACTGAGCCAGTGCTCTGGCAGGAGGAGGGAAAGAGATAGTGTATGCAGAAGCAACATCATGAGATGGACTTGGGCAAAGGGGTGTCATGCAAGGCCCTAAGCAACAAGTGATTTAGCTTGGTTGAAACCCAGGGCTTCATAAGGGAATCCACCCCAGAAAGATGAGGTTGCAGATGTCTAGTGCTGGCGTCAGAGCTGAGACTTCAACTGAGAAGCCACAGAGAGGTTCTGGAACTATTTTAATATGAAGATGCTTAAAAACAAGAGGGTGTCTGTGGGCAGGGTTCCCAAGCTGAATCAGGAGCTTTGGATCTTTCTCTGGAAGGGAAATCCAAAGGGGACCTGGTGACCATCCAGTCCCACAGTATTGCATCAATCAAAATGGGTGCTTGATCAATAAATTTCTCTTGCCATAATTCTAGCTCTTGTTCCTCCATGGTGCTCTCCTTAAGAGACTTAAAGTACAGCAATAACTCAGGAAATGGAAGCCATGGATTTTTGCATTTGTTAAATGTTTTTTAAATTTTCTTTTCAGAGAGGAAATAAATGTAACCTTGTACCTCTAATGACTCATGAAAGAGCATGGGATGATACACACGGGAGAAGATATGCTGCAGATCATTGATCCACGTTAAGCATTCTTTCACCAGTCTTTTTCACCAGTCAACAAGGCATCTTGCACAATCCAAAAGAGCTGAGAGGCATCTTCTCTCTCAGGCAGCACAGCGGGGAATTTGTTCTGGGGATTGTTTTTTTCTCTCTCTCATCTTTTCCCGCTAACGTAGTTTATCAGACCCATCGAAGCAAGCAGAGCCCGCATGTACTCCAGCAGAGCCTCATTTTACTGAAGTTTCATTTGTCAAAATAGAGAGATCATCCGGCTCCTGCTGGAGTAAAGGAAGCTCGGCCTTCTCTTTTCAGTCATTGTCCTCATTCATTGCTTCTCAGCTTGCCCCGTCCTTCTCTGCCAATTATATAAGTGAAGATGAGCTGGTTTCACCCCCAACCCCACACTGTAGCTGACGGCTACTGTGCCTTAGCACCAGTGTTAGAAGTCGTGCTGGAGCTGAAGGCATTCACTAATGACAGAGTGATGGGCTGCTGCTCACAGGTGATGCAACATCCTGCACAGAGGCTCCCTGGTAAGGAATAGTCTGTGGCCTGGCATCCCACAGGTGCTTGCACAAGACTTAGATTTCCAGCCCCATCCCAGTCCTCCTGGTTCCAGTCTGAATCTCAGAAGAGTGTCCCAGCTTGGTTATTGCACAAGAGTTCAAAAAACCTTAGCCCAGTTAAGGTGGATTGAAAACTGATGGTCAATTTAAACACCAACTGAACTGAATCAGCATGGTACTGAGTGTAGATGGCCTGAAGAAAGTTGCCAGCACAAAAAGGAGACCTGGAGTCGTGGTGTTTGGAGCTGTTGGTTCTTCTGGAGCTGTTGGTTCTCCTGGAGGAGGTTATCATGCTGGCTTCCCTGATATGAACTCAGCTGTTATCATTGGAGAAGCTTGGGACCTTGTCACTGAGAATGGCTACAGCTCACTTCGGAGGAGCTCTGATTCTTTGAGCATTGCTTCCTGGCTCTGGAGGGGAAGGTGTATACTGTTCAATCTCCAGGAGAAGTTTGTCATGCTGGCTTGCTGATAAGAACTCAACTATTCCCATCGTCAAAGGAGCTGGAGACCTCATTGTCGTTGAGGATGGCTGTGATACTTTTGTGAACCCTGGGTCTTATTTTGAGCATTGCTTCTTGGCTGCAATGCAAAACCCTCAACCTACTGGCACAGATCCTTTGCCCTACTGGAATAAACTTTCTAGCTTCTACTACTGACCTGTGAGCCTTCCCAGTGCAGATCCATGAAACAAACTTACGTAAGTCATTGTCATGGTCTCTAGGCCTCCAGTTGGATGTGTGGGGGCATTGTAATGGGCTATAAGTCTTCAGCTGGACTCATGCAGGATATTATCGTGAGATCCAGGCCCACAGCTGGATTCTTTAGGTCTTTAGCGTGTGAACAGATTTCCTGCACTTTCTTTGTATTTGACTCTTTGGATGACCATTATAAATAATACTATAAATTATGTGTCTTGTATTATAATTGCTTTCCTTGCAATCTCTGATTATAGCATTAGTGTATGTGCTTTGGAACTGGACAGCTGGAGCTGGTATCCTGAGCTCTAACATGGGCTCAGTGTGAAAACTGACTTTTCTCATTTTTAGATTGGAATGACAATGACCCCTGCATGACAACAACTGAGAAGGCATGTGATGAAATGCACATGATGTGCTTGGCACAGTACCTGACACACACTAAGCTCCTGCAAGGGAGGATAACTGTGAAGTGATTGAGACAACTCCATAAGACTTTCAGTGCGGAGTGTGAGGCTGCAAAGCGCTTTTATTCAGGCCACAGTAGAATCTGTCTGGACAGCAGAAGGGCTAGAAACAGTACACACTGCCAGTGTGTTTCTCTTCACTTTGGACAGGAAAGGTTTCCTTAAAAACCAAGAAACCTAAGGGCACCAATTGTGGAAAAGAAGCACCAAACGTTTGCTACCTCTATGAGAAGTGGGAACATGAGTAGGTACATTCAAACTTCCACATGCACAGATTTGACCAACTGAGGATCAGAGATATTAAGGGGGGAAGATTACATCTGCACTAAATGTGAGCATAATTTTTTCTTTGCAGGACCCCTTAAACAGTGTGGGATAGCCATTTATATAGCATTTACTTCGTATTAGGTCCTATAAGTTTTCTAGAAATGACTTAAAGTACATGGGAGCGTGTGAATAAGTGTTTGTAAATATTGTGCCATTCTGATATCTGCAGATTTGAGTGTCAGATCAAATGGAACTAATGGCATGAAGATAAGATATAGGATCAAAACTAATGTGAATGTGTAATTTTTGCATAGACACATTGTCATTAATCCTCCTCAAAATACTCCCCCTCCCTTTGAACACACTTGTGTCATTGTTTTTGCCACTTTGTAAAGCTGTTCTGAGTGTCTTTAACTGTACTGTCTTGACTGCCCCAGTGTCCTCAATCATTTCAAATTGCTTGCCTTTCACGATCATTTGTCTTCGTTACTTTTTACTGGTCACTGAGACAAAATACCCGATGCCCAAAATTGGGAAAGGAAAGATTTATTTCTTATTTGGAGGTTTCAGTCCATACTCAGTTGGCTCCAAGACAGGGTGGCATGGTGGGGTCGCAGTTCATGACGGCTGCAAACAAGGCAAGAAAGCAAGACACGCCTTCTTCCTGCCATTACATCCCATCCTTGCTCCACCCCTAGGCCGGTGTAGCACTCACACCCCCAATCCAAGAGCTAGACAGTGAACCACACACAAATGCATAATGCAAAAGCATGAGGCCTGGGGCCATCCACATAAACCATGACACCTTTCCTGGTCATTTTGCCTTTTGAGAAAAGTCAGAAGTCACAAGGTGGCAGCTCCAGTGAATAAGGCAGAGGAGGACACACTGTCCTGTTTGTAGGAGCTGCCTTTCCTTTGCATGACACCAGGTAGCAGCACAACTTTTACCACATCTTATAAAGATGCTCATGGCCGAGGACTTCTAGAACTGTTTCATAAAGTGACAAGAAAGACGAGATAGTCATAGTCGAAGTATTTAAGAGGAATTAATGGTAATATGTCTTTTACTGCAATAATTTTTAAAATGTTTTCCAATTTTTATTTTTTTATCAGCACACAAATGGCTAACATTCATGATTACATTCCTGATGGGGAGTTGGTGTGGGTAGAGAATAGGTCTTAATTTTTTTATCCCTTTGTATCCCTTCTCCCTCCATCTCTTGGTCCCCTTTCCTTCTACAAAAGATCTCACTATTTTCTGTTATCTATCTTTATTTTGCTCTTATCTTTAGAGGTTCTCACGTAAGAGAAACCAGGCAATATTAAGTATGTATGTTGATTTGTTTCACTTAGCATTATGGTCTCAAAGTGCTTCTATTTTCTTACAAATGATTCAAAGTTATTCTTTTTTATGGCAGAGTTGTGCTCCATTGTTTGCGAATACCACACCTTATCTGTTCTTCTGCTGGTGGACATACAGTCTGGTTCAAAAGATTTGTATTAGTTTTTTTATTTAATCATTTGTCTCATATTTCTTCTTTTTACTCCCACCAAAAAATCTTAACCTCTATTGATTAAATGTATCATTTCTGTAATTTTTTTCCTGCTGGAGAGTGAACCTTGTGCATGCCAATCACGTTCTCCACCACTGAGCTACACCACAGGTCACTGTGTGTTTGGTTCATTTTGTGTTGGGTAGAGTCTCACCATCTTGCTCTGGCTAACCTCAAACTCCTAAATTCATACAATCCTCCTGCCTCAGATCCACGTGGGACTACACCATGCCTAGTTTAAATGTGTGCTTTAATCTTGTGTTTCCCTTTTTGCCTACTTTCCATGAATTTCAGAACTGAATTTGTTTCCCTATTTCCTAATTGTGCAGCACTCTAACATCTGCACTAACATCTACCAACTTCTTGGATTATTATTTAACCCTTATTTATTTTCCTCTTTGATTTCTTCACTTGAATTTTTCAAGCTTAACTACATTGTTATAATTGTTTTTGCTTGTTTGCTTTGCTTTGTGGTTGTTTTTCTGGTACTGGAAATTGAATGCAGAGTCCTGATCTACAGCTCCAATCCTTCCATATTTTTTTTTAGCTTGAGACAATGTCTTGCTAAGTTGCTGAGCCCAGGTTTTTACTTATAGTTCTCCTGCCTCAGCCTTCCAGAGTCCAAGGAATTACACGTGTGTATCATCATATGTGGCTTAAACAATAAACTATTTAAACAACAATGTTTCAGAAATAGCAGGTTTCCAGAAAGCATGACTAGAAAGTATCAGGAGTTTCAATGTAGTCGCTCCCTCCTCTTTGCACCATGGTTAGTATCTTGCAGTATGGTTAGTATCTTGCCCCGTAGTGGTCCATCTGTTACAAATGATGAATTCCTATCACTACACGACTATTAATAAATAAGATTTGTATTGTATATTAAGGTTCATTCTTGGTGTCGCACATCCTGGGAGTTTTAACAGATGCATAATTTTGTGTATCTGCAAGTATATTGTGCATAATCCTTCATATCCCTGAAAACATTCCTTGGAATCCACTTTTAACCCAGCTCTCGCATCCCACTTGGAATTACATAGGGAAAAAGACAGAGAGAAATCAGATCATTTAATCCTACCATCTTATCTTGAAAGCATTCAAACAACCATCAAAAATTTTTCAAAAAGATATAAAGGACACCAATACATTCTCCACTTTTAAATTCAGCATTTGCTGGGTCTGGGACATAACTCAGTGATCCAGCCCTGTTCCACCAGTACAAGGGCCAGTGATTGTTAACATGTTGCCATTTTTACTCTCTGTTGATTACTTGTTTTCCTTTATTCTACTTACTTTATGTTTTCAGAACCACTTGCAAGTAAGTCGTAGACATCGTGGACACTGGATTTCTAAACGCTTTGGTGCACACGTTGTAGACTCGTGAGAGTCTCTGACACAATCTCATAGTAACCACATGTGAGGAGGTTAACAGTCATTTCACACTGTCTAGTACTAGTCAGCAAACATTTCAATCTCCCCGATTGTCTCAAGAATGGTTGCCGTGTTTTGCTAAGCCAGGAAGTCATAAAAATTCATCTTTTGCATTTTAGTTGCTTTTTATTGAGAATAATCCCTTTATTCATTTCCTCCCTTTCTCCCTCACTTTCTCTTCCTCCTTTCCTTTCCTTTTTTCTTTTCCTTTCTCTTTCCTTCCTTCCTTCCTTTCTTCCATTGTTCTTTTCTTCCAATGATGAGAAAGATGAATGTCTTTCTGTGTTGCCCAAGATAGCCTGGAACTCACAGCTTCCAGCATCAGCCTCCTGCATAACAAGAACTGTAGGCACAACTGTGTGAATGGCTTCTTTCTTTAAAGAAATTTTTGTTTTTGCAGTGCTGGGAATTGCACCAAGGGCTTCTTATATGCCAGGCAAGCACTCTGACTATTGAGCCACACTCCTGCCCATGCACTGGACTTTTTTTAAAACTTGCATAGAATAAAGTACCACAAAAGTTACCTTTAGCATTCTGTTGCCATTTATTTGAGACAGGGTTTTGCTAGTAGTTCAGGCTAGTCTTGAACTTACTAGGTAGCCCAGGTTAGACTCAAACTTGTGACGGTCCTCCTACCTCAGCCCCAGGTTCTGGGATTACAGGCAATGCACCACAATGCTCAGTTCATTTTAATCATTTTTAAAGGTAAAATTCAGAGGCATTAGGCACATTCAAGATGTTGTACAACTGTCACCACTAGTTCCATCTTGCAGATTAAAATCCATACCTATTGAATAATGACTCCCATTTCTCACTCCTGCCCCCAGCTTGTGGCCATCACCATTCTGCTTTCTGAATGACACTGATTTTGCAAGAATCAGAGCAGCTGTTTTAAACAAAGTCCCACCTTCTGTTCAGTATCTCTCTGATCACTTCCTCCTGGTGTTAATGCCC